>NW_028258351.1:14611439-14914469 GCF_053883595.1 Heterocephalus glaber | reverse complement strand
AAAATGACCCACGTGCAGCTGAGAAGAATGTGTATTCTGATTTTGTGGGGTGGAATCCTCTGTAAACATCTGTTAAGTTCATTTGTTCAAGAGTTCAATTGAGTTCTAGTATTTCATTACTTATTTTTTGTCTAGTTGATCTATCTATTTGTGACAGTGGGGTTTTGAGGTCCTCCCCTACAATTGTATTAGTGCATATATGACTTTCATGTCCGTTAGTATTTGTTTTATATAGTTGGGTGCACTAGTGTTTGGTGCATAGATATTTATGATTGTCATCTCTTCCTCTTGGATTCTTCCCTTTACAAGGATGTAGTGTCCTTCTTCATCTCTCTTAATCAGTGTTGGTTTGAAATCTACTTGATCTGCAAAGAGGATAGCTACTCCTGCTTTTTTTCAGGTTCCTGTCGCATGGAGTATTGTTTTCCACCCTTTAACTTTGAGTCTATGAGTTTCCTTTTGAATGAAGTGTGTTTCTTGTACGGAGCATATTGTTGGATTTTGCTTCTTGACCCATTCTGCCAGTCTTTTTCTTTTGATTGGTGAATTGAGACCATTAACATTAATGGTTATAACTGAAGCTTATTGACTTGTCATTGCCATGACTTTTTCTTTTTGTTGGGTTTTCCCCCTTTACATTTAATTTCTTGTCATGCCAGATGGGTTCATTCTGCTTTGCTTCCTGGGGTTGTGATCGTCAATGTCTGTTCCTAGGATATTGTGTAAAATTCTTTGGAGTGCTGGTTTGGTATTCATGAAGTTCCTAAGGTGCTCTTTGTCATGAAAGTATCTTATTTCTCCATCCATTTTGAAAGATAGTTTTGCAGGGTACATCAATCTGGGTTGGAGGTTGTTTTCTTTTAGGACTTGGAATATGTCACTCCAAGCTCTTCTTGCCTTGATGGTTTGTGTTGAGAAGTCTGCTGTGATTCTGATGGGCTTTCCTTTGTATGTGATTTGTTTCTTTTCTCTAACTGCTTGTAGAACTTTGTTCTTTTGTTCAGTTTCTGGAATCCTAACAATTATATGCCTATGTGTATATGTTTTTTGATTAAGGCTATTTGGAGTCCTATATGCCTCACTTATCTGTATGTGAAGCTCTTTTCTCCTGCTTGGGAAGTTTTCTGCCATTATTTCTGTGAAGAGATTTTTTCTGTCATCTCTACTCTCTCCTGTCTCTTCATTGACTCCAATCAGTCTTATGTTATTCTTCTTTGCATCATCTAGCAGTTGCTGGATTGATGTCTCATGTTCCCTTATAATTTTGAAGCAATTTTTCTTTTCCTGGTCACTAATTGCAATCTTATCTTCTATATCTGAAATCCTGTCCTCACATTGGCTCATTCTGCTGTGTAGACTTTCAATGGAGTTTTTCATGTCCTGGAAATCTATTTGCATCTGTTTTACGGATTCCATTTGTTTCCTATGTTGGGATTCCATCATGTTCCTGAGCTCCTCTCTAGATTTATTAATCGTGTCTTGCACTAGGGGCACAATTTCCCCTGTTATCTGAAAAATTCTTTCTGATTTCATTTTTTCCAGATCCTCTTTTGTTGCCAGTTCAGTGGGTCCAGGTGGTTGAGTATCAGAGTGTTCCATCTCATTTCCCTTTGGGGTTGCTGTAGGTGATCTGGAAGTCTGGTTTTGAGACTTATTTATGTGTTTTCTCATTTCAACTGGGGCAGGGGGCTGTTGGCGCCTGCCCAGATTACCTCCTCTGAGCTGGAAGAGGTGGGACAGGGGCCAGGAGCACCAGTAGGGATGGTGGCCCAAAAGCCCTTTCCTGTGGGCTGGGAGCAGCGGGAGGGATGGTGGCTGGGAAGCCCCTTTCTCTGGCCCAGGAGCAGTGGGATGGTGGCTCAGAAGCCCCTTCCTCTGGGCCAGGAGCAGCAGGACTCAGTACCATGGTCTCGTGGTCTGGTGTCCTCTGCGTCTTTGTAGTGTGGAACCAGGTGGCTGTACAGAGGAGCGGGGTGAGGGGGCGGTCTATTGGATTGTTGCCGGGGCACAGGCTGATTCTGCATGTTCTGCCTGACTCGGGACCTCAGTAGGGTGTCCGCAGACCTACCTGTCTGCAGTGGGCTGATTCGGCATGTTCTGCGCGACTCGGTACCTCGGTAGGATGTCTGAAGACCTGCCTGTCTGCAGCTGGCTCATGTGCAATACAATTTATTTAATGTTGCAAACTTTCCTTCAGCTTCCATTTGTAACTGACACAAATTCTGTACTAATTTGTGAGTGCTGTCCCTCTAGAACCTTGAATAGAATATAAATACAGAAAGAAATTGTGTCCTCGGCACTATGAGAAAATGGTACTTCATTGTACTTGAATCAATTACATTCAGGCTAAGAGGAAAGATCCAATGAGTTAATTTGTCTTTTATCTAAGAATTTTTCTGCTCACAGCCTTTTTGCACTCTGAAATAATACTTGGCAGAGCCCCCATTAAACTTTAAGGTGTACTTGCATTTTTCCCAGAGACATAGGATTAGATGTGAAGAAACACTTTATTATGGTTTGGATCTTAAGTATCCTCCGTAGGCCTATGTTTTAAAGGTTTAATCCCTGTTATGGTTTGGGTCTAGATGTCCCCTCAAAGCCTCACGCGGTCATAGGCTTTTTCAGAGGTAGCTGAATCTAAAGTGTGTGATGCTGGGATTAAGGGTGTGTGATTACTAAACCAGTACACTGATTGGTTTGGCACTGCCCTAATCCAGTAGTCTGGATAAAATAAAAGGAGCAGAAAGACACCTTGTTGCTTTTGCTACCTCGTGGGCACCAGGAATTTTTTCTCCTGTGTAATGCCCCTCTGCCTTGGACCCAGCTGATTATGGACTGAAACCTTTATGTACTGTGAGCTGGATAAACCCTTTCTCCAAACAAATGAAAAGAAAATTAAACATTTCCAACATTCAATGGCATAAGATAGACATTTCCATTCCAAAAGTTACAAACAGGGAGATAAAAAGGAATGGAACCAAACCAAGTCCAAAATCCAGGAAGGCAAATATTAAATCCCACAATTCCACTTCCAGCATCCCCAGAATTTGTGGCAAATTTGGAACTCCAAAGGGATTGGGTGGCTCTGCCCCCATGGCACTGCAGATGGTTGTAGCTCCCATAGCTTCTCTCTGGGGCCAACTCTGCTCCCTTCTTGCAGTTTTCCACAGATGATCCACGTTCCTGGCTTCTCCAAAATTCTGGGGTCTCTACTGCACCTTTGGCTTCATACAGCTTCACACACTCCCCTCTCAGGGGCACACTGCCTGGGCTTCCAGGCCTTCTTCTGAAATCTGGGTGGAAGCATTCCTGACCCCACAACTCTTGCATTCTACATACACCTAAAACCAGCACCATGTGGATGATGCCAAGGTCTGCTGCCAGGCTTCCTTCTCTCTTGGTTGTAGGAGTCCAGTCCCTATGAACAAATCCCAAGGAACAACTTTCCTAGACCAACACTATTCTGGAACATGGTGCTCTGCAGCTCTCTTCTCAAAGCAAAGTCTTTCACTTTTGCAAGTTTGAGGCTCCAAAGGGTGGAGTCCTGCTGCTTCATGTGATGCCCTCAGGCCATTTTTTTTCTTCTCCTGTTCCTTCTCAGCAATCAAGATCTCCTCTATTCTGTCTTTACAGTCTGCACCTTTACTGGAGTTTCCTTTCTGGCCAAATTCAAAACATTTTAAAATCATTCTACTGGGCTCTTTGCTCTCCATTCTCAAAATAGATCTGGCTAAAATCCCCCAACAATAGCCATGCCACTTCCTGAACTTAGACTGCCTTGAAATTTCTTCTGCCAGATTAATTAGCCTGCCACCCTTAATGTCAGTCTCAGGCAAAATCTCTGAACATGAGTAAAATGCAGACAAACTTTCTGCCAAGGCCTGCAGTCCTTCTTCCCAGCAGAAACCTCCTGAGCCTGATCTTTACTGGCTTTCTGGTGTTCTGAACTCTGACCAGACTCTCCCACCAGCACAGCCTAAGGTATTCCAGCTCTACTTTTCCATCCAGTATCTCCAAACCTTTCCAAACTCTTCCCTCAAGCCAGTCCCAAAGGCTGCTAAACCATATGGTTGGGTATAGTTATAGCAACAGCCTCACTCTTTATACCAAATTTTTGTTTTAGTTACTTTCCTCTCATTGCTGAGACAAAATGCATGACACCCAAAGTTAAAGTTAGCTCACAGTTTGTAGAGGTTTCAGTTCACAATCAGCTGGCTCCAAGGAAGGATGGATGGCAGACAGGCATCACAAAGGAGAAACAACATGGCATGCACAAAGTAGCAAAAGCAACAAGGTAAACTTAAAAGCATCTTTCTGACCCTTTTATTTTATCCAGACTACTGGGATTAGGGTGATGCCAAACCAATCAGTGGACTGATTTAGTAGTTATACACCCTTAATCCCAGTGTCACACACTCTAAATTCAGCCACCTCTGAAAAAACCCTATGACTGCATGAGGCTTTGGGGGGATATCTAGACACAAAGAATAACATTGATTCCCTCAACACCAGAACTCCTGGTACTCCCAAATTTTTAAAAAGGACATTTTAATTCCAGCAAGATGGCAGTCATAGGTCTGGATCTTTTACTTATAGCTGATAAGCAATAGCTGAAGATGGCACCAGAAGATTGTGATTCTCAAAGTGGCTTTGGAAACATCCCCTACACACACATACACACACACACACACACACACACACACACACACACACACACACCTTGCCTGAAACTCTATGGTTATGAAGCAGAGCAATTTCCAGGTTTAAATGCTGCAACATCACAGGTAGCTAACCCAGTTAACCCCCTGTGATGGTTCAGAAAAGAAGGTCCCCTTCCAACCTCCCTGCCCCATTATGTCAAGCATTTACAATATGTGATGTTCCTTGCTAAGAGTAATATTTTAACAGAGATGGTATTTGAAGGGGCAGTTGGGCTGAGCCAGGGACAGAGAAGCAAGGGGCAGATAGCATCCTTGTGACATTATTCATTTGCACTCACAGGAGTCTGTCAAAAGCAGCTCAAAGTCACTGGAATCCTGAGCAGATGACCAGACCAGAAGCAGGCCCAGGGTATGCCCAAGAAGCTCCTAGGCATCAGAACAAGGTCAAGCATCCTGATGAGCAGGTAATTCCTGCCTGTGACCCACAGATGTGTGTGCTCCTCCAGCAATTCCTCCCCTTTATTTTGGCTTTGGACCAGCCCACCTGAGATTATGCAATTTGATCTTCCTGAAGAGGTGCCTAAGGAGGATGGCTCCTCCTATTCTGGGTTTTGTACCTGAGCTGGTGCCTATCACACCCTCTTCTGCCCGTTTTACACTCTGTAGACCCATGACAGGGTTGATACAGGCACTGAATAAAGGCTCCCAGGCTCACATGAGAAGACAAAGTAAAAGGAGGCCAGAGTTAGACCCTCACAGGTCCCAGGGGTCCCTTGATTTATCTCATAGATGGAAGGACCAAGAGTTGAGCAAGAGAAGGGTATCAGCCAAGGCCACACACACATAGTAAGCCACGTGACCACATATTCAGTCAGTGTTCAAATTTCTACTGCTTTTTTTGCCAAAAAAGTATTTTTAACAGCTTTATCAAGATTCAAATAAGATAAACACATTGTGATTGTTTGCTTTCTCTTAAATCTTTTTTAATCTACAGCTTCCTCTTTCATCTTTCTCTTTTTCCTTATAATTTCTCATTGAAGAAGCTACATCATGTATTATATAAAGTATCCATATATGGATTTTGACTATTGCAAACATGTGGTGTTGTTTAACATGTTTCTCTTTTTCATTTCCTATAAATTGATAGTTAAATCTAGAGGCATTGTCAGATTACGATTTGAATTTGGGGTCAAGACTACTTCATAGCAAGTGTGTTCTTCCCTAGAAGACACAAGATGTCTAATGGCTTCCTTTTGTGACATTAGTGGCTGTTGATACTCAATGTCAAGGCCAGTTACTTCACTGAGGTTTAACAGTGATCACCCTATTCCATTATTATATTCCATTATTCCATTCCCTATTCCATTATTCCATCTTAATTAAATAGCTGGATCACTATGGCCAGACCATATGTGAAAACAGAGCTCTAACCAGAAGCCTACAGCGACAGCTTGGGAAGCCAAACAATTACTCCTGTAGCAACCAGCCCCAAATGGCCAGAAGTTCATTAGTAACTGACAGTTTCCCCGATGCTGACCCTCCTTCCAAACTAGGACAGATTATAGAAAGCAAATATGCTGCCCTATGCAATCCCATGTACACCCCTTCTCTTTTGAGCCCACCTACCACCTTCCCATGCCAATAACTCCTAGTCAGGGCCCATATGAAGCCTTCCCCTTTTTTTCCACTATACAGTTTCCTGCTCCTCTCCCTGCCTTTGAGTCTCTCCAAAACATAAGTAACAGTAGCTGTCTTGCTATAACACCTCTGAATAAATATTCTGGCCTGTTCTCATTTGTTTCCTCAAGCTCAAATTCTCTCTCTCCTCTCCCTGCTGCAGATCAAGGACAACATCTTAACACACCCCATGTACCTCCAGCCCCAAGGTATCCAGAGAAACCAGCTCAGGGATGATAATGATGAAGGGTGAAATAAAAAAGTATAGCTTTCAAATAGGGCCAATCTGGCTCTGATGCCTAACTACCTTTGTGGTCAGTGCCTAAACAACTGTGTGGTCAGATGGCTGGATGTGAAAGTGCTGGCATGAAGTACAGCAGTCCCCTTGAACCCCTGCCTTTGGGTCTACATGTAGTAGAGACCAATGGTCTGATTGTTTTCCCCATCAATCAATGTGAGCAAGGACAGGCCTCAGGTTAGACAGTTGCCACAGTGTGGGGTATATGTACAGAGGGGCCTCTGGAGCAGAGGGTACACCTCACAGACTCACAGGCCATAAAGTTAGGAGGAGAAGAGCCAGGGATTTAGCTCAGTGGTTCCGCTGCCTGCCTCGCAAGGACCCTAGTTCGATCCCCGGTACCAAAAAAAAAAAAGTTAAGAGGAGAAAATCATAACTTGCTGCAGTCCAAGACTTCTGATCCTGGAAAGAAACCACTCATTCAAAATTACAGAGGAATTTTTTTATGAGTTCAATTGCTTTTCCTTCTTTCTTCATTCGTTTTTGGAGGTTTGGAATTTTTTTCTCTTCTTTTTTTTTCTTATCTCCTTTTAACTGCCTGTCTGTCTTTCTTATTTTTTTTTCAGACACACAAGACTAAATATAGCATTATTTCTCTTATAGGAGAAACCTGATGTATAAATAAAGAGCAAAACAAAAGATAGATAACAAGAAGTAAGGAGAAAGACCTTTCTCAAAGGGATTGAGATTGAAGAGGAGGAAGAGAGGAGAGAAAAAGGGGATGAAAATGGAATTAAGATGCGTTATGTATATTTAACAACTCCCCACAAGGAAAGCAATCATTATATACTACAAACATGTACTAGTAAAGAAAACAATCCCCAAAAGTACATTTTTAAATAATTCCAAATCATTAAACACTTAAGTATAAATCTTACAAAGTACAGTGTCTCTCCTTTACCTAGGTGAATATAATTCAATTCCCCCCAGTAGCTGCTTTAACCAGAGATAGTACCAAACCCTATATATACTATGCTTTTTCCTATACCTACATGTCTGTGAGAAAAGTTTATTTATAAACTAGGTACAGTAAAAGATTGACAATAACTAATAATAAAACATAACGATTGTAAAACTATACTAAAATAAAAATTGCTTGAGTGTTCTCTCTCTCAATACCTGATTGTAGTCTACTTACTCTTCTACTTGTAACGATATGAGATAATACAGTGCCTACATGAGGAGATGAAATGTGATGAATGACATCGGCAGTGTGATATAGCACAAGGCTGTTACATAAGGGTTATTTCTTTACTTGAGCATACTATGTAAGGGATGCTGTGTAAAGCTTATTTACTGTACTGCAGTACCATAATGATTGATCTGACATCTGTGAGGACTAAAATCCATGTATAGCCTATGCAGCATGGATAGTCAATTCTCTAGCAGGATGGGGCAGAATGGCACAAGATTTCATCATGCTACTCAGAATGACATAGAATTAAAATTTAAGAATTATTTAATTCTGGAATTTCTCATTTAATATTTTCAGACTGTGGTTGAGTCGAGGGAATGGACACCATGGAAAGCCAAAGCAGAGATAGCCAGGGACTACTATATGTGTAAGATTTACACTTTTAAAACTATAAAATGCTAATTAAAGAAATCAAACAACATTTCAGAAATGGATAGAGATACTATTTTCCTGGACTAGAAGACCCAAAACTGATAAGCTGTGACTCTTCTAAAACTGATCTCTGGTAGGAAATACTACAAAGAATCAACAACTGGGATCTCGTCTTATTAAAAAGCTTTTGTACAGCAAAAGAAATCACCAACAGAGTGAAGAGACAACCCACCATGTGGGAAAAAAATTTTAGCCAGTGGTTCCTCAGATAAAGAACTAATATCTAGAACATATAAAAAATTGAAAAAAATCGGACACCCCCAAATTTAACGACTCAATCCAAAAATGGGCACCTGAGATTAATACCCACTTCTCAGATGAAGAAGTAGAAATGGCAAATAAATACATGAAAAAATGTTCAACATCATTGGTCATTCAAGAGATGCAAATTAAAACAACACTGGGATTCCATCCTACTCCAGAAAGAATAGCTATTACCAACAAACCAACCAACAACAAAGGTCAGCAGGGCTGTGGGGGAAAAGGAGCCCTTCTCCATTGTTGGTGGGAGGGTAGACTGGTGCAACCACTGTGGAAATCAGTGTGGAGATTCCTCAAAACACTAGCATTAGACACTTGGCTGTGTGGATAAGAGATGTACAGAGATAGAAACGAGGTATTCCAGGTGTTCTGGGAGGCTGCAGATGTCATTACAACATCCCCTACCCCAAGACAGTGCTCTCAAGACAGATCTAGGAGTCATAAGGGCTAATTTGAGGAGGGGTCAGTCTTCAGAACAATCCTGCAGTCTTGACAGAAATTTAAAATCTCCAAAAACTCCTACCCTTCAATCTTACCCCAGAAGAAATTGATCTATGAAAATTACATGTGTGTCCTCAGACCAGAAGGAATGGCTGCCATCAAGAAATCAACCAATAACAAATGCTGGCAGGGCTGTGGGGAAAGAGGAGCACTGCTCCATTGCTTGTGAGAGTGTCGACTGGTGCAACCACTGTGGAAATCAGTACGGAGATACCTCAAAGAACTACGACTGAAAGTCCCACTTGACCCAGCTATTCCCCTGCTGGCTGTCTTCCCCAAAGAATTAAAAGAATCAACCACAGTGATATATGTGCACCCATGTTCATAGCAGCACAGTTTGTAATAGCTAAAACTTGGAAACAGCCCAAATGCCCATCAACTGGAGACTGGATAATGAAAATGTGTGTGGGGGGGGTATAAAATGGAGTACTACTCAGCCATAAAAAAAGAAGTTAGAGACATTTATTGCTAAATGGATGCATATTGAGGTGATACTCTTCAGTGAAATAAATAGGACACAGATGTGTAAATAATGAATAGTTGCTCTGGTGTGAGAAACTGAAAGTTTAAATAAGGACTAAAAGGCATAATAGATCATGTGAAATAGGGAGAAAAGGGACAAAGGGGGAGGGGAAATGGGAGGGGTGGGGGAACAGAAAGAAGGGAATGGAATTAATATGAGAAAATGAAAAAAGAAAACAAAGTCTCTGTAAATAGGGAAGGATGGAGGGGTTGAAGGGAGGGCATGGGAAGGGGGAAAAAATTAAAACAAAGAGAGTATGCAAAGGTGCAAATTTCCAATGTCATCATACTGTATACCTAAAGTGTACCAATAAAAGGATATACAGTTAAAAGAAAAAGAAAAGGGCCAGGGATTTTGCTCAGTAGTTTAGCCACCTGCTGTGCATGTGGAAGGACCCAAATTTGATCTCAGGTACCAAAAAAAGAAAGAAAGAAAGAAAATTACATGTGTGATTTTGAAAGATGAAGTTGAGTAAGAAGAGTTGAGAAATCTGGCAGACAGCTCTCACCCTAACTGTATAAGACACATGATCTCAGTAGACCAATAATTCACCTTTTTTATACATCTGGAAATAAATGGAATGTTTTTAAGAATATAATAATGTCAGATTTAGCATTTTCTTTTATATATTAAATATATATCTTTCCTTTTAAAAAAAACTAGGATTAGAAGTCCCATTTGACCCAGCTATTCCTCTTCTGGGTATCTTCCCAAAAGAATTAAAAGCATCATACTACAGCAATATAATGTGCACCCACGTTTATAGCAGCACAGTTTGTAATAGCTAAATCTTGGAAATAACCCAAATGTCCATCAACTGATGAATGGATAAAAAAAGATGTGGTTTTTTTATACGATGGAATACGATGCACCCATAAAGAAGAAAAAACTTGAGACATTTCTAGGTAAATGGATGCACTTTGAGACCATACTCTTAAGTGAAATAAGTCAGACACACATATGTAAATATCACATTATCTCTCTGGTGTGAGACACTGAAAGTGTAAGAAAGGACCAAACTGTATAATAGATATTGTGTAACACGAAGAAATTGTGCTAAGAGAAAGGGGAACTGCAGGGGGCAGGGGGATGAGAAAAGAAGGATAAATGGAAAGAAAGCTTTGCAAATAAGGGGAGGAAAAGGGGTTGAAGGGAAGAGAGAGGAATGGGAATAAAAGAGGAACCAAGATATATCACATTCAAGTAAAAATTCCCTATGATGAATGTGATCATTACATACATCTAAAGAGTACCAATAAAAATTCAATCAATTTGTATGTTGAGCCTACCACCCAGACAGCTTTTTGGATTTTGTGTAAACCAATATACAAAGAGCAGAGACATCATCCTACCTGGAGTTATTGATGCTGACTACCATGGGAATGCTGGGTTGATCTGCACAACTGGGGCAAGGAGGACAGCATCTGAAGCCTTAGGGAATTCCTTGAGTATCATCTAATATTTCCATGTCCAAAAATGAACATTAAAAAAATCTATAAAACACAGTAAATACAAGACCAATGAGAATGAAAATTTTGAAGAATTAAATTTATATTATATTATTTACATTATGTCACTAGATAAAGAACCTCATTCAGCAAATGATTGCCATATGCAAGTGGAATCTGGAATGGGTACTAAAAGAAGGAATGTCAGCTACTGCCTTGTGATCTGATGCAGGGGCAGCAAGAACACGGCATTAGTAGGACTTCATCTTTTCTCTTACTCCTTTCCTTCCCATCTCTGGGCATATCTGGAATGTTAGAGCACAGAAGGCTATTCCTCATTAGCAGGATTGTTCAACTTTTCTAAAGGCCATTTACAAGGAATTGTGTTGTAGTGTGAGACACCACTTGGGGATCTTTCCAAAGCACAAGTCTTTCATGGTGATACGCTGCTTCAAAACCACTGATGATGTCTTGTGTAAACTTTAACACTCTTAAGATACTGTAAATCACTCAGTCCATTCCCTGATTACTTTAGAGGTTTTCCAGCCATCCTTCTTCACTCCCCAAAAGTACATTCCAGCTACAAAGGACTCAATCCATTCCCTAAAGCAATGACTAAGCGTTCATCCCTGAGCTTCTGTGCATCCCCTCTTTCCTCCAGATATAGTCAGGAATACTCAGTGGCTGTAATAGGTCACTGCTGCTGTCCTAATGTGGTCCTGAGTAATTACTTTGTCTTTAATTAGTTATTGCAGGAGCTGAACTCCTCCGGGATGCAGGTTCCCTTAAGCCCAGTGATGTGTAGAATGAAAGACATGTAGTACAGATGCTGATTATGGCTGTAGTGGCTGTGACTTCACATGCCTATACTGAATGAAGAGAGGAGGATCTCAGATTGGGCCTCGGAGTAACTCTCGGCCACCCTAGGTAAGTTGAGAGGGACAATGAATATCTGACCATTAATTTTCTTCCAACCTGAAGGCCTAGTTTTCCTACACTGTATGATGTTCTGCAGGATAGTTTTTAGATGTAAAAGCTTTTCTCTTCTAAACCTATGTGCCTCTCAGGCCTTCACATGAAGATTGAATTTCAGCACTTCCCTATGTTATTCTTACATGTACTTCAGGTTGAGAACTGCTGATTTCATGGATCAGGGAGCTAGGACACTCATTGCATCATCAGTGGCAACATCTGCCCGTTATATCTCTGGTTGTTATTCTTAATCATACTCTTAACATCAGAGATGGGGTTTCCTTGATTACAAGAGAAGCAAAATTCTGAGAAAGTAGGTACAACTTTCAGTAGACATTTTCCCCACTAGAATGCTAGCAAACCCTGTTCGAGTGTAAACAGTTAGTGCAGCTGAATTAAACATTATCAGGTTAAAGATCCATGAATTGGCCCCATGAATTTTTGTTGGAGATTCTCAGACCTCTTAATGTTTCCCTTCTGCTTTGTCAAATTTGAGACATGAAGAGTATATTAGTGTCAAGATTTTCTAGAAATCAGAACTATACCACACACACACACACACACACACACACACACACAAATGCATATATGTATGTATGTATAGAAAGGGTAAGGTAGAGAGACAGAGATTGAAAAAGATTCACCTTGGTTTTTTTTTTTTTTGGTACCAGGGATCGAACTCAGGTCCTTAGCTTGCGAGGCAGGCTGTGGAACCACTGAGCTAAATCCCCGGCCCTGAAAAAGATTCCTCTTAAGAAATTAACTCATTTGACTGTGGGAATTGAGAAGTCTGAAATCTACATTGACAGTCAGTAGGCCAGATACCCCATGAAGTGTTGACATCATAATCTAAAATCTGAAGGTAGTTTCAAGCAAATACCTTTATTCTTCAGGAGACTACAGTCTTTTTTCTTAAGGCTTTCAACTGATTGCACAAGACCCATCACATAATGAATGATAATCTGTTTTACTCAAAGTCTACTATTTTATTTTTTTGTGTTCTCTTTCAATTTAATGAGTTTACAGTAAAAGTTTAGGTAGTCATTTTACAATAAGGAATAAAAATCTTTTTAAAAAAACAATACAAAGAGTGAAAGGATTTTAGCCAAATTTACACTTCTTTTTGCTATGTGTTTTAGCAATTCATCTCATCACATCTTATTGCAAGGTGCAAATGCACTTGCAGCACCCATTACAATCATGAAACTAACTTTAAGGAACTACATATGCTGTTAATAGTGGCCCTCAGTGGAAACTGATTTCCTTCTATTAAAAACTCTACATTGGGAGACAGGCAGGTGTGCCCACACACTACCGAGGTCCCCAGTCGTGCGGAAGACACCAAATCACCCCGATGCAGACAGGCAGCCACCTGGTTCAACACTACAAAGATGTAGAGGACACCAGACCACCAGACCAAGGTACTGAGTCCCACTGTTCCCAGCCCAGAGGTAGGGGCTTTTGGGCCACCTACTGTCCTGCTGCTCCTGGCCCAGAGGAAGGGGCTTCCAGGCTACCATCCCTCCCACCGCTCCTGGCCCAGAGGGAGGGGCTTCTGTGCTGCCATCCCACTGCTCCTGGTCCAGAGGAAGGGGCTTCCCGGCCACCATCCCTCCCGCTGCTCCCAGACTCTGTCCCACCTCACCCAGCTCAGAGGAGGTAATCCATGCAGGCGCTAACAGCCCCCTGCCCCAGTCGAAATGAGAAAACACGTAAATAAGGATCAAAGATCCTTATTCCAGACTTCCAGATGATCTACAGCAACCCCAAAGGGAAATGAGATGGAACACTCTGATACTCAACCACCTAGACCCACTGAACTGGCAACAAAAGGGGATCTGGAAAAAATGAAATCAGAAAGAATTTTTCAGATAACAGGGGAAATTGTGCCCCTAGTGCAAGACATGATTAATAAATCTAGAGAGGAGCTCAGGAACATGATGGAATCCCAACATAAGAAAGAAAGAGAATCCATAAAACAGATGCAAATAGATTTCAAGGACATGAAAAACTCCATTGAAAGTCTACACAGCAGAATGAGCCAATGTGAGGACAGAATTTCAGATATAGAAGATAAGATTGCAATTAGTGACCAGGAAAAGAAAAATTGCTTCAAAATTATAAGGGAACATGAGAAATCAATCCAGCAGCTGCTAGATGATGCAAAGAAGAATAACATAAGACTGATTGGGCTCAATGAAGAAACAGGAGAGAGTGGAGATGACATAAAAAAATCTCTTCACAGAAATAATGGCAGAAAACTTCCCAAGCAGGAGAAAAGAGCTTCACATACAGATAAGTGAGGCATATAGGACTCCAAATAGCCTTGATCAAAAAAATCTACACAGGCATATAATTGTTAAGATTCCAGAAACACAACAGAAGAACAAAGTTCTACAAACAGTTAGAGAAAAGAAACAAATCACATACAAAGGAAAGCCCATCAGAATCACAGCAGACTTCTCAACACAAGCCATCAAGGCAAGAAGAGCTTGGAGTGACATATTCCAAGCCCTAAAAGAAAACAGCCTCCAACCCAGATTGATGTACCCTGCAAAACTATCTTTCAAAATTGATGGAGAAATAAGATACTTTCATGACAAAGAGCACCTTAGGAACTTCATGAATACCAAACCAGAACTCCAAAGAATTTTACACAATATCCTAGGAACAGACATTGAGGATCACAACCCCAGGAAGCAAAGCAGAATGAACCCATCTGGCATGACAAGAAATTAAATGTAAAGGGGGAGAACCCAACAAAAAGAAAAAGTCATGGCAATGAAAAGTCAATATGTTTCAGTTATAACCATCAATGTTAATGGTTTCAATTCACCAATCAAAACAAATAGACTGGCAGAATGGGTCAAGAAACAAAATCCAACAATATGCTCCATACAAGAAACACACTTCATTCAAAAGGAACTCATAGACTCAAAGTTAAAGGGTGGAAAACAATACTCCATGGGACAGGAACCCGAAAAAAAGCAGGAGTAGCTATCCTCTTTGCAGATCAAGTAGATTTCAAACCAACACTGATTAAGAGAGATGAAGAAGGACACTACATCCTTGTAAATGGAAGAATCCAAGAGGAAGAGATGACAATCATAAATATCCATGCACCAAACACTAGTGCACCCAACTACATAAAACAAATACTAACGGACATGAAAAGTCATATATGCACTAATACAGTTGTAGTGGGGGACTTCAACACCCCACTGTCACAAATAGATAGATCAACTAGACTAAAAATAAGTAATGAAATACTAGAACTCAATCAAACTCTTCAACAAATGAACTTAACAGATGTTTACAGAGTCTTAAACCCCACAAAATCAGAATACACATTCTTCTCAGCTGCACATGGATCATTTTCAAAAATAGACCACATACTCACACATAGAACATGTTTAAGTAAGTGCAAAGCAATTGAAGTTAGCCCTTGTATATTATCAGACCATAGTGCGATGAAAATGGAGATCCATACCAAAAGAAACTCAACAAATTTCATAAACATGTGGAAATTGAACAACACACTTCTGAATAACCAATGAGTCACAGAGGAAATTAAAGAAGAAATCAGACAGTTCCTTCAATTAAATAACAATGACAATACAACATATCAGAATCTATGGGACACAATGAAAGCAGTCTTATGAGGGAAATTCATAGCAGTGAATATGCATATTAGCAAAACAGAACAAGCCCAATTAAACAACCTGATGCTGCACCTCAAGCTTCTAGAAAAAGAAGAGCAGGACAACCCCAGAGCTCATACAAGGGAGGAAATTATAAAGATCAGAGGAGAAATCAATGCAATGGAGACTAAGAGAATGCTACAAAAAAATCAATGAAGCCAAGAGTTGGTTTTTCAACAGAATCAACAAAATTGACAAACCCTTAGTCAACCTTGTAAGAAGAAAGAAAGAAAAGGCCCAAATCCATGCAATTAGGAATGAAAAGTGTGAAATTACAACAGACCCAGCAGAAATCCAGAGGATCATCAATACCTGCTTCCAGAACCTATATGCTAATAAGATGGACAACACAGAAGAAATGGACAGATTCCTAGATACATAGTAATTACCAAGGTTGAACGAAGAAGACCTAAAAATTCTGAACAACCCAATATCAACCAATGAAATTGAAAATGTAATTAAAAACTTAGCAACTCAGAAAAGCCCAGGCCCTGATGGCTTCACTGCTGAATTCTACAAGACATTCAGAGAGGAACTGCTGCCACTACTGTTTAAACTCTTCAATGAAATTGAAAGGGAAGCAATACTCCCAAATTCATTCTTGGAAGCAAGCATCACCTTGATCCCCAAAGCAGAGAAAGACCCAACCAAAAAGGAGAACTATCAGCCAATCTCACTAATAAACATAGATGCAAAAATCCTTAATAAGATACTGGCAAACAGAATGCAGAAGATCATCAAGAAGATCATACACACTGATCAAGTGGGATTCATCCCAGGGATGCAGGGATGGTTCAACATATGCAAATCAATCAATGTAATACACTATATCAATACAGCCAAGGACAAAAACTATATGAATATCTCCATAGATGCAGAAAAAGCATTTGACAAAATCCAACATGCATTTATGATAAAAACCCTACAAAAAATTGGAATAGATGGTCTCTACCTCAAACTGATAGAAGCCATCTATGAAAAACCAACAGCCAATATCACACTAAATGGTCAAAAACTGAAATCCTTCACACTCAAATCAGGAACAAGACAAGGATATCCACTATCACCACTCTTGTTCAATATAGTTCTGGAAACATTAGCCACGGCAATTAGACAAGAGAAAGAAATAAAAGGAATAAAGATAGGTAATGAAGAAGTCAAATTGTCATTATTTGCAGATGACATGATACTCTATATAGAAGACCCCAAGAACTCCACCAAAAGTCTTCTAGACTTAATAACCAAGTTCAGTCAAGTAGCTGGTTACAAGGTCAACACATAAAAATCAATAGCTTTCCTCTACACCAATGACAGAGTCACTGAGAGAGAAATAGGGCAAATAATTCCTGTCACAATAGCATCCAAAATACTGAAATACCTAGGAATCAACCTAAGAAAGAAATCAAAGACCTCTTCTCTGAAAACTATGGCACTCTGAAAAGAGAGATTGAAGATGATATCAGAAAATGGACAGACATCCCCTGCTCCTGGGTAGGAAGGATTAATATAGTGAAAATGGCCATACTTCCAAAACTGCTATATAGATTTAATACAATTCCAATTGAGATCCCAGCAGCATACTTCATAGACCTCGAGAAAACAATCCAAAAATGCATTTGGAACAAGAAGAGACCCAGAATAGCAAAAGCAATTCTAGGTAACAGAGACATGGCAGGGGGTATCACAATCCCCAACCTGAAACTATACTACAAAGCTACTGTGATAAAAACAGCATGGTACTGGCAAAGAAACAGACTTGAGGACCAGTGCAACAGATTAGAAGATGCAGAAACAACACCAGACACACTCAGCCATCTCATCTTCGATAAAGGAGCCAAACCCCCTCACTGGAGGAAAGATAGCCTCTTTACTAAATGGTGCTGGAAAAATTGGGCTTCAACTTGACAAAGATTGAAACTAGACCTGTATCTCTCACCATGCACTAAACTAAAATCAAAATGGATTAAAGATCTAAATATTAAAAGAGAAACTCTGAACCAGTTGGAACAGAGGTTAGGTAGAACCCTTGAAGACATTGGTGTAGGAAAAGATTTTATGAACAAAACCTCAGTTGCCATGAACTAGCACAAACAATCAACAAATGGGATCTCTTCTTATTAAAAGGCTTCTGCACAGCAAGAAAAACCACCAGCAGTGTGAAGAGACAACCCACAATGTGGAAAAAAATCTTCACCTGCTCTTCCTCAGACAAAGGTCTACTACCTCGAATCTATAAAGAACTTAAAAGGATCAGACCTCCCAAATTTAAAGACCCAATCCAAAAATGGGCATCTGAAATAAACAGACATTTCTCAGACAAAGAAGTAGAAATAGCAAATAAATACATGAAAAAATGTTCAACATCACTGGTCATTGGAGAGATGCAAATGAAAACAATGCTGAGATTCCACTTCACTCCAGAAAGAATGGTTGCTATCATGAAATCCACCAATAACAAATGCTGGCAGGGCTGTGGGGAAAGAGGAACCCTGCTCCACTGCTGGTGAGAGTGTAGACTGGTGCAACCACTGTGGAAATCAGTATGGAGATACCTCAAAGAACTAGGACTGGAAGTCCCATTTGACCCCACTATTCCACTGCTGGGGATCTTCCCCAAAGCATTAAAAGAATCATACCACTGTGATATATGTGCACCCATGTTCATAGCAGCACAGTTTGTAATAGCTAAAACTTGGAAACAGCCCAAATGCCCATCAACTGGAGACTGGATAAAGAAAATGTGGTATTTTTATAAAATGGGGTACTACTCAGCCATAAAAAATGAGAAATTAGAGACATTTATAGCTAAGTGGATGCACCTTGAGGCAATACTCTTAAGTGAAATAAATAGGACACACATGAATAAATACCGAACAGTTTCTCTGGTGTGAGAAACTAAAAGTGTAAAGAAGGACTAAATGTATAATAGGTAATGTGAAATAGGAAGAAAAGGGGCAAAGGGCAAGGAAGTGGGAGGGCTAGGGGAAAGGATAGAAGGGAATGGGATTAATATGAGAAAATGGAAAAATAGGAACAAAATCTTTGTAAATAGGGAGGAATGGAGGGGTTGAAGGGAGGGCTGGGCAAGCGTGAAAAATAAGAACCAAGAGAGACTATGTAAAGCTGGGAATTTCCAATGATGAATGTCATTCTATTGTATACCTAAAATGTACCAATGATTAGAATGAATAATTGATAATGTAAAATAGGAAGAAAAGGTCCAAAGGGGTAGGGGTAGTGGGAGGGGCAGGGGAAAGGAAAGAAGGGAAAGGAAAAATGATGAGAAATGGAAAAAATGGAAATAAAGTCTTTGTAAATAGGGAAGGGTGGAGGGCGTGAAGGGAGGGCTAGGAATGGGGAAAAAATAAAAACCAAGATGCATTATGTAAAGGTACAAGTTCCCAATGAGAAATGTAATTGTGTTGTATACCTACAATGTACCAATAAAAGAATTTAATACAAAAAAAAACCCTCTACATTGGGCTGCGGATTTAGCTCAGTGGTTCCGGCGCCTCCCTCAAAAGTGCAAGGTCCCAAGTTCAATCCCTGGTACCAAAAACAAAACAAAACAAAAAAAAACCTCTACAGTATACAGAAGCATTAATAGTGCTATTAACTAACCATTTATTCTCTTAAGAATCATCACCAAAGTTTTCTAGAAATAAGTCCTCATAATTAAATATTTAAAAGGTGAAATGTTCCTTATTTTAATTTTAGCAAGATCTTTACTTTTTTTCATTGCAAGAAACATTTTAATAGTTTTAAAGCAAAGACTGTTAAGAGCAGATAGCTAAAATTGTACTCCTGAGTTCAAGTTCACAGATAAGTATTTTGTAAGTAATTCTCAATAAAATATCCTCCCTCCCCAGCTTGCTGCTCCAAATCTTGTATTATTTCTTACAAAACTTTGGTCAAAGTAGAAATATATCCAGGCAGATGTATATGCCATACAATAGCAAAAATGATAAAGCCCGACTAATTACTTTGAATTTTAAAAATAGAAGCCAATTAAAATATACTCAAAGTTACATTAAAAAAAGCTTTCATGGGGTAATATTGAAACAGTCACAAAGGTTAAGAAAATACTAATATCAAAGTACAAATGACTACAATGTTAAAATAGACAAAAACTACTATATAAGAGCCTCTTCTAGAATCAAAAATAAAGAACACAACACATGAGTCAGGATGAGTTTCCTGTTCTACTCATGAATTTTAGTCTTCAGGTTTATAAGGCCGGTTATGCTGACATCCAGTCGTTTCTCAGGACATCTGAGGAAGACTCATTCCAACTTTGTAGAGTGGGTCTTCTCCAAGGAACCGCTTGATCCTGGTCACGTGACTGTCATTGTACAATTTCAAAGTAGTGCAATATTGCCATGATGTGCTGGGGCATGAAGACGTATCCAGTGTATAGCGCCATGCCCACGACGGAAATCAACGTGGAATTGAACACCGTCCGCTCCCAGGGCTCCAGCATGTAAAGCGCCGTGACCAGCAGGTACTGGCGGTAGAACCAGGACATCCGCTTCCAGGCCCGCGCCAACGCCATCGCCGCCATCCACCTCCCGCGATGCTGCCGCAAGACTCCAAAGTCTACTATTTTAAATGCTAATCACATTACAAAACATTTAGCCTGGTGTTTGACTAAAGTTAGGTACCAGGACCTAGTCATGTTGACACATAAAATTAACGATAACATAGGATATAGATATTGCAGGAAGAACTCAAATGAGGGCTTAAGGGTAGAAATTTTTTTTTTGTTTCTCCCATCATTTCTAAAATTGCCTTCATTCCTATTTTTTCCCATACCAATATCAAATTATTTCACATGGAATACACATAAAGATGTTTAGATCAAGTCAGCTGAATTAGTGAAATGAGTAGTATATCTAAGGTACCATAATATTTTCCATGTTTGCAAAATTATATCCATGAAATTTTTAAGTGTCAAACTTTGGAGTTAAACAGTTAAAGCTGCTGAGTTCTTGTTCTGGGAGGAATTGACATTAGTAGTTACTCTAACTTAATAGAGTTTTGCTGGCTTTAAAGGTAGAAGAGCACATATCTCAGCCTGAAGGACAGGAAATAAATATTAATAAAATATTGTCTAAATCCATCAAGTCAGGTGCTAGCCTTGATGCAATTTTGAAGGCAGACATGGCTTTTCCTGTGTGGAGTTTCCAATCTGATGGGAAGTCAGCTACAAGCAATGATCAAGGACACTGAGTGCAATTTTACTAAGTATAGGATGCCCATAGTGGCAGGTTCATATGGTATGGGGAGACATGGAAGGCTTAGCTGATCAAGTCAGATGCCTGAAGGATAAGTGGGGACAAGCCAGGTAAAGAGGGAGCAGAGAGACAAGACAGTGCTAGGCAGGAGAAACAGCAAACAAGAAAGGCTGTATGTTCAGCATTACTGGAGAAGGGGATGTGAGATTCACTGTGTGAGCAGATGAGGATGTTAGGCTGGAAAGGATCAGATAATGAAATATCATTTAAGCCCTTGAAAGGAATTTTGCCTTTGTCTTAAGAACAATGAGGACCTGCCAAAATGTTTAACCAGGAAAGACAAATGACCATATTTTTTCCTTAAATTGTTCACAATGTAAAAGAAAATTGTTGGGGTGAAAGGTATTGAAACACACAAGCCAGGAGATAAATTGAGAGTTTGTTTCAATAGTTCCAATGAGATAAATGGTCAGCTTTTAGTGGTATTTGGGAGAGAAAGTGAGTGAATTATAAAAAGACTGAAGTGCAGAATGTAAAGGACTTGCTAGATTGGACTTGCTAGTGGATGGTGAGAGAAATGAAGAAAGGAAATAAAACTTTTTTATTTAAGCCTGGATTCCTTTTACTGAATATGAGTGGAGAAGGATGGGGTTGGAGGAGGAAGAGGCTGAGGACATAAGTTTCAGTTGAGATCTGTGATGCTTACTATACTCATAGTGCATTCAAAAGAAGATAGTGAGCCACAGGATGCAGAGCTCTGTAGGTTAGAAAGATGTCTACACTCGAGTTTTACGTGATACTTGAAGCCGTCTGAGCACGAGAAATCTTCTTGAGATATGTAGAACTATAACACGATAGTGTTTAGACAAATCCTTGAGGAACATCAATATGAGGGAAACTGACAAAGCAAGAGGCAAATTGTAATCGTTGAGGGTGACCAGCCCAGCAGGTAAGAGAAAGATCAATACATTTTATTTCTCAGAGCAGGCAGTAAGAATGTTTAGGAAGAGATGCAATATTGGAATATGTTGAAGGGGAGTGAATAAAATCATATCTGATTTTGAAGATTCAAATTATAGACATTTGTGGTATAGAGATTGTAATTATTCTAGTGAGGGTGGAATAATCAAAAATTGCTGGGCACTTAACAGGCCATGTGCTATAGAAAAGTGTTCATTTTTATATGTACCTAAGGGACCCTATTTTGTTCTTTTAAAGATACTGGAGACAGATAATAATGGGAAGAAACCAAACCTTCCTCTCAGAGTTCCTCCTCCTGGGCTTGCCCATCCAGCCAGAGCACCAACATGCATTCTATGCCTTGTTCCTTGCCATGTATCTTACCACCGTCCTGGGGAACCTCCTCCTCATCGTCCTCATTCAGCTGGACTCCCATCTCCACACACCCATGTATTCTTTTCTCAGCAACCTGTCCTTCTCTGACCTCTGCTTTTCATCTGTGACAGTTCCCAAACTATTGCAAAATATGAAGAGCCCAGTTCCATCTATCTCATATATAAGCTGCCTGACCCAAATGTACTTCTTCCTATTTTTTGGAGACTTAGAGAGCTTCCTGCTTGTAGTCATGGCCTATGACCGCTATGTGGCCATCTGCTCCCCGCTGCACTACACCAGCATCATGAGTTCCAAGCTCAGTGTGGGCCTGGTGGCTCTGTCCTGGATGCTGACCACGTTCCATGCCCTGTTGCACACCCTGCTCATGGCTAGATTGTCTTTCTGTACGGACAATGTGATCCCCCACTTCTTCTGTGATTTTTCAGCCCTGCTAAAGCTAGCCTGCTCTGACACTAGTATAAATGAGTTAATGATACTTATCATGGGAGGGCTAGTTATAGTCATTCCATTCCTACTTATCATTGTGTCCTGTGCCCAGATTTTTTCCTCCATCCTCAAGGTCCCTTCTGCTCGGGGTATCCCTAAAGCTTTTTCTACCTGTGGCTCTCAACTTTCTGTGGTGTCAATGTTCTATGGAACAGTCATAGGTCTCTATTTATGTCCATCAGCTAAGAATTCTACTGTGAAGGAGACAGTCATGGCTGTGATGTACACAGTGGTGACTCCCATGCTGAACCCATTCATCTACAACCTGAGGAACAGAGACATGAAGGATGCCCTTGGAAGAGTTCTTCATAAGAAGAAAATTCCCTTCTGTCTTCGATGATAACACTTAGGGCTTTTAAATAATGTTATCCAGTAAACATATTGATATTGGGATATTATTTCAGATTTCCTTTATCACCATGGGAGTTTCTGTATTAAAAGCATACTGTATAATTTTTCAATGTGGAAAGAGTAGAAATTTAACTGAGTCATTTGACTGGGGAAGTGGATCTTGGTGTCCTGGCTATGTCTTCCTCTTTATCTTGCTCATGTGATCCTAGAAAATTATAATGTGAGAAGTACTGTTTTATGTGATCTCCATTTCATACATTCTCAAATGAAATTATCCCAGTATCTTACCATTTTATCAAGGATACTGCTTTGTTTATTATATAACTTTGAAATAGTGCTCTATAATCTAGTCTATAGTCAATAAAGGCAAACTTCTCAACCTCCCAAACCCCTTCTGAATCTCCTATATATGCCCTCCTGCAGAAATTTCATATTATTTTACCAGAACTATCCTCCCCTGATTTATTTTCACTTCCATATAATATTTTGACTTGGTCAACACTAAATGGATTTTTCTAAATCTTTTGCTATAATATTGTATTTTGTGCTTACTTAGGAATTACTTAATATCCAGGAGTTTTAATTATTATTTTTTAATAATGAGTAAAGAAGCTAGAAGATGGTGAAAACTTCAGTTTTTAACTTCTGTTTGGTGTTTTGGACTTCACAAAGGAACATTATTTCTGTATTTTTTTCTACCCTTGTGACAGTTCCATGAAAATAGGGACGATACTTTCATTGTTTCATAGGCTGAAAATGGTGTTCAACAACTTCCCACATCACATACAGCATCAATTGTTAACCTTGTGTAAGATGGTAGACTATGTGATTCCACAGTTTCTTCTCATTTTCTCCTACTTCATAAAGAGGGGGAGCAGCCATTCAGCTGTCAGGTCTTAGCATCACCACGCCATAGATTAGGTTTTAAACCTTGGTTCACTCATTTCAGCCTCTAAGTGATGACATCCAAACCCATCTCTTTCATCCTCTTATATATTATTCTGGGCACCCCCCTACTTATCAATATGTAGCCCAGGACATTCTCCAGAACCTCCATCTGTTCTTCTTCTCTGCCCAGTGGACATCACTTGAGGTTCTGTGGGCAATTTAGTCTCAACACATGTAATATTGAAATATAGATTCTATTCAAGTTTTCTCTTGTCCTTTATCTCATATCTTGATTTATGATGTCACTTCCCCACGCAGTTACTTGAGCAACCACTTCTGTATATGCATACATACAATTTTGTATTTTGCCTTTTCATTGAATATCACATTTCCTGAAATATCTTATTATTTTCCATGAGTATATTGTGGTAACACAGCTTTTGTTATAAATAAACTGAAATCTCAGTGGTATCAAAGAACAGAACTATCAGTGGCAAGAAAAGAGTTATATTTAAATTAAATGACTTTCCTCTATACTGGAAGAACTTAATTTGAAAGACAATGAAATGTAGATCCTGTTTCTGGTAGCAATTAAAAGCAGTTGCAAGAACTAAAGGAGAAAACTTAAAAACTTTAATGGTAATATAAAAGAATACTACAAGAAATGAACATATACAATGACTCTGGAAAAAGTGCCTTGTTTTTTTCTTTTAAAATATTTTAACAATGGCTTTATATACTTTTTAATCAACACATAACAATTTTATATCGTAATGGGATACCATCTGATGGTTGAACATATATGTATCTTATATAATGTTTAAATTAGAGTAAACTTACCTTGTCAAACAGTTATCATTTGCTTATAGTGAAAACATTCAAAATCATTTTTCTAGCTTTTTATAAATGTCTCATTTTTAACTTTTTGAAGATAATTTGTATATAATAAATCACGTCCAATTAAAATGGTATAACTTGATGAAATTTGAGGCCATATTTTCAGTTTTCCTCCTGTATATTCAGTACAATCTGAACAAAATTCCCAGTGAAATTATTTTTGTGGAAATTGACAAGCTTATCTTTAAATCTCCCTGAAAGAGAACACATGTAAAATTTCTAAGAGCTACTTGAAAAATAAGAACCATAAGTTGACTCTGCCTATCAAATATCAATACTTATTTGAAAAGATCCTTAATTTACAAGTGATTGATTTTTTAGAAAGGACTGATCAAATAAGAAGAATGCTTAAAATAGTTTTATATATGTAGGGATTTATTTTAAGAAATTAAATGGGAGGAAGGATACACCACTCAAAGAATTATATTAGGCAAACTGACAAGGAAAATATTAAATAAACTCCTTTTAAGGAAAGGTATAATTTAGATGGCTTAAAAAGGCAACTGTAAATTAAAATCTGTAAAAATACTCTACTATAAAAAGACTATAATTAATGCAAAACTTAGAAACTGCATAAAAAGATTGACCTATTTGATAATATAGATATAAGAAACTTTTCTAGGACAAAGATAACAAACAAATTTGAAGGAAAAGTGACAGATGATAACATTCTCACAGGCACAAGATTAAAATCCTAAAATACAAAAAGTTTCTGTAATCGTATAAAAGTAAAACCAACAACTGAGTCGAAAATATACAAATAAATTTAATATAATATTAGTAAACAATATGAAAAGATGTTTAGCTTCAATGTTAATAAGGACAAAATGAATTGAAAAATAGTCAGTGGAAGGGGGTCTGGGAATGAGAGGAGACAAGAAAAAGGAGAAGAGGAAGCAAAAAAGATTGAGATGTGATACTTATTTGTGTCAACTCCCCCCAGTGAATGTATTTATCATGTATCTAATCATATACTAATACAATAGTTAATAAAGAAGTTCAGTAAGTGATTACTGAATGACCAGGTACTTAGCAGTTTTATAAGTGATTATCTTTCTACGATAATAGCAAGAATGTGGGAACAAGGAGCTCTTATTTATATGCTTCCAGTATCTTGAACTACCTTTTATGTTCAAGAAAACCCACCCATTTTAGCCATACAGTTCAAGGAGTTTTGAATGTAACCTGTACTCTAACCCAAATCTCACATAAATCCATCACCTCACAATTCACTGTGAATACAGTAATCACTCTCTCACCTCCTGCCACTAATCTTACAGATTATATTTTCCTGTCTTTGAAGTGTATATAAATGAAACTATCTAATAGTACTCTTTTGTATCTGGCTTCTTCAATGTTATGGTTTATATCTACATGTCCCCCTAAAGCCTCATGTGCTCACAAGTAGAGCTTTTTAGAGATAGCTGGATCATGGGTGTGTAATATTGGACTAGTCTGCTGATTGGTTTAGCACAGTTCTGGGTGTGGATGATGGATTTACTGAATAGGGAAGACCTATCTTGGGTGTAAATCGTACCAACCAATAGGCTTGTAGTATGGCTGGAATAAAAAGGGAAAGAAGGAAAGCTCATTGCTTCCTGCCTGCCATGCCACTAACTGTTTCTCCTCTGCCATGCTCCTCTGCCATGTCACCCTGCCTTAAAACCAGTGTACAATGGAGTGAAACCTCTACAAACATCTACGGCCCTTGTATCTCTAAGAATCAAGAAAATTTGGAGACCTATTATCAGCATGTTAAAGAAACTTTTTACACACTTTCCCTCCTCACATAAAATCAGAGAAAAGAAGAAAGTGTTCTTTTTCACACTGAAAAACAGAAAGGCTTGCATGTGGGCTGGAAAAAATATTAGGAGGTTAGTTGTACCACAGTACTTGCAGCTACCAACTAATGTTAAAAGTTGATAGTGAACACTAGAGAATAGGAAATTACATGCCAACAAAGGATACAATAGGTCATTGAAGAGTTTAGACCCTGGAGACACACTCTCCAGGAAACGTTCTCATCTACACCCCTTCTGGAGAACATTGCCCTCCAGAGCCACTGCTTCCCCTCAGGGCACAGCCAGAGGATAATGTCAATGGGTCACAACAATTACTCTGACTTTGACCTAAATGAAGACCTGGGGGACTCATGTTTCAGGAGAATTTATAACCTGGTGACCAATTTCAAGTCTTCTCTGGGCTAAGACCCACCCCACCCCCTTGAAGGGGAAGAGAAACTCCTTGACCTCAGGACCCATACAGGACAGCTCTTTATTCCCCACCTTTCCAAGGATCAGGAACTGGGGCTCCACTTGCCAAACAATACCAGTCCTATCTTCACCTCAGCCACACAGGACCAGGATGTCACCCTTCAGTATGCCTGACCCTTGAAAGGAATGCTAGCAAGTACTAGACCAGATCCCTGCAAACCTTCCACTTATGAAAGAAGAGTGAAGGGCACAAAACTAGAACCTTTATTTGAAAACATCTGATCTATGCCCCAGGTGGCAGGCTGTGGACACTGGAGAGAAGGTATTTGAGACAGCAACATGAAGTGATAAGCCGAAGGCAACTGTATCATATCCATTCCCTCACCTGAACCTTACAAAATCCTCACCAGGTAAGTAAAAAAAATATGTCATTTTATCAGATGTCACTTATCAGGTGAACTGAATTGCCAGCCAGTCTTAAAATTGGAACACAAATTTCAGCCTACCTCCAAAACATAAGTGCTCAAGATTTGGTGGACAAAAGGCAATGTTCAGAGTTCTCCCCTCTGCACATGCTTCTCCTGGGGCTCCTGTCCATGAATACAGAAAAAGGAGGAAGTAGTTATACTGTGGCTATCTCAGTCATAAGCTCTATTTACCTACTGAAGTGATATTGTGTGTGGTGTGTGTTACAGTCATTCTCACTCACACAAATGCCTGGTCTTGGAGAAGAACCACAGAGTTGCCTTCCACTCCCACACTACATGGAGCCTCTTAATGTGCCCTTCTGAGAGTGATAGTGTTTCATTGTCAATGAGCTGATGAGCTGAACTACTAGAGAAATATGAAAGCACTTGAAGAATGCATCTTTGGCCTTGTCCTTTGTACCCTGAGGAACAGGGGGTACATTTGGTCATATCTGTCCTTAAAAAATTGTACTCAGCACCATCAAAGTATTGTGACTGAGAGCTCATCCACAAATACATTCCAGGCCAGAGATACTAGCAGTCAATAGTCTGATTCTCCAAATTCCTTCCAGTGAACTCTAGGCTCTGCTAATCCCTTCATTATTCATCTTGTTGCACTTCCCAGTTCCTCTTCCTCCTGGTAGAAGGGTCTTTTTACTTCTTTCCTTACTGTTTCCCACAAAACCATCTCTCTTTGTAACAACAGTGAAACATCTGACCCTGTGGATCTACATCATGAGATTGCTGTGCTCAAGTACTTCACGTATCTTTGGTTCTTTGCACAAATCACAACAATCATTTCTCCTTTTCTCTTGCAACTTTTTTACATTCTTCAATTCTTTTTTTAATCACTTGTCATTGTCCTGGCAGCACATTTTCAAACTGTTGCCATGTTTATTTGCCACTTAATATATATGCTCAAATGCCTATGTTTACATTAAATAAAGGGCTGACTATCTCTATTACCAGAAAGGAATAGAGAACTCATATCCACTCTACTAATTCTTAGTATCAAATGAGAGAAGTATAAAGTCCTTGCATTGGATCAAAATCTTCCACAACACAGAACCCACACTTCTTTTCCATGTTCATTTCTGCCTCATCTCTGACTTGGGCTGTGCCCTTGCTCTGGATAAACATAGAACACAGGCTTCCCTTAGGTTATCCTCCAGTGTCTG
Source organism: Heterocephalus glaber (assembly GCF_053883595.1). Lineage (NCBI taxonomy): Eukaryota > Metazoa > Chordata > Mammalia > Rodentia > Bathyergidae > Heterocephalus > Heterocephalus glaber. Next base: position 14,885,730 of record NW_028258351.1, on the reverse strand, counting down.
ATCTCTTTGACACTGATATTTTCTCTAGGAGAAGGAACTTGGACTCCTCCTATTAACTGATAGGTAGAGAGGGAGTGATTTTAAAGAAATTTGCAGTCACATCTACATCTTGTAAATGTATTTCTTCGGTCCAGTAAGCAGATATCTCTACAAACAAGCCTGCTTCAGACAAGAAGAATTGAGATAAGGAATAGAATAGCTACTAGATAGGGTTACAAAATTGGTTGGGATCAATTCATTGAATGATTAAAGAGTTTACAATATGTTTGCCTGTTAATGGGAAAGAGCTGAGGGTGAAGTAAGTATTGTATGGAAGAAATACAAGCTAAATACAAAGCTAAAGAAATGAAAGGAGTAAAATATCTGAGAAAATTGAAAAGAACAGGGATACAGGCAGACTTGAGACCAGTGCACATTTTTGTGAGACCTTGGAGAGAAAGAAGAGTACAGAGTTATGTATATGGAGATGACATACCACAATGGTATTGAGAAATATTTGGACAATATATTCCTTCAAATTTAACTCAGTGAAGAGGGAAGTGGCATCTGAGCCTTCTGAGCAGTGTTCATGTAGGTGTTGTTCAGACCTGGAGGAGAGTGGCAAAAGTTTGATGGACTTCCATGGACAATGGAGAGGTTTGCTGAAGAGTTCGAAAGGTCTCAAGAGAATTGGGCATCATAGATTCTAGTGGCAGGTTTGTGTGATTTCTGCACTATTCCCTGGCTATCCTGGAAGTGGAGTAGAAAAGAATGGACACTGCATTTGAGGACTATTTGGATTAGGATGTGGGATCATCCCCCCCCTTTTTTGGGAAGAGTATTATGAAATATAACTAGACTGGTTACCTGAGATGCAACATAAAAGTTAAAAAACTAGAGATCACCATGATTTGAAGAGCAAGTGTACACAAAATACATAAACTGGGGAAGGAACAGCCTTGAACAATGAAATAACTTTTTAGCAAAAGATTCTTCATAGCTATCCCTACCTCCTCCACTCACTGTTTTACCACCTATAGCCTAAATTTTTTTCCATTGAACCTATATTTTTAGCATGGCATAGGCCATGAATCTCTCTCCCAGTGTAAATAAATCCCTTGTATACTCAACCTCTTTGCAAGGAACATTCTCTTTGTCTCCTACCTTCAGTGAAGATAGCTTAAGCTTAAGCCACCAACTCCATAGCTATACTGTGAACAAAACTATGACCAAACATGAAATCTTATTGAAAATTGAATTAATTTATTGGGCTATAGCTAAATTATCAGAACACCATATAAAAAACAAAAAGCACTCATCATATAGATTGAATAAATAGAACATTAGTTCATTTGCTCTGATTTCTTAAAATAAAAGCTGATCGTGGCCAGGGACTTAGCTCAGTGGTTCTGCCGCCTGCCTTGCAAGCACAAGGTTCCAAGTTCGATCCCCAGTACCAAAAAGAAAAAAAAAAAATCTGATCAAAAACATGGTGTGTGCAAATTTTAAAAATTATTACACTAAAAGATGCATTACAATTAATCCTCCTCAAAATACTCCACCTTGTTTCAAATTACTTATCTGATCATTTTTGCTACTTTCTGAAGCAGTTCTGGAAGTCCTCTGTCATTAGTATCTTTACAAGGTATAATCAACACTGTGGTAAATGCTGCTACCAAGTGCCATGGAACAGAAAAGCAGGCTGATAAAAACACTATGGTGATGGAAAGGCAGGTTAGTCAAAATATTACCGTGTGTCCTCATCCACCCTATTCACCAGCTCTGGTACCCTGTGCCTTACGGCTCTTTGCCAAAGTCAAAATGACCATAAATTGTAAATGCTTTGAATGAATTCAGAACATAGAGGCAGCCATGAAACTAAAGACACACATAAAAGAGAACTTCCAGAACTGCTTCAGAAAGTGGGAAGAATGATGGGAGAAGTGTCTTTGAAGTAAGGAGGGAGTATTTTGAGGGAGATTAGTGACAGTATGTCTTTTACTATAATAAATGTTTAAATTTATGCATTCATTGTATTTTATCACACCTTATAAATATTATATAGACACTTGAAATTCTTCATTCCCACCTAAAATTTTATTTGTCTGAACATCACCCCAGAGATAACCACTACTCTGGTACTTACAAGTGTATGATATTATGTTAAATTTCCCATTTATTGTGATGTGCTGTATATCTTCTAGCTTTTTTGTTTCATATTATTTTGCCCAATTTAACCATGTGAATTCATTCTAAAATCTGTTGAGCAGAGTCCATTAATAAGAAAGCAGCACAGTTTGCCTATCTGTTCCTCCACAGGTGGGCCATTTCTAAGTTTCCTATGTGACCACACAGGTCTCTGTGCGTATCTTCTTGAGACCATGTGCTGGAGTCTCTCTAGAGGCTGATAAGGAACCAGAATTGCTGTCAAAGGTAGATGAAGTTCAGCTTTCCCTAGATATAGGCTAATTGTTTGCCAAATGCTAGTATTAATTTCTTTCCAACATCTGAAATTATCAGACTTTTATACATTATGTACTCCAAGATGAAAAATGTTAAATAAAATTTTGTTTCATTTAAAGACATTTTTAAATTTTTACTTATTCATTACCCCAATTTTCTCTCCATGGCTGGCCTATTTGTGTCTATTTTCCCTTATTTCCTGCTGTGTTTTTTATCCTTTTTTTATTAGTGTGTAGGATTTCTCTGCATTTTGATAGCTAATCCTTTAAGAAATGTGTGTAGAAAATTCCTTTTTCCAACCCATGGTTTCTCTTTCCCTTTTCTGATATCTTTTTTACACAAAGGTTTCAAGGTAGTCTAATATGGCAATATTTTTCTTATGTTTTATATGTTATCTGCCTAGTTGAACACATTAGTTCCTATCATGATATCAAACATATTTTTTTGGTTATTTTCCTTAACTTTTTAAAGCTTTTATTTTCATAATTAATACTTTAGGAATTATTCCTATATTACTTTTTATATTTAGGTAACCAGATTTCCTATGACCTTTTCTAAATAGTCCATTGTTTTTTCCTGTCTACTGATGAACCAATTCACATCATATACTACCTTCTAATAAATACTTAATTTCTCTCTCTGGAGGTTCTCCAGTCTGTTATATGGGTATATTAGTGAGTCTCTATGTCACTGTCAAGCAATGTTTGAATTACAAAAGGAAACTATTTTTATACTTACTGGGACAAGTCCTTCTTTTATATTTTCCTTTCTCATTTTGTCTTAGTATAGGAGAAATCTCTGGTATTTGGATTGAGTTTGTCTTGAACTCAGAAATTAATGGGAAGAAAACTGGCATTTCAACATTGAGGCTTTTCAATAGCATTATTTATCACCCCATTTTCTTTTCTTTTCCTCTGCTTTATTACACTTTGTTAATTTTTTTTTTTTTTTTTTTTTGGTACCGGGAACTGAACTCCCGACCTTGCACTTTCAAGGCAGGCGGTGGAACCACCGAGCTAAATCCCAGCCCTAACTTTCTTAATTTTTGAAACCAGCTTTCCACCTCTTTTGTTAGAATTATCTCTAACTTCCTCAAACTTTGCTATTGTTATTTTGTATGAGGTATCTTTTTTGACATTACACTTTCTAATTTAATTTTACTTAATTATAATACCACTGTTGATTTTTTAACATATTGTTTTGTAAAACTAAATGTGCTAAAATCTCAGTTTATCTGGAAATTCTCTTTGATTTTCTTTGTAGACAATCGTATTTTCTGTAACTTCTACTCTTTTGTTTTCTTCCTTCCAATTCTTATATGGAAAACATTTTTCAGGTCTTTTCTCAAAAATAGGGCAATATTTAAAGTGGGGTTTTTTTCAGAGATTATTAATCTGCATGCTTCCTGGAGATCTGTAGCCACATCCCTTTTGCCAAAGGAACATAGAAATCCCTGCACCAATCCTTAGGGCCTACCTCATTCCTGATTTTAAGCCCCAAGTGGCACCACAGTATTGGCTGTGGCTTACAGTTCTTACTCTGAGTATTTTGTTCTCATATCAGTGTGTTGCCATATCTTTCTCTTTTTTTATTCATTAAGTTTATTGGTACATTTTACGTATGCATAATGATCACACTCATTATTGGGAATTTGTACCTGTACATGATATATCTTGGTTCTTTTTTTTTCCCATTCTCCTCTCCTTTCAACCCTTCCACTCCTCTCAATTTACATAAGCTTTGTTTCGTTTTTTCCTTTTATTTTCATTTTTTTTCTGTTCGCTCCTTCCTTTCCCCTGCCCCCTCTCTAGTTCCCCTTCCCCACTGAACACTTTCTTCCTATTTCACAATATCTATTATACATTTTGGTCCTCGTTTGCACTTTCAGTTTCTCACACCAGAGAAATGATTTGGTATTTACACGTGTGTCCTATTTATTTCACTTAAGAGTATGGCCTCAAGGTGCATCCATTTAGTTATAAATGACCCTAGTTTGTCTTTCTTCATGGCTGCTTAGTACTCCATTTTATTTTTTTTTAAATCTTCTTTATCCAGTCACCAGTTGATGGGCATTTGAGCTGTTTCCAAGGTTTAGCTATATAACAAACTGTGCTGCTGTAACCATGAGTGCACATATATTGCTGTGGTATGATGCTGTTAATTCTTTCGGGAAGATACCCAGCAGGGCAATAGCTGGGTCAAATGGGACCTCTAATCTTAGTTTATTGAGGAATATCCACAATGATTTCCAAAGTGGGTGCACAAGTCTACACTCCCATCAACAGTAGAGAAGGGTTCCTTTTTCCCCACAGCTCTGCCAGTATCTGTTATTGGTTGATTTCTTGACAGCAGCCAATCTTTCTGGAGTTAGATGGAATCTCAGTATTGTTTTCATTTGCATCTCTCGAACGACCAGTAATGTTGAACATTTTTTCATGTTTATTTGCTGTGTCTACTTCTTCATCTGAGAAATGTCTGCTCATTTCACATGCCCATTTTTGGATTGGGTCTTTAAATTTGGGAGGTCTTATTTTTAAGAATTCTTTATATGTTCTAGATGGTAGTCCTTTGTCTGAGGAACAGCTGGAAAAAAATTTTCCCACATTGTGGGTTGTCTCCTCACTCTGTTGGTGGCTTCTATCACTGTGCAAAAGCTTTTAATAAGATGAGATCCCAGTTGTTAATTATTTGTGCTAGTTCCTCTGCAACTGTGGTTTTGTTCATAAAGTTTTTTCCTATGCCAATGTCTTCAAGAGTTCTACCTAACCTCTCTTCCAGCAGATTTAGTGTTTCTGTTCAGTATTTAGACCTTTAATCCATTTCAATTTTAGTTTAGTGCATGGTAAAAGATCTGGGTCTAGTTTTAAGTTGAAACCTAGTTTTGCCAGCACCATTTATTAAAGAGGCTATCTTTTCTCCAGTGAGGGTGTTTGGCTCCTTTGTTGAAGATAAGGTGGCTGAATATGTTTGGAGTTGTTTCTGCATCTTCTACTCTGTTCCATTGATCCTCTGGTTCTGTTTCTTTGCCAGTACCATGCTGTTTTTATCACAGTAGCTTTGTAGTATAGTTTCAACTTAGAGATTTTGATACCCCCTGCCTGTCTTTGTTGCCTAGAATTCTTTTTGCTGTTCTATGTCTCTTCTGGTTCCAAATAAATTTTTTGACTTTTTGCTCTAGTTCTGTGAAATATGCTGTTGGAATTTCAATGGGGATTGTATTGAATCTATATAGCCATTTTGAAAGTATGGCCATTTTCACTAAATTGGTTTTCCTACCCAAGAACAAGGGATGTGTTTCCATTTTCTGATATCCTGTTCAATCTTTTTTCAGAGTGCTGTAGTTATCAAAGTAGAGGTCTTTCACTTCCTTCATTAGATTGATTCCTAGGTATTTCATTTTTTTTTTGGATGCTATTGTGAAAGGAATTGTTTCCCCAATTCCTCTCTCAGTGAGTCTGTTATTCGTGTATAGAAAGGCTACTCATTTTTGAATGTTGACCTTGTATCCAGCACTTTAATGAATTTAGTTATTAAGTCTAGAAGTCCTTTGGTGGAGTTTTGGGGCCCTTCTATATAGAGTATCATGTCATTTGCAAATAATGACAATTTAATTTCTTCATTTCCTATCTTTATTTCTTTTATTTCTTTCTCTTGTCTAATTGCTGTGGCTAATGTTTCCAGAACTATATTGAACAGGAGTAGTGATAGTGGACATCCTTGTCTTATTTCTGATTTTAACATTAAAGATTTCAGTTTTTGACCATTTAGTATGATGTTGGCTGTAAGTTTTTCATAGATGGCTTTTATCAGGTTGAGATAAAAACCATCTGTTCCAATTTTCTGTAGGGCTTTTATCATGAATGGGTGTTCAATTTTGTCAAACACATTTTCTGCATCTATTGAGATGATCATATGGTTTCTGTCCTTGACTCTGTTGATATAGTGTATTACATTTATTGATGTGTGTATGTTGATCCATCCTTGCATCCCTGGGATAAATCCCACTTGGTCAAGGTGTATGATCTCCTTGACGATCTTCTCCATTTTGTTTGCCAGTATCTTATTAAGAATTTTTGCATCTATAGTTTATTAAGGAGATTGGCCTGTAGTCCTCTTTTTTGGTTGGGTCTTTCTCTACTTTTGAAATCAAGGTAACGCTTGCTTTCAGGAATGATTTTGCTTCCCTTTCAATTTCATTAAAGAGTTTGAGAAGTAATGGTATTAGCTCTTCTCTAAATTTCTTGTAGAATTCAGCAGTGAATCCATGAGGACCTTGGCTTTTCCTAGTTGGTAAGTTTTTAATTATGTTTTCAATTTGATTGATTGGTATTGGGTTGTTTAGAATTTTTATATCTTCTTGCTTCAACTCTGGTAATTCATATGTATCTAGGAATCTGTCCATTTCTTTTGTGTTTTCCATCTTATTGGAGTACAGGTCCTCAAAGTAGGTACTGATGATCCTCTGGATTTCTGCTGGTCCATTGTAATTTCACCCTTCCCATTCTTTTTTGTTTTGTTTGTTTTTGGTACCAGGGATCGAACTCAGGACCTTGCGCTTGCAAGGCAGGCGCTGGAACCGCTGAGCTAAATCCCCGACCTACCCTTCCCATTCTTAATTGCATAGATTTGAGCCTTTCCTTTCCTTTTTTTGATAAAGTTAGCTAGGAGTTTGTCAATTTTATTTATTCTTTTGAAAAACCAACATTTAGATTCATTGATTTTTTTGTATTGTTCTCTTAGTCTCCATTGGATTGATTTCTGCTCTGATCTTTATAATTTCCTCCTTTGTATGAGCTTTGGGTTTGTCTTCCTCTTCTTTTTCTAGGAGCTTGAGGTTCAGCATTAGGTTGTTTATTTGAACTCGCTTTGTTTTTCTACTATGGGCATTTACTGCTGTCAATTTCCCCCACAGGACTTCTTTCATTGTGTCCTATAAATTCCAGTATGTTGTACTGGCATTATCATTTAATTGTGGAAACTGCCTGATTTTTTCTTTAATTTCCTCTGTGACCCATTGTTTGTTCAGGAGGGTGTTATTCAATTTCCATGTGTTTATGAAGTTTTTGTGATTTCTTTTCCTATTGATTTCCAATTTCATTACACTATGGTCTGACAATATACAGGGGATAACTTCGATTCCTTTGCATTTATTTAACCATGTTCTATGAGCTAGCATGTAGTCTATTTTGGAGAACAACACATGTGCAGCTGAGAAGAATGTATATTCTGATTTTGTGGGGTGGAACACTCCGTAAACATTTATTAATTCCATTTGTAAAAAAGTTTGATTCATTTCTAATATTTCATTGTCAATTTTTGTCTGATTGATCTATCATTTTGTGACACTGAGGTATTGAGGCCCCCCACTACTACTATATTAGTGCTTATTTGATTTTTCATGTCTGTTAATATTTGTCTTATATAGTTGGGTGCACTAATATTTGGTGCATATATATTTATGATTGTCATTTCTTCCTCTTGGACTGTTCCCTTTAAAAGAATGTATTGACCTTCTTTGTCTCTCTTAATTAGTTTTGATTTGAAATTCACTTTGTCTGCAAATAGGATAGCTTTCCCTGCTTGTTTCCAGGTTCCTATTGCATGGAGTATTATTTTCCATCCTTTGACTTTCAGTCTATGAATTTCTTTTTAATTACATGTGTTTCTTGGATGCAGCATATTGTTGGATCTTGCTTCTTGATCCATTGTGCCAGTCTATTTCTTTTGATTGTTGAATTGAGACCGTTAAAATTGATGGCTGTAACTGATATGTACTGACTTACCACAGTCATGATATTTTCCTGTTGTTGGCTCTTTTATTTTTTTCCCCCCTTTTCCATTTAATTTCTTGCCTTGCCTGATAGATTCATTCTGTTGGGGTTCATGGAGCTGTAGTCTTATTGGCTTTTTCTAGGATATTGTTTAGAATTATTTGGAGTACTGGTTTGGTATTCACGAAGTTCCTCAGGTGTTCTTTGTCATGAAAGTATCTTATTTCTCCATCAATTTTGAAAGATAGTTTTGCAGGGTACATCAATGTGGTTTGGAGGTTGTTTTCTTTTAGGGCTTGAAATACTTAGTCCAGGCTTCTCTTGACTTGAGGGTGTGTGTTGAGAAGTCTGCTGTGATTCTGATGGGCTTTCCTTTGTATGTGATTTGTTTCTTTTCTGTAGTTGCTTTTACTATTTTATTCTTCTGTTGGATTCTGGAACCTTGATTATTATATGCCTAGGTGTAGGGTTTTTTATCACAGCTAGTTGGAGTCCAATATGCCTCAATTATCTGTATATCAAATTATTTTCCTCTGCTTGGGAAGTTTTCTGCCATTCCTTCTGTGAACAGGGTTGTTGGGGGGGGGGATTGTCATTTGCATTATCTCCTGCTTTTTCATTGACTCTGATCAATCTTATGTTATTCTTCTTTGCATCATCTAGCAACTGCCAGATTGATTTCTCATGGCCCCTTGATATTTTTAAGAGATCTCTCTTTTCATAGTCACTAACCACAATCCTGTCTTCCATACCTGATATTCTGTCCTCACATTAGCTCTTTCTGCTGTGTATACTTTCAATGTAGTTTTTAATCTCCTGGATATCTGTTTGAACCTGTTTCATGAATTCCATTTCTTTCCCATGCTGGGTGTTCATGGTTTCCATCATGTTCCTGATCTCCTCTATTTTTCTGTCTGTATCTGCTGTAGAGTCACTAAGCATGTCTTTCATTCTGGTCACCATCTCTGTAGTTATCTGGGAAATTATTTCCATTTTGATTTTTTCTAGAGCCTCATTCATCTGTTTTATTATTTCGCTTGCCAGGTGGTTGACTTTTGGATTGTTCCACCTTGATGCCCCCTGGATTTGCCTTTGGTGAGCTGGAAGTCTGGGTTTGCATCTTATTTAAGTGTCTTCTCATTTTTTTTTATTGTTGATGTTTTTGGGTTAATTCCTGAGTTGATACTTGTATATTGCTTATTATGAGTGTCTTTATTGCTAGAATTTAGAACCCTTAGAGAAGGAGTACCTGTCACAGATGTCTTCCAGGTATAGCTGCTCTTTGGGTTTTGAGCTTGTAATGACCCTTAGGCAATCTCAGTTTGGTATATCAGGAAGGACAGCTAACTAGAACAATCATGTCACCTTGGTCAAAGTAATACAATCAGCATCAACAATAGCATCAGATACACTTAGAAAATGACAAATTGTAGTAACTATTAATGTGTCACCTTTAACTGCATGAACTAGACTTGTGGTTATATATCAAAATCAAGGACCAACCAGAAATATGTTTGCAGTAAATAAGCCCTTCAGTATAGCAAATTTACCTCTGGGAAGAAGACTTGGAAGGAATTGAGGACAATGGAGAAATAGAAGGAGAGGGAAAGGTAGAAGTAGGGCTGGTGGACACAGAAAGATAATGTAAACTTTGGGAAACTGGTGAAGACAGGAGGAAAAGAAAGAAGGAAGGAACAAAAATAAGAACAGAACAAACTAATGGCAACAGGAAAACTAGAAAGTGTGTTCCCACGCTTATATAAATAAGAACAATCAAGAAAAAACAAAACAGGAGAAAAACATGAACAAGAAAGGAGAGAAATGAAGAAAGGAGAAGAAAAGAAAGAAAAAGAAAAAATGTCCCCTTCAAGGCATATCTCTGCTGTTGCAGGTACACTACATGGGCAGCAGCATGCAGCTCTGAGTCGATTAATCTCATGAGCCAGCCATAGTCCACTGAACTTCAGGCTGGTTTCTAGCAGTGAGGACAGAATTAAGCTCTCTGACCTCCCGTGTATTTGAACTCTGCATGGTTCTGCTGCAGGTCCAAGGTGCCCTTCCCCCACAACAAGTCCGGGTCCCAGTAGAAGGTGTTGATCCCAACCACTCACCAAGTGCTGTAGTCCGCTGTGTCTTTATTACAGTGGCTCTCTTCACTCTACTGGTCCACTTTAATTCTCAACAACAAGCCTCTAAGAACCCTCCTCTTTGCTGCTCACCACTCTACCATCTTCCTGAGCTCAGAATGATGGTCTTTCTGCTCTCTGCTGTTGTCTGAATCTGGCTATCGTTCTCACAAGTGATCCATTGGTGATAGTGCACATGCTGGCGGTGATGCCATATCTTTCTTTTAATTTGGTTACATGTTTTGGTATGGATTTTTTACTTGTATGTTTAACCTGTGATGTCTGGGTTTTTAAGAGCAGTGGAGCTGTCAACGTCAGCTTAGTCTGATGTTGCTAAGAACTCCATCTCTGGAATATTACATTTCCACATCACATGAGCTAAACAAGGTCTTTGAGCCCTCCAGGTTTACTGAGACCTTGGAAAGCTGCATTTGATTCTATATGAACAAGTGGAAGGGTATTTTAAGAGACAAATCCAAACTAGGATTTATAGAGATGAGAAGACACACTATAATTAAATATAACAAAGTAGACCTACATCCCCATGCCTAGAATATCATTCACATATGTAGTGTAAGAAACACTGAGAAATAGAGATATAATTAAATAAAGATTTAATAAATTTTAGTAGAAGTCTTGTTTAGAAAAACTAGGGAATTAATTGTGATATCCTGGGTTAATGGAAGAAACAGATCCAAAAATTTAAAATGACTTCAAGAGAGTATAAGATCACTTCTCTCCTGTGTCCAAGTGGGTACATTTTGTTATGGATGCCACTTCTAGATGTGACGAAGGAGGAATACAGGCTCATCTTACCATGTGACTCCCATCATCCCATTCAACTTCACTGACATTTCATATACTAAGCACAAGGAAATGTGTAGAGGTAGCCCAGAACGTAACACAGTTACAGTGAATTGGCTAGATCTCAGTCACATAACCCTACCTCATCACAAGGGAGGCAGGAAAATATAGTCTGAGTGATCAAGAAGAAAAGAATAGCATGGATTTGACCATGCAGCTAATATTCTTTGCCATAATTAGTATGCCTATTATTCAAGGTGGATCAAAGAGGAGGGAAACTATGGTGAAGTAGCTAATGGTACATTATAGTGTTTCAGGTAGAATAGTATGATGGTCTAAGCTAAAGCACTAACACATTAAGTAGAAAGATTGAATTATGTAATAAATATATTGCATGCAGAAGCAACAAAATCAGGTGGTCAGAGGAGAGACAAACTGGGAGATTGTGCTTGTGAACACCTCTCATATAAGGAATGCAAGATATAAAACAGGATTAACTGAAGAACCATTAACTGCAAACTTCTTGGTGTATGTGATGAATAATACTCTACAATAATCTACCTGGAGGAGTTAAAAATAAACAATACATGGTTTTCCTGTCCCCAAAACCTTACAGTCTTCCTAGGCTGGATGTACAGTGTGTGGGGTTTGCCAGAACATGTTGGCAGGATGAACAAACATGGATATATGGGGTGGGGATGGAAGCCCACAGAAATGGACTGAAATTTTACTAAACAATAGTTGTAATCACTATGGAGTTACATGAATTTGCAAGTTAATCCTGATTATTGAGTTCATTAGCTGGATAGATATCTAAGAGATTAAAAAGCAAGCTTCTAAGTATGTCTGGGTGGGTCATGGGGGTGACCTTGGGGTCCCTGTCCCCATCCTCTCTGGCTCTTTCCCTGCTCTCTGCTTCCCAGATGTCCTGATTTGAGCAGGTTTCCTCCACCATATCCCTCCACCATGTTTCAGCTGGGAAGCCAGCTGGCCATGGAGTGAAACTGCTAAAACCATGAACCAGAAATAAACCATTTGCTACATTAAATTATGTGAATCAGATATTTTGTCCTAGCAATAAGAAAACTGACCAATATAATGAGTCACCAAAAGATATATCTAATAGCAAGTACAGAAAGCTGAAGAGAAAAATCAGTACAATAATATATATCTGGGAGTACCCAAAAAGAGAACAGCTATTAAAGAGGGTGGTGAAGGTCTTTTTTGAAAAGAAAACACCTGGAGAGAAAATTCACTGGGCTTATGTTAGTGCCTAAATCCAGTGATCTTTGTGATATACAATTTCCCAATGCCAGTGTAGACACCTGTTTTTCCTGGGCTCTGGGATCAGTCTGTTTGCTCACTAGAAAATTTTCTAATTTCTAGAATAATTCTTCTACTAATAAACCCTTCTTACTACAGTACTTTGTCAAAGACTCCAAAATGAACTCTCTTCCTTATCATGGATAATGAAATTAGTGTGTGATTCTAGTTTCTCCATTAAATTGTACAGTCCTTGAGGGTAGGAACTATGTCTAATATGTTGAGCAAATGTATATGTCACATAGTTGTTAATTCTGCAATAAAAGCTAACAAAGAATCTATCTAGACTGTGGAATATAGAATTCAACTGTAAAATTATTAAATCCTAGGTGTTGTGTGACAGTGCTGGTTGGGAGGATGAGCACCTCCTCTTCACAGGTTGCTCACATTACACATGACTGAATAACATTCAGGAGCGAATAACAATTAGTGTCATTTACCAATAGAGATTTTGACCCTATGTGTATTATCTCTAGATTTCATAAGCTTAGAGGTAGAGAAAGCTGATCATTTGAGTCAAAATTATTGAATATGAGAGGTCATAACACACAAGTAACTGCACTAATGATGCACAATTCCCTTGCCCTTTATGCTGAAGAAGCCATGAGAGAAGAAAACCAGACTTCTACAATGGATTTTATCCTCCTGGGAGTTACTGGTCAGAAGGAACAGGAAGATTTCATCTTCACCCTCTTCTTGTTCATTTACCCTATCACACTGATTGGAAATATGCTCATCATTCTGGTCATTTGTTATGACACTCACCTTCACAATCCCATGTATTTTTTCCTTGCCAATCTCTCCCTTGTTGATATCTTTTTCTCATCTGTAGCAACTCCCAAGACATTGGTTAACCATCTCCTAGGTAGCAAAACCATCTCCTTTGGGGGATGCCTCACACAAATGTATTTCATGATCGCCTTGGCTAACACAGATAGCTACATCTTGGCTGCAATGGCCTATGATCGAGCTGTGGCTATCAGACACCCACTTCATTATACAACAATTATGAGCCCACAGTCCTGTGTCCTTCTGGTTGTTGGGTCTTGGGTGGTTGGAAATGCCAATGCCCTTCCCCACACTCTACTCACAGCTAGTCTGTCCTTCTGTGGCAACAAAGAAGTGGCCAACTTCTACTGTGACATTACCCCCTTGCTCCAGCTGTCCTGTTCTGACATCCACTTTAATGTGAAGATGATGTACCTAGGAGTTGGTGTTTTCTCTGTGCCATTACTATGCATCATTATCTCCTATGTTTGTGTCTTTTTCACAGTCTTACGGGTTCCATCTACTCAGGGCATACTCAAAGCCTTCTCCACCTGTGGTTCTCACCTTACAGTTGTTTCTTTGTATTATGGGACAGTTATGGGCATGTATTTCCGACCTCTGACCAGTTACAGCCTAAAGGATGCAGTGATAACTGTGATGTACATGGCTGTGACCCCAATGTTAAATCCTTTTATCTATAGTCTGAGAAACCGGGACATGAAGTCTGCTCTGGTAAAGCTCTTCCAAAATAGAACTTCATCATAGAAGAGACAAAAGAAATAAAAACTAAGCCAAACATACTAAAAGAAAGAGAGAAAAGACTCACATTAATGCAATTAGAAATTTAAATGGAGACATCACAGTAGACACTGTCAAAATTCAGAAGACAGTAACTACTATTAAAAAATCTTATTCCAACAAGTTGGAGAATCTTGAAGAAATGGACAGGTTCCTAAATGCATATGAATTACTCAAAGTAAACAAAGAAGGTATAAATATTCTAAACAATCTAATAGCAAGCATTGAAATTGAGGCAGTAACAACAAAAAAAAACTACACCTCCCCCCAAAAAAATTCTATACCTTAAGAAAAGCCCAGGATGTGATAGATTCTCCAAGATTTTTAAGGACATTATAGCACCAGTGCTCCTCAAACTCATCAATGAAATTGTCAGGGAAGAAGTGCTTACAAACGTATTTCTGAAGGCCGGTATCACTTTGATTCTAAAACCAGAAAAAGATGCAAATAAAAAGGAAATTATAGGCCAATCTCTTTAATGAACAGACATGTCAAAATTCTCTATATATTGGCAAATAGAATGCAACACAATATCAAAAGGATCATACATCATGAACAAGTAGTTTTCATCCCAAGGACTCAAGGATGGTTTCACATATGCAAAACAATAAATGTAATTCACTACATAAACAGAAGCAATGACAAAAAACACATAATCATATCAGCAGATGCAGAATAAGGCTTTGATTAAATCAACACGCATTCATGATAAATACCTGAAGAAAATAGGTGTAGAAGAATTTTACCTGAATCTGGTAAAACCCTTTTATGAAAAAGCAAAGGCCAAAATCATATTAAATGGGAGGAAACCTGAAAGCTTCTCCTCTAAAATCAGGAACAAGACTAGGATGTCCACTATCATAACTCTATTTAACATACTACCTGAAACATTAGCCATCACAGTCTGGAAAGAGAAAGAGATACTTATAGGAAAGGGAGAAGTCAAATTACCATTATTTGCAGATAACATGATTCTTTGTATTGAACACTCAAAAAACTCCACCAAAAGACTCCTAGATTTAATAAGCAAATTCAGCAATGAAGGAGACTCCTAGATTTAATAATCAAATTCAGCAATGAAGGAATGAAAATCAACATACAAAATCAGTGGTGATCCTGTACACCAATAATGAATGCACCGAGAAAGAAATTAAGAAAATAATACCATTCACAATAACATCAAGACAAATTAAACACCTAAGAATTAACCTAACCAAAGAAGTGAAAGACCTCTACAAAGAAAACTACAGTACCCTGCTAAAGGAGAGTCAAAAGAACATCACAAAATTAAAAGATATCTCCTGTTCTTCAACTGGCAGAATTAATATGGTCAAAAGGCTATTCTTCCAAAACTGATGAATGAATTTAACACAATCCCAATCAAAAATACCTATAATAGTCCTCACCAAACTACAAAAAAAAACCAAAATTCATATGGAACCAGAAGAGACCCAGATTAGCAAAAGCAATCCTGAGCATCAAGAGAAAAATAGGCCTGCAGAGGAAGGGGATTCTGGGCCACCATCCATCCCACCACTCCCTGCCCAGAGGAAGGGGTTTCTGAGCTGCCTTCCCACCACTCCTGGCTTAGAGGAATGGGTTTCCAGGCCACTGTCCATCCAACTGCTCCCAGCCCAGAGGAAGGGGCTTCTGAGCCACCATTCCACCAATCCCAGCCCAGAGGAAGGGGTTTCCAGGCAGCTGTCACCACTCCCAGCTCAGAGGAGGTGAGCCATGAGGGCGCCAACAACAACCCCCCCACCCACCCAGGTCGAAATGAGAAGACACATAAATAAGTCTCAAAACCAGACTTCCAGGTCACCTAAAGCAACCTTAAAGGGAAATGAGATGAACACTCTGATACTCAAACACTTGGACCCACTGAACTGGCAACAAAAGACGATCTGGAAAACATGAAATCAGAAATAATTTCTCACATAACAGCAGAGATTGTGCTCATAGTGCAAGACATGATTAATAAATATAGAGAGGAGCTCAGGAACATGATGGAATCCCAACATAGAAAACAAATGGAATCCATAAAATAGATACAAATAGATTTCCAGAAGATCAAAAACTCCACTGAGATTCTGCCCAGCAGAATGAGCCAATGTGAGGACAGAATTTCAGGTATAGAAGATAAGATTGCAATTAGTGACCAGGAAAAGAAAAATTGCTTCAAAATTGTAAGGGACCATGAGAAATCAATCAAGCAGCTGCTAGACGATGCAAAGAAGAATAACATGAGACTAACTGGAGTCAAAGAAGAAACAGGAGAGAGTTCAGATGACATAAAAAAACTGTTCACAGAAGTAATGGCAGAAAACTTCCCAAGGAGGGGAAAAGAACTTGACATACAGATAAGTGAGGCATATAGGACTCCAAATAGCCTTGATCAAAAAAAATCTACACATAGGCATATAAATGTTAAGATCCCAGAAACTCAACAGAAGAACAAAGTTCTATAAGCAGTTAGAGAAAAGAAACAAATCACATACAAAGGAAAGCCCATCAGAATCACAGCAGACTTCTCAACACAAACCATCAAGGCAAGAAGAACTTGGAGTGATGTATTCCAAGCCCTAAAGGAAAACAGCCTCCAACCCAGATTGATGTACCCTACAAAACTATCTTTCACATAGACTGGAAACTGGATAAAGAAGATGTGGTTTTTTTATAAAATGGAGTACTACTCAGCCATAAAGAATGAGAAACTAGAGACATTTATAGCTAAATGGATGCATATTGAGGCCATACTCTTAAGTGAAATAAATAGGACACACATGTGTAAATACTGAATAGTTTCTCTAGTGTGAGAAATTGAAAGTGTAAATAAGGATGAAAATGATTAAAATGAATAATTGATAATTTGAAATAAGCAAAGGTCCAAGGGTTTGGGGGTGGTGGGAGGGAAAGGGGAAAGGGAAGAAGGGACACAAAAAAATTATGAGAAAAAAAATGGAATCAAACTCTGTGTAGATAGGGAAGGGTAGAGGGGGTGAGGGTGCACAGGTAATGGGAGAAAATATAAAAACTAAGATGCATCATGTTCTGGTACAAACACTCAATGATAAATGTAAATGTATTTTATACCTAAAATGTACCAATAAATATATATGTTTAAAAAAACTATCTTTCAAAATTGATGGAGAAATAAGATATTTTCAGGACAAAGCACACCTTAGGAACTTCATGAATACCAAACCAGCACTCCAAAGAATTTTACACAATATTCTGGAAACAGACAATGAGCATCACAACCCCAGGAAGCAAAGCAGAATAAACCCATTGGGCACAACAAGAAATTAAATGTAAAGGGGGAGAACCCAACAAAAAGAAAAAGCCATGGCAATGATAAGTCAATACGTTTCAGTTATAAGCATCAATGTTAATAGTCTCAATTCACCAGTCAAAAGAAATAGACTGGCAGAATGGGTCAAGAAGCAAAATCCAACAATATGCTCCATACAAGAAATACACTTCATTCAAAAGGAAACTCATAGACTCAAAGTTAAAGAGTGGAAAACAATACTCCATGTGATGGGAACCTGAAAAAAAGCAGGAGTAGCTATCCTCTTGGCAGAACAAGTAGATTTCAAACCAACACTGATTAAGAGAGACAAAGAAGGACACTACATCCTTGTAAAGGGAAGAATCCAAGAGGAAGAGATGACAATCATAAATATCTATGCACCAAACACTAATTGTGCCCAACTATATAAAACAAATACTAACGGATATGAAAAGTCATATGTGCACTAATACAAATGTAGTGGGGGACCTCAACACCCCACTGTCACCAATAGATAGATCAACTAGACAAAAAATAAGTAATGAAATACTAGAACTCAATCGAACTCTTGAACAAATGAACTTAACAGATGTTTACAGAGTGTTCCACCCCACTAAATCAGAATACACATTCTAGGGGCAGGGATTTAGCTCAGTGGTTCTGCCACCAGGCTCGCAAGTGCAAGGACCTAAGTTCAATCCCCAGTACCAAAAAAAAAAAAAAAGAAAGAAAAAGAAAAGAATACACATTCTTCTCAGCTGCACATGAGTCATTCTCCAAAATAGACTACATACTCATGCATAGAACATGTTTAAGTAAGTGCAAAGGAATTGAAGTTATCCTCTGTATTTTATCAGACCATAGTGCAATGAAATTGGAGATCCATAGCAAAAGAAACTCAAAAAATTTCATAAACACATGGAAACTAAACAACACACTTCTGAATAACCAATGGGTCAGAGAGGAAATTAAAGAAGAAATCAGACAGTTCCTTCAATTAAATGACAGTGACAATAAAACATATCGGAATCTATGGGACACAATGAAAGCAGTCTTACGAGGGAAATTCATAGCAGTGAATATGCATATTAGGAAAACAGAACGAGCCCAATTAAACAACCTGATGCTGAACCTCAAGATTCTAGAAAAAGAAGAGCAGGACAAACCCAAAGCTCATAAAAGGGAGGAAATTATAAAGATCAGAGGAAAAATCAATGCAATGGAGACTAAGAGAATGATACAAAAAATTAATGAAGCCAAGAGTTGGTTCTTCGAAAGAATCAACAAAATTGATAAACCCTTAGACAACCTTATCAGAAGAAGGAAGGAAAAGGCCCTAATCCATGCAATTAGGAATGAAAAGGGTGAAATTACAAAGGACCCAGCAGAAATCCAGAGGATCATCAATACCTTCTTCCAGAACCTATATGCCAATAAGATGGAAAACACAGAAGAAATGGACAGATTCCTAGACATGTATGAATTACCGAAGTTGAATGAAGAAGACCTAAAAATTCTAAACAACCCAATATTAACCAATTGAAATTGAAATTGTAATTAAAAACTTATCAACTAAGAAAAGTCCGGGTCCTGATGTTTCACTGCTGAATTCTGCAAGACATTTAGAGAGGAACTACTGCCACTACTGCTTAAATTCTTCAATGAAATTGAAAGGGAAGCAATACTCCCAAATTTATTTCTGGAATCAAGCATCACCTTGATCCCCAAAGCAGAGAAAGACCCAACTGAAGAAGAGAACTATGGGCCAATCTCACTAATGAACATAGATGCAAAATCCTTAATAAGATTCTGGCAAATAGAATGCAGAAGATCATCAAGAAGATCATACACCCTGATCAGGTGGGATTCATCCCAGGGATGCAGGGATGGTTCAACATATGCAAATCAATCAATGTAATAAACTATATCAATAGAGCCAAGGCGAAAAATCATATGATCATGTCAATAGATGAAGAAAAAGCATTTGACAAAATCCAACATGCATTTATGATAAAAACCCTACAAAAAATTGGAATAGATATTCTCTACCTCAAACTGATAAAAAGCCATCTATGAAAAACCAACAGCCAATATCATACTAAATGGTCAAAAACTGAAATCCAGCTGGGGATTTAGCTCAGTGGTTTTGCCACCTGCTGTGCAAGCACAAGGACCTGAGTTCAATCTCCAGTACCAAAAAAAAAAAAAAAAAAAAAAAACTGAAATCCTTCACACTAAAGTCAGGAAAAAGACAAGGATGTCCACTCTCATCACTCCTTTTCAATATAATTTCAGAAACATTAGCAATGGCAATTAGACAAGAGAAAGAAATAAAAGGAATAAAGACAGGAAATGAAGAAGTCAAATTGTCATTATTTGCAGATGACAAGATACTGTATATAGAAGACCCCAAGAACTCCACCAAAAGTCTTGTAGACTTAATAACCAAATTCAGTCAAGTAGCTGGTTACAAGGTCAACACACAAAAATCAATAGCTTTCCTCTACACAGTGACAGACTCACTGAGAGAGAAATAGGGCAAATAATTCCTTTCACAATAGCATCCAAAAAACTGCAATGCCTAGGAATCAACCTAACAAAAGAAATCAAAGACCTCTTCTCTGAAAACTATGGCACTCTGAAAAGAGAGATTGAAGATGATATCAGAAATGGGCAGACATCCCCTACTCCTGGGTAGGAAGGATCAATATAGTGAAAATGGCCATACTTCCAAAACTGCTATATAGATTCAATGCAATCCCAATTGAGATCCAGCAGCATACTTCAAGGACCTTGAGAAAATCCAAAAATTCATTAGGAACAAGAAGAGAATGAGAATAGCAAAAGCAATTCTAGGTGACAGAGACATGGCACAGGGTATCACAATCCCCAACTTGAAACTATACTACAAAGCTACTGTGATAAAAACAGCATGGTCCTGGCAAAGAAATAGACCTGAGGACCAGTGGAACAGATTAGAAGATGCAGAAACCACTCCAGACACACTCAGCCATCTCATCTTCAATAAAGGAGCCAAACCCCCTCACTGGAGGAAAGATAGCCTCTTTAATAAATGGTGCTTGAAAACTTGGGCTTCAACTTACCAAAGATTAAAACTAGACCTGTATCTCTCACCATGCACTAAATTAAAATCAAAATGGATTAAAGATCTGAATATGAAAATAGAAACACTGAATCGGCTGGAACAGAGGTTAGGTAGAACTCTTGAAGACATTGATGTAGGAAAAGATTTTATGAACAAAACCTCAGTTGCCCATAAACTAGCACAAACAATCAACAAGTGGGCTCTCTTCTTATTAAAAAGCTTCTGCACAGCAAGAGAAACCACCAGCAGTGTGAAGAGACAACCCACAATGTGGAAAAAAATCTTCACCTGCTCTTCCTCAGACAGAGGTCTACTATCTAGAATCTATAAAGAATTTAAAAAGATCAGACCTCCCAAATTTAAAGACCCAAACCAAAAATGGGCATCTGAAATGAACAGACATTTCTCAGACAAAGAAGTAGAAATAGCAAATAGATACATGAAAAAATGTTCAACATCACTGGTCATTGGAGAGATGCAAATAAAAACAATGCTGAGATTCCACCTCACTCCAGAAAGAATGGCTGCTATCATGAAATCAACCAATAACAAATGCTAGTGGGGCTGTGGGGAAAGAGGAAAACTGCAACACTGCTGGCAGGAGTGTAGACTGGTGCAACCACTGTGGAAATCAGTATAGTGGTACCTCAAAGAACTAGGACTGAAAATCCCATTTGACCCAGCTATTTCCTGCTGGGTATCTTCCCCAAAGCTTTAAAAGAATCATACCACAGTGATATATCTGCACCCATGTTCATAGCAGCACAATTTGTAATAGCTAAAACTTGGAAACAGCCCAAATGCCCATCAACTGGAGACTGGATAAAGAAAATGTGATTATAAGGGCCAGGGATTTAGCTCAGTGGTTCTGCCGCCTGCCGGGCAAGCACAAGGACCCGAGTTTGATCCCTGGTCCCCAAAAAACAAAAAGAAAAGGTGGGGAAAAAAAGTGATATAAGAAAATGTGGTTATAAAATGGAGTACTACTCAGCCATAAAAAAATGAGAAATTAGAGACATTTATAGCTAAATGGATGCACATTGAGGCAATACTCTTAAGTGAAATAAATAGGACACACATGTATAAATATCACATAAGTTTCTCTAATGTGAGAAACTGAAAGTGTAAATAAGGACTAAAAGGTATAATAGATAATGTGAAATAGGAAGCAAAGGGGCAAAGAGGAAGGGGAAGTGGGAGGGGTAGGGGAAAGGAAAGAAGGGAATGGAATCAATATGAGAAAATGAAAAAATGGAAACAAAGTCTTTGTAAATAGGGAAGAATGGAGGGGTTGAAGGGAGGGCTGGGCAAGGGTGAAAAATAAGAACCAAGAGAGGCTATGTAAAGGTACAAATTTCCAATGATGAATGTCATTATATTGTATACCTAAAATGGACCAATGATTAGAATGAATAATCGATAATGTAAAATAGGAAGAAAAGGTCCAAAGGGGTAGGAGTAGTGGGAGGGGTAGGGGAAAGGAAAGAAGGGAAAGGAAAAATGCTGAGAAATGGAGAAAATGGAAACAAAGTCTTTGTAAATAGGGAAGGGTGGAGGGCGTGAAGGGAGGGCTAGGAATGGAGAAGAAATAAGAACCAAGATGCATCATGTAAAGGTACAAGTTCCCAATGAGAAATGTAAATGTGTTGTTTACATAAAATGTACCAATGAAAGAATTTAAAAAAAAAAAAAAAAAGAGTAAAACAGGGAGGGCCGGGGATTTAGCTCAGTGGTTTCGCCACCTCTTGTGCAAACACAAGGACCCGAGTTCGATCCCTGGTACCAAAAAAAAAAAAAGAGTGAAACAGGAAGCATTACAATACCTGACCTCATGTTACACTACTATACCATGATAAAAATTTTAAAAGCATAGTATTGGTACAAAAATGTGCCCATGAATCACTGGAACAGAGGATGCAGAAACAACCCAAACCCATTCAGCTATTGGATCTTTGACAAAGGGGCTAAAAACTTATGTTAGAGTAAAAATACCTTCTTTAAAAGATGATATTGAGCTGGGCATGGTTCCACATGCCTGTGATCCCAGCACTTGGGAGGCTGAGGCAGGAGGATTGCCATGAGTTTGAGGCCTTGGCTACATAGTGAGTTCAAGACCAGCCTGAACTACATAGTGAGATCTTATCTCAAAAAAAAGATTTTAATGGTGCTGGGAAAACTGTCTAGCAATATGCAGAAGATTGAAGCTGGACCTATATCTCTCACCATGTACTAAACTAAAATCAAAATGAGTGAAGAATATAAATATTAAAACAGAAACACTTAACCTATTGAAAGATAAAATAGGTAAAGCTCTTGAAGTTACTGGGTAGGCAAGGGTTTTCTGAACAAAACTCCAATTGCACGAAAAATAACACCAAGAATCAATAACTGGTATTACATCAAATTAAAAAGTTCAACACAGCAAAAGAAACAACCAATAGAAGTGAAGAGACAAACTACAGAGTGGGAAATAATCTTTCCCAGCTATTCCTCAGACAGGGAAGTAATATTTAGAATATATAAAGAATTCAAAAAATCAGACCCCCAAAATAAAAGACCCAATCAAAAAATGGCCAGCTGAAATGAATAGACACTTCTCAGAAGAAGTACATGTGGCTAGTAAATACATGAACAAATGTTCAGCATCTCTGGCCATTAGAGAAATACAAATTAAAATAACACTTAGATTTCATCTTATGCCAGAAAGAATGGCAATCATCAAGAAATCAAATTATATCAAATGCTGGCATGGCTGTGGTGAAAAAGGAACCTTCTACATTGTTGATGGGAGTGTAGGCTGGTGCAACCTCTGTGGAAATCAGTATGGAGATTACTCAAAAAAAATATATACAGAATTTCCATTTGACCATGCTATTCCCCTTCTAGGTATCTTCCCAAAAGAGTTAAAGATATCATATTACAGAGATACATGCATTCCGATGTTTATACTGGAGAATTTACAAAAGCTAAATCTTGGAAGCAGCTATATGTCCACCTACAGATGAATCAATAAACAAAATGTGTTATCTATACATAATGGAATACTACTCAGCTATAATGAAGGATAAACTCAAGACATTTGTACAAAATGGACACAGCTGGAAAACATATCAAGTGAAACAAATCAAACAAGCTTAAATACCTCATGGTTTTCCTCACTTGAGTTGTACAAAGTACAAATAAAGAGCATAATGAAAGGCTGAGAAAAGGAAACAGAGATAGATCTTTTGCAGATGGGAAAGGGATCAAGACATACAGAATAGGGTAAGGGAGGGGAGGACAAAAAAGATTTAAGATGCATCATGTACATGTACCAACCTCCCACAATAAATACAATCATTATATGTCACAAACATGAACTATAAAAAAAATAATGAAAATGGGGAGGAGGATCTAGAGACAGAGGGAGGGAAGTGGATGTGGAGAGGAAGTGGAACAAAAAGAATCAGGATGCCGGGGATTTAGCTCAGTGGTTCTGTGCCTGCCTCGCAAGCTCAAGGACCCAAGTTCAATCCCTGGTACCAAAAAAAAAAAAAGGATCAGGATATGCTAAGTATATGTACCCACTCCATAAGATGAATGTAAACATCATCCACTGCAAACATATACTAATAAGACAAAATTGTTTTTAAAACATTTAATTGGTGATTAAGTGGCCAAAGTAATTTCTAAAAGAAAAATGATCATTATTTCCTGTGTTTAGTATGTTTAGAAAAGAGGGACATTCTTTAAAAACATATTTCACACCAGTGGAAATTTTATTTAGATATTTTTGATAGTCTAACTCACCCCAAATTTGGGGAAAAAAGAGGAATCAAGATATACTATGTACAGGTACAAATTCCCTATGATGAATGTGATCATAATGTATATCTAAATTGTACCAATAAAATTAAACTTAAAAGAAGAAAAGGTAGAGAAGGTGGTTGCCTGCTGGAAAAGTGGAGTTTTTTTCCATGTAATTATTTTAATTCAATTAAATAAAAGGAGTCAAGGAAACATCAAACTTGAAGAAGCATTTCACATTCCTGTGAAATGTGAAAGAAAGCACTAATTTCAGAAATCTCATTATAGCAAAAGATCTATGCCTAAATGGGGTGACTTTGAAACCTGTTCTCTGTTAAAACCATTACTGTGTGCAAAGCACTCTGGATAAGAGGATGAAGCCTCTTTTTGGACTGCACTTGCTAGTGATGTTCCAGACAATAAACAAGTAATAAAAAACATGAATAGAAAATTAAGGTTTTTAAGGAAGTCAACTTGCCGTAGTGTTTTAAGAAAATTATGTAACTTTCAGACTAACTGAAAAAGAGATCCACATTTAGACATGTCATAGTCAAAGCATCAAGTCAATCCAAACATCTCCAAAGCAGCAAAAGAAAACAACTCATCATATAAAAGGAATCATCAAAGGTTTTAGATGTAGCTCACTCAGCTGATAGCCCATTTTTGCCTAACATGAATGAGGGCCTGGATTAAATCCCCAACAAAAAAAGTGATGAGGTAAATCTCAATAATATTCATGGCAGACCAGAAATAACAGAGACCTGAAGGTAGTAAGATAACATATTTGAAATGCCAAAGAAGAATGAAAAAAACTATTAAATACTATACCTAGAAAAACGATTCTTGAAAATGAAGGAGAAATTAAGACATCCCTAGAAAAGCAAAAACTGAGTTTGTTGCTAAAAGACCTACCCTATAAGAAACACTAAAAGGATTCCTTTGGCTAAATTGAAGGACAATGGATAGTAACTTGAATCCACATAATGATATAAAAAGTACTGGTAAAGGCAACTACATAGGTAAGTATAAAAATACGGTATCAATGTATTTTTTGTTCATAGGTTTTTTTCTCCTGTATTATTTAAGAGAGTTATAAAAAGCTATAATTATAAATCTATGTTAATGGATAAAACAGAGTTAAAATATAATATGCAGGGCCAGGATCTAGCTCAGTGGTTTCACTGCCTGCTGTGCAAGGGCAAGGACCCAAGTTAGATCCCCAGTACCAAAAATACATATATATTTTTATATATATTATATATTATGTATTATATATATAATATGCAATAGTAACAGTATAAAGGACAGAATGAGGACAGAATGGAGGGAGAGCACATTTGTATATATTATTGAAATTACTTGGAATCCATCCAAAGTGCAATGTTAACAGTAACTTTTAGGGAAAGTACTGAGAAAATACCTCAAAAAAAAAAGAAAAAAATTATAAAATTGAAATGGCACACTAGTGGCACCCCGGCCATGTGAGCAACCAGGACTGCATTGGACACACAGTGACACCCCCTCTCATCCCATTTAATGATGCAGCCATCCACTAACTCCAAACCAGCTCTACATTTTGCTTCCCTTTGGCAGGGAGGAAGAGAGGTGAAGACTTATCAACCATCATAATACTGGATAAGGACAATGCCCAGGGAAAGAAGGGAGCTACTAGACCTCAAAAATGTGGACATTAAGCCCAACAGTCCATGTGAACTTCCACCTAATGGCCTGCATCCCATAGAGACCAGAGGGATGATAGTGTCTCCCATCTACCATGAGGAGCAAGAACACGTCTTGGCTTGGATGGTAATTAGGTCTGGAGTAAAGGAACACATGGGGCCTCTGGTGCAGGGAGGGCACCTCAAAAACCCAAAGGCCCTAAAGTGAGGCAGAGAAAATTGGGACTGGCAGGACTTCACATCTTGGAAGGAAGCCACTCATTGAAAAACACAGAAATCTTTTCTATATTATTTTTAGCTTTCCTTCATTGGGTTTTTAGAGCAATTTCCTCCTTTTTTCCTTTTTTAGTTTCTTTCATCTCCTTTTCTCTTTTCCCCTTTCAACTTCTTTCTTTCTTCTTATCTTCCTTTTATTTACTGTATTTTGTTCTAAGTTTATATTTTTTCTTCTCTTTCTTGTTCATTCTTTCCTGCAACCATTCTCTAACACAATTTCCTTTGCACATCAATAGAATCCCCTCTCACATTTCTCTCCTCCTCATAACCCATGATTAATTTTTCAAATTTTGCTTTTCTCATTATTTAGCTCCCCACCTGATCTACCTTTATTAGTATAACTACCAAACTTTATTAATTTCCAGGTAGGTAGCTAACATTATGATATTGCATTTGAACACTCTTCTACTGTTAGTAAAGGTAAAGTTGTTCCATTTAGTAGATATTTACTATAGGTCAATAGTAAGTCAATATTTGGTTTGTCTTAGTGTTCATACTATAATTATAGATCTCTTTTATATAGATAAGGGTGGTATATTATTGGTCCATAGTGTTTGTCAATTTGATACTGATTTTATTACTACAGCCAAGGTGACATAGCTATTGCTATTAATTGGTTTTCTGGGATGCCAATATCTGGATTGCCTTGGGGTCGTTAGCAACACTGTGCACTCCTGGAGAACTGAGTCCTGGGCCAAGTACGATGCAGCCTCCCACCAAGTAAGCAGCAATAGTTGGATCCTGGGACAGAAGCAAAGGTCAGTTGCCCCTTGTGAAGTTATTCTTTGTTTTTCTCTTTATCCTGTGTTAAAAATTCTAAAGAAAACAACTTTTGAATGATTGCTAGAGTCAATTATTGTACAAAAAAGAACTAAATAAACAATAGTCCCAAGACCCTCCTAGTCAGTAATATTTGTTTAGCTTTTCAGAGCCCAGGACATCAGATGATCTTCAGGTAGCACAAAAATGTGGTTCAAGGACTTGTTAATCTTGTTCTAGATTGAATGCAAATAATGTTTAACTTGCAAGGAAATAATAATATTGATAGGTCTCTCCCCACCTCAGCAGCTATTATGTATAGTAGCTGCCCTCTTCCTATCGTGCCTTGCCCCCTCCCTGTGTGACATCATGCCAAGATGGTTGCTCCCACCAAAGAATAAACCCTTCTCCCCAGCATGCCCCTGTTCCTGCCTAGAAAGTAACCTAATACTCACTCACCTCCTACCACCTAGTGACATCACCAGCTCCTCCATTCCCTAGTCACTACCTCACTCAACCCCGCCTCAGCCCCTACAAGCCCCACCCCAGTCTCTATAAAAGACTCTCCCTGCCCCAGCCATATTGCTTTTGTCTCTCCTTTGTTCAGAGACAGCCCAGCAGATCTATTCCCCTAATAAAGGCTTGTTGTGGCCTGGTCTGGTCTTGGTCTTCGGCCCTTTTACCTGACAAATATGATCTGGCCAACAAGATGAAAACTGATTATCTCAAGGATATTCCCACACAAGAGAAAAAAAAACCACAGGCCTAGGATGATGAAGACCCCACTCAGCAGTAGCTTTCCAGCCCATTGCCCCTGCACTTATTTTCCTTCCCCCAAAATATCTTTTGAGTAGCTGAGTTCCCCAAGATGGTGTTTTGAGAGCAATATTACACTCCAGCACCTCAGAGCTGACTCCTGAATAATCCTGAGTTCCTTCCCACCAATTCTTATCTCCTGAGGATTGGCCTTCAAGCAGCCAGCAGACAGACTTGAGTTTGTTGGAGTTTTCACACCTACCAATTGCAGAGCCTAATAGCAGATGTGGAGAGATGTTATATGACTAGTAGTAAAATAGGTAGTGAATAGGTACTAAGTTATTAAAGAAGTAAAGTCACAGTTAATATTTACTGTTAACTATGTACCAGGCACTGTTTTGAAAGAAGTTTTCACATATTAATTAATTCAATCCTTACAACTTTTCTGAGGATGTTGTGGCCATTATCGTAATTATTCCCATTTTAGTGATGTATAAGTATGTTAAATAATGGTCCAAAGTCAGTTATAATCAGTAAGTGGAAGATTCGGTAAGTGGTAAACCAGCCAAGACATGAACATGAGTCTCAAAACATTGTCCTCAGCAGAAGGTGGTAACTTCCCTGCCACAGAAAGTGCTAAATATAGGATAAAGGTGATATGTCCACAAAGTGGATAAGAGAACATCAAGGCCTCTTGCATCTCTAAGAATCAAGAAAATCTGGAGACCTACTATCACCTTGCTAGGTTAAAGAAAGCATGGATTACACCTTAACCCTCTTCAAGTAACATCGTAGATAAACCATGATTTTCTCCTTTCACAGTGAACAACAGAAAGGCTTCAGTTCAACTGAAAAAAATATTAGGAGCTCATTTTACCATGGTCCTTGAAGCTGCCAACTGATAGTTGCAAGTTGAGGTTGAACAGCAGAGGAGAGGAAATCACATTCCTACAGAGGACACAAAGGGTCATCGAGTTTGGACCCTGAAGACACACTCTCCAGGAAACCTTCTCATCTAACTTCCCTTCTGAAGATTACCCTGCAGAGCCACTGCTTCCCCTCAGGGCACAGCCAGAGGATGATGTCAATGGGTCACAACAATTACTCTGACTTTGACCTAAATGAAGACCTGGGGGACTCATGTTTCAGGAGAATTTATAACCTGGTGACCAATTCCAAGTCTTCTATGAGCTAGGACCCACCCCACCCCCTTGAAGGGGAAGAGAGACTCCTTTACCTCAGGACCCATCCAGGACAGCTCTTTATTCCCCATCCTTTCCAAGGATAAGAAACTGGGGCTCCACTCACCAAACAATGCCAGATCTGTCTTCTCCACCTCAGCCACATAGGACCAGAATGTCACCCTCCAGTATGCCTGACCTGTGAGAGGAATGCTACCAAGTTCTATACCAGATCCCTGCAAACCTTCCACTTGTGAAAGAAGAGTGAAGGGCACAAAACTAGAACCTGTATTTGAAAACATCTGATCTATGCCCCAGGTGGCAGGCTGTGGACACTGGAGAGAAGGTATTTGAGACAGCAATATGAAATGATAAGGCGAAGGCAACTGTATCATATCCATTCCTTCACCTGAACCTCACAAAATCCTCACCAGGTAAGTAAAAAAATATGTCATTTTATCAGACACCACTTATCAGGTGAACTGAATTGCCAGCCAGTCGTAAAATTGGAACACAAATTTCAGCCTACCTCCAAAACATAAGTTCTAAAGATTTGGTGGACAAAAGGCAATGTTCAGAGTTCTCTCCTCTGCACAAGCTTCTCCTGGGGCTCCTGTCCATGAATACAGAATAAGGAGAAAGTAGTTATACTGTGGCTCAGTCTTAAGCTCTATTTACCTACTGAAGTGATATAGTGTGTTGTGTGAGTTACAATCATTCTCACTCACACAAATGTCCAGTCTTAGAAAAGAGCCACAGAGGTGCCTTCCATCCCACACTACATGGAGCCTCTTAATGTGCCCTTCTGGGAGTGACAGCGTTTTATTGACAATGGGCTGAACTATTAAAGAAATCTGAAAACACTTAAAGGATGCATCTTTGGCCCTGTCTTTTGTACCCAGAAGACCAGGAGGTGCATTTGGTCATATCTGTCCTTGAAAAATTGAACTCAGCACTATCAGAATCTGGTGTGACTGATAATTCAGAAACATGCATACACACACACACACATGCCAAGCTAGTGAATACTAGTGTTCAGCACTGTTTGAGACCCTGAGTTTTTCCCAGTGAACTCTAGCCTCTACTAATCTCTTCATTATTCATATAGCTACACTTCCAGTTCTTCTCACTCATGGTAGAAGGGTCTTCTTACCTTTTTCCCTAGAGTTTCCCCTGAAATCATCTCTCTTTGTAACAACAGTGAAACATCTGACCCTGTGGATCTACATCGTGAGATTGCTGTGCTCAAGTACCTCACACATCTTTAGTTCTTTGCACAAAACACAACGAGCATTTCTCTTTTCCTCTTGTAATTTTTTTTGCATTCTTCAATTATTTTTTGAAATTACCTGTCATTATCCTTACAGCACGTTTTCAGTCAATCTGTTGCCACATTTATTTGCCACTTAATGTATATGCTCAAATGCCTATGTTTACATTAAATAAAGGGCTATCTCTATTACCAGAAAAGAATAGAGAACTCACATCCACTCTACTAATTCTTAGTATCAAATGAGAGAAGTATAAAGTCCTTGCATTGGATCAAAATCTTCCACAACACAGAACCCACACTGCTTTGCCATGTTGATTTCTGCCTCATCTCTGACTTGGGCTGTGCCCTTGTTCTGGATAAACATAGAACACAGGCTTCCCTTATGTTATCCTCCAGTGTCTGATCTCTTTGACACTGATATTTTCTCTAGGGTAAGAAACTTGAACTCCCCTTATTAATTGATAGGTAGAGAGGGAGTGATTTTAAAGAAATTTGCAATCACATCTACATATTGTAAATGTATTTCTTCAGTCCATGAAGCAGATACCTCTACAAACAAGCCTGCTTCAGACAAGAAGAATTGAGATAAGGAAAAGAATAGCTACTAGATAGGGTTACAAAATTGGTTGGGATCGATTCATTGAATGATTAAAGAGATTACAATATGTTTCCCTGTTAATGGGAAAGAGCTGGGGGTGAAGTAAGTAGTGCATGGAAGAACTACAGCAGCTGAAGAAATAGAAGGAGTAAAATAGCTGAGAAAATAGACAAGAATAAGGATACAAGCAGCCTTGAGACCAATGCACATTTCTGTGAGTCCTTGGAGAAAAAGAAGAGTATAGAGTTATGTATGTGGAGATGATATACCACAAAGGTATTGAGGAATATTTTGCACAACATATTTCTTTGAGTGTGACTTAGTAAAGAGGGAAGTGGTATCTGAGCCTCCCGAGCAGTGTTCGTGTAGGTGTTGTGGAGAGCTGGAGGAGAGTGGCAAAAGTTTGATAGTCTTCCACAGACAATGGAGGCTTGCTGAAGAGTTCTAAAGGTCTCAAGGGAATGAGGCATCATAGATTTTAGTGCCAGTTTCATGTGATTTCTCCACTGTTCCCTGGCTACCCTGGAAGTGGGAAGGAAAAGAATGGACCCATCGTTTGAGAACTGAATGTTTGGGTAAGGATGTGGGATCATCTCATTTCTTTGGAAGAGAGTTGTGAATGTATCATAACTAGAGATGCAACATAAAGTTTAAGAAACTAGAGATCACCATGAGTTGAAGAGCAAGTGTATACAAAAAGGATAAACTGGGGAAGGAAGAGCCTTGGACAATGAAAGGACATTTCACCAAAAGATTGTTCAAAGCTACCTCTACTTGATCACTTAGTATTTATTCCCTATAATCATTCTTCCATTGGGTCTATCTCATTTAGCATGAAATATGGGCTGTGGATCCCTTCCCTAGTATAAATAAACCCTCTTTTAGTCTCACTCAACCTCTTTACCAGGAAGTCTTTGTCTTTTATCCCAGTGAAACATCAGCTTGAGCCACAAGCTCCATGGCCATACTCTCTGTACCAAGGCAAGACCTAACAGGTGAAATCTTATTGAAAACTGAATTTATTTACTAGAATATTGCTAAAATATCAAAACAGCATATAAAACCACAGAAAATACTCATTGTGTAGATTTAATATATAGAATATTGTTCATTTGCTCTGATTTCTTAAAATAAGAGCTGATTAAAGAGTATATTTAAATTTTAAAATTATTATAGCAAAAAGCACATTGACATTAATCCTCTTTAATATATTCTCCCTTGCTTCAAATTCACTTATCCTATCCTTCCTGCCACTTTCTGAAGCAGTTCTGGAAGTCCTCTTTCATTTGTGTCTTTACAAGGTGTGATCAAAACTATAGTGAATGCTACTGTCCAGTATCATCAAATAGAAGGGCAGGCTGGTAAAAACATTATTGTGTGTCCTCATCCACCTTATTCACCATCTTTGGCACCAAGAGACCTCTGGCTCTTTGCCAAAGTCAAAATGAGCATAAAAGGTAAATCTTTTGAATTGGTAAGACGTAGAGGCAGCCATGACTGCACAGCTAAAGATACTCATGAAGGAAAACTTCAGAACTGCTTCAGAAAGTGGCAAGAATGATGAGCTGTTTCTTCAAAGTGATGCACAAGTATTTTGAGGGGGATTAATGGCAATATGTCCTTTACTAAAATAAATTTCTCTTTTACCATTTATTTTTTATTAGTACATATTTCTTGTACTTAATGTTTATATTCCTTGTGTGGATTTCATACATGTGCACAGCACATTTTAATTTCTTTTTCATCTCCTTTTCCCCCTCCTTCTCCACCTCTTTAATTTAAACATTCACTGTATTTTTATCACATCTCATAAGTATTACAGATACACTTGGAATTCTTTGTTCCCATTTAAAATTTTACTTTTCTGAATCTCACCCAAGTGATAGCCACTATTCTGCCATTTATGCTACTTACAAGTGTACTGTTTTATGCTAAATTTTCCACTTATTGTGTTGTGTCATATATCTTCTAGAAATTTCCTTTTTGTATCACATTATTTTGTCCAATTTATCCATGTGGATTTATTCTAGAATCTGTTGAGCAGAGTCCATTAATAAGAAAGCAGCACAGTTTGCCTATCTGTTCCTCCACAGGTGGGCCATTTCTAAGTTTCCTATGTGACCACACAGGTCTCTGTGCGTATCTTCTTGAGGCCGTATGCTGGAGTCTCTCTAAAGGCTGATAAGGAACCAGAATTGCTGTCAAAGGTAGGTGAAGTTCAACTTTCCCTAGATATAGGCTAATTGTTTGCCAAATGCTAGTATTAATTTCTTTCCAACATCTGAAATTATTAGACTTTTATACTTTAGGCACTCCAAGATGAAAGATGTTTAATTAAATTTTGTGTTTAATTTAAACAGTTTTTTAAATTTTTGCTTATTGGTTACTCCAATTTCCTCTCAATGCCTGGCCTATTCATTTCTGTTACTCCTTATTTCCTGCTGTGTTTTTGGTTCTTTTATTGTTATTGAATAGGATATCTGCATTTTGACTGCTAATCCTTTGAAGAATATATGTGTAGTAAATTCCTTTCTCTTTGCCTGTTTTATGATGTCTTTTTCAAAGAAAGGTTTCAAAATAGTTGAATTTGCTTGTTTTCTGCCTGGTGTAACATAATTCCCACCGTGATATCACACACATCTTTTATTTTCTTCTACCTTTTGGAAGTTTTTATTTTCACAATTAATTCTTTAAGAATTCTTTTTCTGAATTATGTGTCATATCTAGGTAACCCATTTTCCTATGACCTTTTGCTAAATAGTCTGTTTTCCTGTCTATTAATGAACAAATTCACATCTATACCACCTTGTAATAAATGCTTAATCTCTCTCTCTGGGGCTCTCCAGTCTATTTTATGGGTCTATTTGTAAGTCTCTATGCCAGTACCAGGACAATGTTTGAATTACCAAAGGTAACTATTTTTATACCTGATGAAACAATTTTTTTCCTTCATATTTTCCTCCTTCAAATTTTCTTAGTTTGGATCAGTTTACTAAATTCCATGTTTAACAGAAATCTCTGGTACTTGGATTGAGTTTGCCTCAGAAATTAATTGGAAGAGAACTGACCTTTCTGCATTGAGGTTTTTTTATTAACATTCTTTGTTGCTCCATTTTCTTTTCTTCTCCTCTATTAAATTTTCTTAATTTTGGAAACCAGTTTTGCACCTATTTCATTAGAATTATTTCTGACTTCCTCAAATTTTTCATTGTTATTTTCCATGAGGCACCTTTTTTCACATTCTATTTTCTTTTTTTTTTTTCTTTTGGTACCGGGGATCGAACTCGGGTCCTTCCGCTTGCAAGGCAGGCGGCGGAACCACTGAGCTAAATCCTCGGCCCCTACATTCTGTTTTCTAATTTAATTTTACTTAACTATGATACCACTATTAATTTTTTAATATTGGTTTGTAACGAACAAACTTGCTGAAATCTTAGTCTATCTAGAGATTCTTTTTTCCTTTCCTTATATATAATCATATTTTACATGATTTCTACTCTTTTGTTCTTTTCTTTCAATTCTTACGTGGCAAAATTCTTTCAAGTCTCCTTTCATAGATAGGGCAATTATGGCCACATCTCTTTTACCAAAAGGACATAAAACCCCTCCACCAGCCCTTGGGGCCTACCTAATTCCTGATTTTAAACCTTCACTAGGCTTACAATTCTTACTATAAGTTTTCTGTTTCTCATACCAGTGTATTACCATATCTTTCTTTTAGTTTGGTCACATGTTTTGAGGTGGGGTTTTTTTTTTAATTGTATGTTTAACTTATGATGTCTGTGTTTTGCTAGCAGTGGAACTGTCAACATCAGCTAAGAACCCCATCTCTGAAATCTTATACTTCCAAATCATATGAGCTAAGGAAGGTCTCTGAGCTCTCTAGGTTTACTGAGCCCTTTGAAAGCTGAGGTATTTGATTCTATATGAACAAGGGAAAGGGTATCTTGTGAGAGAAATTCAAACTGCTTTAGGTGTAGAGATGAGAATGAACATCATAATTGAATACAACAAAAATAAGTAGATCTACAGCTCCTATGCCTAGCATATCATTCACATGTGTTGTATAAGGAACACTGAGAAATGGTGCTAGAATTAAAGATTTAATTAATTTTAGTAGAAGTTGTTTAGAAAAACTTGGGGATTAAGTCTTATACCTGAGACTAATGAAACAAATTGATTGCAAAATGTAAAATAGCTTAAGGACTGTAATAGATCTGTCTCCTGTGTTCAAGATGGTACTTTTTGTGATAAATGTTTCTCTTTGATGTGAGGAACTAGGGATACAGGATTATCATAGCATATGGTCACCATCATCCCATTCAAGTTCAATGACATTTGCCTATACCAGGCACAAGGAAAAGTGTGGAGGAAGTCCAGAACTGTAACACATAGGCCTCACTGCTAGGGAGACAAGGAAAAGTAATCTAATTGAGTGAACAAGAAGACAAGATCATTGATTTGGCCAACCAGCTAGGATTCTTTGCCATAATTAGCATGCCTTAGTGTGCAAGATGGATCAACAAGGAGGGAACCTGTGGTGAAACAGCAAGGAATGCGTTGTAATATTGCAGATAGAATAGTATTATGTTCTAAGCTAAACCACTAGACATTAAGTAGAAAAATTGAGTTGTGTAATAATAATTTTGCGTGCAGAAACAACAAGATAAGGTGGTCAAGGAAGACAGAAACTGGGACATTGTGTTTGTGAGCACCCCACATATGGGGAGTGCTAGAAATAAAACAGGATTTAACTGAAGGACCATTGGCTGTTAACTTCTTGGTGCATGCAATGAATAATACTCTATAATAACCTATCAGGAGGAGTTAAAAATAAACAATACATGGTTTTCTGTATGCAAAATCTTGAAATCTTCTGCTTAGGCTGAATATACGGTGTATGGGGGTTTGGTAAGATATGTTGGCAGGATGACCAAACATGGATATGTGGGGAAAAGAAATCAAAGCATAAAGAAATGGACTGAAATTTTACTAAGCAGTACTCTCTATGAAGTTGCATGAATGTGCAAGTTAATCTTGATTGTCAACTTGATTAGCTGGAGAGATGCCTAGGACATTAAGAAAGAAACTTCTTCCCAACTTCTCTGGCTCTTTCCCTGCTCTCTGTTCCCGAGATGTCATGATTTGTGCAGCTTTCCTCTGCCATATCCCTCCACCATGTTTCAGCCTTGAAGACAGTCAACCATGGACTAAAATTGCTGAAACCATGACCCACAAACAAACCATTTTCTCCTTTAAGTTGTGTAAGTAAGATATTTTGTTGGAGCAATGAGAATTCTGGCCAATACAGTGAGTCACCACAAGATATATGTAAGAGCAAGAATTGGAAAATGAAGAGAAAAATCAGTACAATTATGTATATTTGAAGATTTGCCAAGATCAAACCTATTAAAGAGAGTGATGAAGTTCTGCTTTGAAAATAGAACACATGGGGGAAATGGAACACTTGGTACCTAAATCCAGTGATCCTTGTGATTTGCAATTTTCCAATGTCAGTGTAGACATCTGTTGCTTCCTGGGTTCTGAGATCAGTCTGTGTTGGCTCAATAGAGCTATTCCTAATTTCCAGGCTAATCTTTCTACTAACAAATCTTTTGTGCTACTGTCAACTCAAAAATGAAGTCTTCTCCTTACCATGTATAATGAAATGAGTATGGTGGTGCCTCAGTTTACAAACTTAATTTGTTTTATGATTTGGGAGAAAATGGCTGTGTTTGTGTTTGTGTAAGGAAGATGGCTGTGGTCATGTTTGTCACTCTATCCGGAGTTTGTGAGTGGAAGCAAAATTTTGCCAAACACTTTTGTTTGGAACAGAATTGTTTAAAAACAGAAGTGTTCATAAACCAAGGAACTGCTATATGTGATTCTAGCTTGTCCACTAAATTTTAATTTCATTGAGAGCAGATATTATGTTTTATATGTTGAATAAATGTAGCTGTGACTTCTCCATGAATCTTAACAAGAGCTCTATCTAGACTGTGAAATATGGAATGCAACTGTAAAGTGATTAAATGCTAGGTGTTGTGTGACAGTGCTGGTTGGGAGGATGAGCACCTCTGCTTCACAGACAGCTCACTTCTTAGACATGAGTGTCTGAGGATGAATAACAATTAGCATTATTCACCAATAGAGATTTTGCTCCAGTGTATTGGGTATCTGTAGACTCTATAAGCTCAGAGGTAGAGAAAACTGATCACTTGAGTCAAAAGTAGTGAATATGAGAGGTCTGCACTAATAATGTTGGATTCCTTTGCCTGTTCAGGCTGAAGAAACCATGAGAGAAGAAAACCAGTCTTCTACCAAGGATTTTATCCTCCTGGGAGTTACTGGTCAGAAGGAACAGGAAGATTTCATCTTCACCCTCTTCTTGTTCATTTACCCTATCACACTGATTGGAAATATGCTCATCATTCTGGTCATTTGTTATGACACTCACCTTCACAATCCCATGTATTTTTTCCTTGCCAATCTCTCCCTTGTTGATATCTTTTTCTCATCTGTAGCAACTCCCAAGACATTGGTTAACCATCTCCTAGGTAGCAAAACCATCTCCTTTGGGGGATGCCTCACACAAATGTATTTCATGATCGCCTTGGGTAACATAGATAGCTACATCTTGGCTGCAATGGCCTATGATCGAGCTGTGGCTATCAGCCGCCCACTTCATTATACAACAATTATGAGCCCACGGTCCTGTGTCCTTCTGGTTGTTGGGTCTTGGGTGGTTGGAAATGCCAATGCCCTTCCCCACACTCTACTCACAGCTAGTCTGTCCTTCTGTGGCAACAAAGAAGTGGCCAACTTCTACTGTGACATTACCCCCTTGCTCCAGCTGTCCTGTTCTGACATCCACTTTAATGTGAAGATGATGTACCTAGGAGTTGGTGTTTTCTCTGTGCCATTACTATGCATCATTATCTCCTATGTTTGTGTCTTTTTCACAGTCTTACGGGTTCCATCTACTCAGGGCATACTCAAAGCCTTCTCCACCTGTGGTTCTCACCTTACAGTTGTTTCTTTGTATTATGGGACAGTTATGGGCATGTATTTCCGACCTCTGACCAGTTACAGCCTAAAGGATGCAGTGATAACTGTAATGTACATGGCTGTGACCCCAATGTTAAATCCTTTTATCTATAGTCTGAGAAACCGGGACATGAAGTCTGCTCTGGTAAAGCTCTTCCACCACAGAACTTCTTCATAGCCAGTATGGAATCATGCATCAGATACTGCAGCCACCAACTGGGAAGCAGATTGAAATCCAGCTCCAATGCCAGACTTAGGATTTAGGATTGTCTTTGATTTAAGCTTCCTTTGATTCTTTCATCCTGAAATTTCTTTTCTCAAAAATCTTATAGTAGTTTGATGAGACAACTTAAAGAAATTATCAAGTTCAATACACTTCTGTTCCCTTTGGCAGAGTGGCAGCCCAAGATATTGTGTTTATGGCCCATCTATGCCACTTACTAGCAGAGTAACTTGGGAAAGTCTCAACCTGAGCTTCCATATCCACATATAAGGTGTAATCAACAAATATGCTGAAAATTTAAATTTTTAAAAAATTATTAAAGTAAAGGCACATTGCAATTAATCTCTCTCAAAAATACTTCCCATCACTTTTAATACTCATTCCATTGTTCTTGCCACTTTATGAAGCAGTTCTGGTTATCCTCTTTTATT
The DNA here is from genome assembly GCF_053883595.1 of Heterocephalus glaber. Classification (NCBI taxonomy): domain Eukaryota; kingdom Metazoa; phylum Chordata; class Mammalia; order Rodentia; family Bathyergidae; genus Heterocephalus; species Heterocephalus glaber. Next base: position 14,847,291 of record NW_028258351.1, on the reverse strand, counting down.
GGTACCGGGGATCAAATTCGGGTCCTTGTGCTTGCGGGGCAGGCAGCGGAACCACTAAGCTAAATCCCCAGCCCTGGATATCCTCTTTTATAAGTGTCTTTAGTTGTGCTGTCATGGATGCCTCCATAACCTTGAATCAATTCAAAACATTTACCTTTCATGGTCACTTGATGTTGAGGAAGAGCAAAAGGTCGCATGGCACTAGATCTGGTGAATAAAGTGAATGCAGACATACCATATTTTTTTATTTGACAGAAATTGCCATAAAGTATAAACTGCTTCAGAGAACAGCAAGAATAACAAGTGTGTTTGAGGCAAAGGGGCCTATCTTGAGTGACATTGATGGCAATGTGTCTTTAATGTAGTAAAACTTTTAAAATTTAAACATTCATTGTATTATTTGATCATAGTGTACTAGGAATAATATCTGCCCATCCTGTGTCACAAGATGAGTCACAATAGCTCATTCTTTGAAGACTATAATTCACTACTTCCATGTCAATTTTATTTGGCTACTATGTTTAAATCACCACAATTAGGCTTCCAAGCTTCTTATGGAAAGACTTATGTTAGTACTTTGCTATAATTTTATAGCCTTGGTCATATAAATTTCATTCAATATATATTAATGGAGATGGAATGAATAAATGAAAGTATTAGTCTCTGAAACAAAACCTTGGGGTAATTAGATATAACCAGACTAGATATTACTGACCTATCCTTAAATTTTTTAAAGAAACTGACCTTAGGAGATATTTCTGTGCTTCTTTCATAGTTGATTAAACTACACTGTCTCTAAAGATCAGAAGACTCTTCCTACAATCTTACTAGCATAACAGTAACCAATAAATTTATTAGAGTTAAAAGTAACAAAGACTCTGATTTAATTAATATAATAACATGCTGGTTTAATTCAGCATAGCATGAAATAAAGCTATAGTCATCAAAAAATGTGTTGCCATTCAGTAAGTAAAGAAAAAAGGTCAGTGTTGATATGATATGGCTATGTTTCTTCAGCATGGTCCAGGTGAGCTGAGGCTGTAATTCTGGTAGGTGATATTCCTTAAACATATAGGATTAATCTAACAAATCTCTAAATACCCACTGAGAAACCCCATTGTGTATTGTTTGTTCTACCTATGAGAAAATTATTAAAGTTTTCAAAATATTAATGACATAAATGTTCAACAATTTCATATCTGAAAACAGGATAATGTTAAGAGATTGATTTAGATATACTTTAGAATAGTACACAAATTGTTTTATTACCTACTCTTTTTAACTACAAGGAAATATATGAAATTATTATTTTCTATAGATAATTCACATTGCCAAGAATTTGTTCATTGATGTCAGAAGATACCAGTACTCACATTTTAGTGAGTACTGAAACCTTTAAACTAGAAGGATGGGAAATATCACAATTATCTTCTTTTTAATCAAAAGGCATTTGATTTAAAAAGAACATAAATCTATGGGGGTGGATGACCAAATGATAAAGAGAGATATTTTATTTTGAGTATTTTCAAAGTTGGACAATGAAAATATTTACAAGAATTTATTTATTGTCTCCCCACCAAAATGTGAAAGTTTGAGATCTGTCTGGTTGGCTGCTCTACCTTCTGCACTTAGAACAATGTGACGCATAATAAGTACTTTAATAAAATTAAGTGAATAACTGAATCCTACACTGTTATAATGACTATAAGTTTAGATTAATTTGGCTTTTATGAATAAATTCAGTAAAGTCAGATGGAATGAGATATTTCAGGTATGTCTCATGGAGAAATAATAAATACCAAAAAAAATACTATAAGAGAAGAGCTGAGGAATTGTAGATTCTTAGAACTCCAAACAACCTTAACTGCTGAATCAAACACAAATTATTCCTCTGCTTTAAGTTAGATAAAGGGAATTGACCTCCTCTATATTTTTGCTACAGTAACCATAAGTATCTATGTATATATTTATAATTTTAACTGCAAATAAAAACTACTGCACCTGTCTATCAAGTCATTGTCTAAGCGATCTCTCTTTGATTCTATCAAGCATAATGTCCTGAACTAATATTACCCCTAGAGTTTACATTATTTTGTACCAATGTCCAGGGATTGACATCTGTCTAGAAAAGACTATATAGCTGATATTTCAGTGAGGGTTACTTAGGATCCATTCAGGAAGATGAAATCACATCTGGTGTATCTAAACCATGAAGATTTAATACACAGAATGAGATACACAAATGTATCCTGAAAGAGACTAAAGGAAAAAATAGATGTATGCTGAAGTCATCAGAGATTAACTTCAGGAAGAAGTTATTTCCCCTATGACTAGGAGAAAAAAGAAGGGAAAATGGTGTTATCAGACGTAAGGGATAGAGGAGAGATGACCACATATCTGATACTCAGATCTCTGCAGGGAGCTGCTGAGCAACTAGCACTTGACTTTCACCCTAATTTTCATTCTTTGGGGAATCCTCAATAGCACTTTTTGGGGGGTGAGGGAGCTGGTATAGTTTGGACTGCTTCTATCTATTGAGCATGGAAACACTAAGAAGCCCCCAGACACAGTTTCAGACAGTCTTCTTTGGTCCCCATTATGTAATCGCAACGGTGTCCTTGGCAGTTAGGATCAATCCCTTCAGCCAACAGAGAAATCTCTCTTTTCCGAATGACCCACAGAGACATACTATAATTTGGTTGAATCTCAGTTTAAAAAAAAGCTATTAGGTTCAAAAAATGTAAATCTCCAAAGATTATTATTGGTACCCTTTTATTAAAGGCTATATCTAAAAACAACCAAAATTATTTTTCAAAAACCTACACATGTGCCATAAAAATTTATTAAAAAGAAATGCAAGGGAAAGATAACCACAAGACTCAGAATGAGAGGAAATTCAAGAGAAGATAGTCAGGGAACTACTTATGAATACTTTGCAGTTAGATGTATGTTATGATTTCATTCCTGATTTTCAACTTAGGTGGTCAGAACAGGGGTGTTTATAAAATCATGAAAGATGATAGATAGATAAATAGATAGATAATGTGCATGAAATAATGATAAGAGCTTTTCTTGAATCAAGGATCGGGTAGATAAGAGCTGTAAAGGAGGACAAAGAATGAAGAGACCAGCAGTTTAATCAGACATGTCTCAGAGCAATCTGAGGAAAAGAAAATGAAGATTTGAACCAAACACCTAGACGCAAAGGTAACATGGATACAGAAACAATAGAATGTAGTAGTTTTAATAAAGCAATAATATACAATAGGGCAAGCCTTTGCCTTTGCCCTCTTCCCTTGTTTTTTTTTTCCATAAACCAGAAATGTAACTGTTTGTGCTGCACAGTGTTGCTGCCCAGTGTATCAAAATGTTCTGTAACTTTTTGAACTGAAGGATTTTTCAAGAATGTTCTGTTAACTCCATCCCTCTGCTTCTGTGAGCAAGTGGCCTGGTATATGTTTCAAGAACGTTCTGAGCCTGCTGCAGACAGGCAGGTCTGTGCACGCCCTACCAAGGTCTGGAGTCGCATGGAAGACGCCGAGTCACCCCGCTGCAGACAGGCAGGCCTGCCCACGCCCTACAGAGGTCCCGAGTCACACGGAAGACTCCGAATCAACCCGCTGCACACAGGAAGGTCTATGCACGCCCTACCGAGGTCCCAAGTTGCACGGAAGATGCCGAATCAGCCCGCTGCAGACAGGCGGCCACCTGGTTCCACACTACAAAGACACAGAGGACACCAGACCACCAGACCACCAGACCAAGGTACTGAGTGCCGCTGTTCCCGGCCCAGAGGTAGGGGCTTCTGAGTCACCGTCCCACTGCTCCTGGTCCAGAGGAAGGCGCTTCCCAGTAACCATCCCTCCCACTGCTCCCAGCCCAGAGGAAAGGGCTTTTGGGCCACCTACTATCCTGCTGCTACTGGCCCAGAGGAAGGGGCTTCCAGGCCACCATCCCTCCCACCACTCCCAGCCCAGAGGTAGGGGCTTCTGTACTGCCATCCCACTGCTCCTGGTCCAAAGGAAGGGGCTTCCTGGCCACCATCCCTCCCGTTGCTCCCAGCCGACATGAAAGGGCTTTTGGGCCACCATCCCTCCCACTGCTCCCAGCCCACATGAAAGGGCTTTTGGGTCACCATCCCATCATTTTTGGCTCACGGCCCCTGGCCCACCTCACCCAGCTCAGAGGAGGTAATCCATGCAAACGCTAACAGCCCCCTGCCCCAGTCAAAATGAAAAAACACGTAAATAAGTCTCAAAACCAGACTTCCAGATCACCTACAGCAACCCCAAAGGGAAATGAGATGGAACACTCTGATACTCAACCACCTGGACCCACTGAACGGGCAACAAAAGGGGATCTGGAAAAAGTGAAATCAGAAAGAATTTCTCAGATAACAGGAGAAATTGTGCCCCTAGCGCAAGACATGATTAATAAATCTAGAGAGGAGCTCAGGAACATGATGGAATCCCAACATAAGAAACAAATGGAATCCATAAAACAGATGCAAATAGATTTCCAGGACATGAAAAACTCCATTGAAAGTCTACACAGCAGAATGAGCCAATGTGAGGACAGAATTTCAGATATAGAAGATAAGATTGCAATTAGTGACCAGGAAAAGAAAAATTGCTTCAAAATTATAAGGGAACATGACAAATCAATCCAGCAACTGCTAGATGATGCAAAGAAGAATAACATAAGACTGATTGGGCTCAATGAAGAAACAGGAGAGAGTGGAGATGACATAAAAAAATCTCTTCACAGAAATAATGGCAGAAAACTTCCCAAGCAGGGGAAAAGAGCTTGACATACAGATAAGTGAGGCATATAGGACTCCAAATAGCCTTGATCAAAAAAAATATACACATAGGCATATAATTGTTAAGATTCCAGAAACACAACAGAAGAACAAAGTTCTCCAAGCAGTGAGAGAAAAGAAACAAATCACATACAAAGGAAAGCCCATCAGAATCACAGCAGACTTCTCAACACAAACTATCAAGGCAAGAAGAGCTTGGAGTGACATATTCCAAGCCCTGAAAGAAAACAGCCTCCAACCCAGATTGATGTACCCTGCAAAACTTTCTTTCAAAATTGATGGAGAAATAAGATACTTTCATGACAAAGAGCACCTGAGGAACTTCGTGAATACCAAACCAGCATTCCAAAGAATTTTACACTATATCCTAGGAACAGACATTGAGGATCACAACCCCAGGAAGCAAAGCAGAATGAACCCATCTGGCATGACAAGAAATTAAATGTAAAGGAGGAGAACCCAACAAAAAGAAAAAGTCATGCCAATGACAAGTCAACATGTTTCAGTTATAACCATCAACGTTAATGCTCTCAATTCACCAATCAAAAGAAATAGACTGGCAGAATGGGTCAAGGAGCAAAATCCAACAATATGCTCCATACAAGAAACACACTTCATTCAAAAGGAAACTCATAGACTCAAAGTTAAAGGGTGGAAAACAATACTCCATGGGACAGGAACCCGAAAAAAAAGCAGGAGTAGCTATCCTCTTTGCAGATCAAGTAGATTTCAAACCAACACTGATTAAGAGAGATGAAGAAGGACACTACATCCTTGTAAATGGAAGAATCCAAGAGGAAGAGATGACAATCATAAATATCTATGCACCAAACACTAGTGCACCCAACTATATAAAACAAATACTAATGGACATGAAAAGTCATACATGCACTAATACAACTGTAGTGGGGGACCTCAATACCCCACTGTCACAAATAGATAGATCAACTAGACTAAAAATAAGTAATGAAATACTAGAACTCAATCAAACTCTTCAACAAATGAACTTAACAGATGTTTACAGAGGCTTCCACCCCACAAAATCAGAATACACGTTCTTCTCAGCTGCACATGGGTCATTCTCCAAAATAGACCACATATTCACACATAGAACATGTTTAAGTAAGTGCAAAGGAATTGAAGATAGCCCCTGTATATTATCAGACCATAGTGCGATGAAACTGGAGATCCATAGCAAAAGAAACTCGAAAAATGTCATAAACACATGGAAATTGAACAACACACTTCTGAATAACCAATGGTTCACAGAGGAAATTAAAGAAGAAATCAGACAGTTCCTTCAATTAAATGACAATGACAATACAACATATCAGAATCTATGGGACACAATGAAAGCTGTCTTACAAGGGAAATTCATAGTAGTGAATACACATATTAGGAAAACAGAACGAGCCCAATTAAACAACCTGATGCTGAACCTCAAGCTTCTACAAAAAGTAGAACAGTACAACCACAAAGCTCATACAAGGGAGGAAATTATAAAGATCAGAGGAGAAATCAATGCAATGGAGACTAAGAGAATGATACAAAAATTCAATGAAGCCAAGCATTGGTTCTTCGAAAGAAACAACAAAATTGACAAACCTTTAGCCAACCTTGTCAGAAAAAGGAAAGAAAAGGTCCAAATCCATGCAATTAGGAATGAAAAGGGTGAAATTACAACAGACCCAGCAGAAATCCAGAGGATCATCAATACCTACTTCCAGAACCTATACACCAATAAGATGGACAACACAGAAGAAATGCACAGATTCCTAGATACATATGAATTACCAAAGTTGAACGAAGAAGACCTAAAAATTCTGAACAACCCAATATCAACCAATGAAATTGAAAATGTAATTAAAAACTTAGCAACTCAGAAAAGCCCGGGCCCTGATGGCTTCACTGCTGAATTCTACAAGACATTTAGAGAGGAACTGCTGCCACTACTGTTTAAACTCTTCAGTGAAATTGAAAGGGAAGCAATACTCCCAAATTCATTCCTGGAAGCAAGCATCACCTGGATCCCCAAAGCAGAGAAAGACCCAACTGAAAAGGGGAACTATAGGCCAATCTCACTAATGAACATAGATGCAAAAATCCTTAATAAGATAATGACAAACAGAATGCAGAAGATCATCAAGAAGATCATACACCCTGATCAAGTGGGATTCATCCCAGGGATGCAGGGATGGTTCAATATACACAAATCAATCAATGTAATATACTATATCAATAGAGCCAAGGACAAAAACCATATGATTATCTCCATAGATGCAGAAAAAGCATTTGACAAATCCAACATGCATTTATGATAAAAATCCTACAAAAATTTGGAATAGATGGTCTCTACCTCACACTGATAGAAGCCATCTATGAAAAACCAACAGCCAATATCATACTAAATGGTCAAAAACTGAAATCCTTCACACTAAAATCAAGAACAAGACAAGGATGTCCACTATCACCACTCTTGTTCAATATAGTTCTGGAAACATTAGCCACGGCAATTAGACAAGAGAAAGAAATAAAAGGAATAAAGATAGGTAATGAAGAAGTCAAATTGTCATTATTTGCAGATGACATGATCCTCTATATAGAAGACCCCAAGAACTCCACCAAAAATCTTCTAGACTTAATAACCAAATTCAGTCAAGTAGCTGGTTACAAGGTCAATACACAAAAATTAATAGCTTTCCTCTACACCAATGACAGACTCACTGAGAGAGAAATAGGGCAAATAATTCCTTTCACAATAGCATCCAAAAAACTGAAATACCTAGGAATCATCCTAATGAAAGAAATCAACGACCTCTTCTCTGAAAACTATGGCACTCTGAAAAGAGAGATTGAAGATGATATCAGAAAATGGACAGACATCCCCTGCTCCTGGGTAGGAAGGATTAATATAGTGAAAATGGCCATACTTCCAAAACTACTATATAGATTTAATGCAATTCTAATTGAGATCTCAGCAGCATACTTCGTAGACCTTGAGAAAACAATCCAAAAATGCATTTGGAACAAGAAGAGACCCAGAATAGCAAAAGCAATTTTAGGTAACAGAGACATGGCAGGGGGTATCACAATCCCCAACCTGCAACCATACTACAAAGCTACTGTGATAAAAACAGCATGGTACTGGCAAAGAAACAGACCTGAGGACCAGTGGAACAGATTAGAAGATGCAGAAACAACTCCAGACACACTCAGCTACCTCATTTTTGACAAAGGAGCCAAACACCCTCACTGGAAGAAAGATAGTCTCTTTAATAAATGGTGTTGGAAAAATTGGGTTTCAACTTGTCAAAGATTAAAATTAGACCTATATCTCTCACCGTGCACTAAACTAAAATCAAAATGGATTAAAGATCTAAATATTAAAATAGAAACACTGAATCGGCTGGAACAGAGGTCAGGTAGAACTCTTGAAGACATTGGTGTAGGAAAAGACTTTATGAACAAAACCTCAGTTGCCCCTGAACTAGCAAAATCAACAAGTGGGATATCTTCTTATTAAAAAGCTTCTGCACAGCAAGAGAAACCAGCAGCAGTGTGAAGAGACAACCCACAATGTGGGAAAAAACCTTCACCTGCTGTTCCTCAGACAAAGGTCTACTATCTAGAATCTATAAAGAACTTAAAAAATCAGACCTTCCGGGCCGGGGATTTAGCTCAGTGGTTTCACAGCCTGCTGTGCAAGTGCAAGGACCCGAGTTCAATCCCCAGTACTGAAAAAAAAAAGTGGTGACTCATGGGCTGGGAATTTAGCTTAGTAGTTCTGCCACCTGCCTTGCAAGCACAAGGTCCCGAGTTCAATCCCTGTTACCAAAAAAAAAAACAAAAAACAATCAGACCTCCCAAATTTAAAGATCCAATCCAAAAATGGGCATCTGAAATGAACAGACATTTCTCAGACAAAGAAGTAGAAATAGCAAATAAACACACGAAAAAACGTTCAACATCACTGGTCATTTGAGAGATGCAAATGAAAACAACACTGAGATTCCACCTCACTCCCGAAAGAATGGCTGCTATCATGAAATCAACCAATAACAAATGCTGGCAGGGTTGTGGGGAAAGAGGAACCCTGTCCACTGCTGGTGGGAGTGTAGACTGGTGCAACCACTGTGGAAATCAGTATGGAGATACCTCAAAGAACTAGGACTGGAAGTCCCATTTGACCCAGCTTTCCCCTGCTGGGTATATTCCCCCAAAGAATTAAAAGAATCATACCACAGTGATATATGTGTACCCATGTTCATAGCAGCACAGTTTGTAATAGCTAAAACTTGGAAGCCACCCAATTGCCCATCAACTGGAGACTGGTTAAAGAAAATGTAGTTTGTTTTTTGTTTTTTGGTTTTTTTTAATACCGAGGATCAAACTCGGGTCCTTGAGCTTGCGTAGCAGGTGGCGAAACCACTGAGCTAAATCCCCAGCCGTAAAATGTGTTTTTTTAATAAAATGGAGTACTACTCAGCCATAAAAAATGAGAAATTAGACATTTATAGCTAAATGGATGCACATTGAGGTGATACTCTTCAGTGAAATAAATAGGACACACGTGTAAATACCAAATAGTTTCCCTAGTGTGAGAAACTGAAAGTGTAAATAAGGACTAAAAGGTATAATAGATAATGTGAAATAGGAAGAAAAGGGGCAAAGGGGAAGGAGAAGTGGGAGGGGTGGGGGAAAGGAAAGAAGGGAATGGAATTAATATGAGAAAATGAAAAAATGGAAACAAAGTCTTTGTGAATAGGGAGGGATGGAGGGGTTGAAGGGAGTGCAGGAAAAGGGGGAAAAATAAGAACCAAGAGAGATTACATAAAGGTACAAATTTCCAATGATGAATGTCATTATATTGTATACCTAAAATGTACCAATAAAATAAAAAAAATTTTTAAAACTACATTGAGATAACATCATACCCCAGAAAGAATGGCTATCATCAAAAAATCTAATAATAGCAAATGCTGGTGAAGATGTAGGGAAAATGGAATTCTATATTGTCAGTGGGAATGTAAACTACATAGCATAACTACTACAGAAATCAGTGTGGAACCTCAAAAAACTGGAAGTAGAAATTCCTTTTGACCCAACTATCCCCCTTCTTGGTATCTTCCCAAAAGAGTTAAAAGCATCATATTATAGGGATATATGCATCCCCATGTTTATAGCAGCACAATGTATAATAGCTAGATCTTGGAAATAGCATATACATCCATCAACAAATGAATGGATATGTAAAATGTATTTATACACAGTGCAGTAATACTCTGCCACAAAGAAAGATACACATAAGGCATTTATAGGTAAATGGATCCAACTGGAGAACATAATGTTAAATGAAATAAGCCAGACACACAAGCTCAAATATTATTACATGGTTTCTCTTATGTGAGAAACTCAAAAAAAAAAAAAAAAAAAAAAATATATATATATATATATATGTATACACACACACACACACACACACACACACAAATAAAGAGCAAAATAGAAAATCAATAAATAGGAAGTAGGGAGAAGTCAAAATAATTCTCCAAATTATCTATTCTGTTGTATCAAAAATATTTATATATGCTTTATTTTATTTATACTACCAGTTTCTCTTACTTAATTTAAAAGAAAGTTTTGGTTGCCTGTTTCTTCTTTGTAAGAGTCTTTTTTGTCTATGTCTTGTACTCTGAGTAACTACTTTTATAATTATGATACACCATGTATTAACTATTGTTGTTCTTATTATTTTGTTATATTTTTTAATAAAATAAAAAACATATACTAATAAAAATAAATACATTTGAACATTCACTGTCATTTTCTACCACACTCTGTAGCTTTGCAGCAGGCCTTTGAAGTCAGGAGTTGGGATGTCTATAGCTTTGCAGGGTTTGGAGGTTCTATTTGTTCTTTTGGAGGTTTGTTCTTTATTTTGATTTTTTTATCACAAGATGATCTGGAAAGATCTAGCATGTTCTTTTTTTGTATGTCATTTTATTGGTACATTTTAAATGTATAATATAATGACATTCATCATTGGAGATATGCACCTTTACGTACTCTCTTGGTTCTTATTTTTTCCCCTTTCCCCTGCCCTCCCTTCAACCCCTCCATCCCTCCCCATTTACAAAGACTTTGTTTCCATTTTTTCATTTTCTCATATTAATTCCATTCCCTTCTTTCCTTTCCCCTACCCCTCCCACTTCCTCCTCCCCTTTGCCCCTTTTCTTCCTATTTCACATTATCTATTAAACCTATTTTAGTCCTTATTTACACTTTGTTTCTCACACTAGAGAAACTATTCAGTATTTACACATGTGTGTCCTATATCTTTATTTTGATTTTTGCTCAAGATTGCTTTAGCTATTTCTGGATCTTTTGTGATTCCATATATGAATTCTGAGATTATTTTTTCTTTTTCTATGAAAAATGCCATTGGTATTTTGATGGAAATTGTATTGAATTTGTAGACCACTTTTGGTAGAATAGACATTTTATTAGCAATTCTTCTAATCCATGAATATGGAATATCTTTCCTTGTGTGTGTATATCCTCTATGATTTCCTTCATTCATTAGTGTTTTATAAATTTTATTGTAGAGATCTTTTACTTCTCCTGTTAAATTTATTCCTAGGTGTGCATGGGTGTGCATGTGTGGGTGTGTGGGTGTGTGTGCATGTATAGTAACCCCTTTTTTTCAACCAGTTCATTACTAGTGTATAAAAATCCTGCTAGTTTTTGTATATTGATTTTGTATCCCACAATTTTACTAAGGTCATTTGTCAGTTCCAAAAACTTTTTGGTCGGGTCTTCAGGTTTTTGTATGTGTAAAACATGTTATCCTCAAACAGGAATAATTTGACTTAATTTCCAATTTGGATGATCTTTATTTCTTTCTCTTACCTAATTGATCTAGCTAAGATTTCCAGTATTATGTTGAACAGAAGTAATGAAAGCTGACATCCTTTTTGTTGTTGTCCTTCCACACGTTAGAAGAAACACTGTGCTTTTCCCCATTTAGCATCTATGCTCACTGAGGATATTGGTCTGTAGTTTTTTGTTGAAGTTTTGTTTTGTTGCTATTGTGTCTTTGTCCAGTTTTGATAACAGGATAATGCTGGCCTCAGAGAATTAGTTTTGACAGAGTTTCCTCTTTTCAATTTTTGGAATACTGTAATTTGAAAAGAATTAGTATTAGTTTTTCTTTGGTGGAATTCAACAGTGAAGCCATTAAGTTCTGAACTTTTCTTTTGTTAGGAGACTTTATTACTTCTTCAATCTTGAAGTTCCTTATTGATCTTGTCAGCTATTTTTTGTCTTCATCATTCAATTTTGGAAGCTTATATATGTCCAGAAACATACCCACTTCATCTAGGTTTTCCAATTTGTTGGCTTTTAGTTCTTCATATAGTCATATAGATGATTCTTTGTAGTTCTGTAATATTAAATATAATGTCTCTTTTATCATTTCTGATTTTATTTTAGTCTTCTCTCTTTTCTTTATCTGTTAACTTGCCTAAAGATTTGTCAAATTGGGATGTCCTACCAAGATCGCGCAGAACAGGCCAAATCAGCCCGCGCCCTGGCAACAATCCACTGGACAGCCCCCATCCCCCGCTCCTCTGTACAGCCACCTGGTTCCACACTACAAAGATGCAGAGCACACCGGACCACGAGACCATGGTACTGAGTCTCACTGGTCCCAGCCCAGAGGTAGTGGTTTCTGAGCTGCCATTCCACTGCTCCTGGTCCAGAGGAAGGGGCTTCCCGGCCACCATGCCTCCCGCTGCTACCAGCCCACAGGAAAGGGCTTTGGGGCCACCATCCCTACTGCTCCTCCTGGCCCCTGTCCCACCTCTCCCAGCTCAGAGGAGGTAATCTGCATGGGGGCCAACAGCACCACCCCACCACCCCAGTCAAAATGAGAAAACACGTAAATAAGTCTCAAAACCAGACTCCCAGATCACCTACAGCAACCCCAAAGGGAAATGAGATGGAACACTCTGATACTCAACCACCTGGACCCACTGAACTGGCAACAAAAGGGGATCTGGAAAAAATGAAATCAGAAAGAATTTCTCAGATAACAGGAGAAATTGTGCTCCTAATGCAAGACATGATTAATAAATCTAGAGAGGAGCTCAGGAACATGATGGAATCCCAACATGAGAAACAAATGGAATCCACAAAACAGATGCAAATAGATTTCCAGGAGTTGAAAAACTCCACTGAAAGTCTACACAGCAGAATGAGCCAATGTGAGGACAGAATTTCAGATATAGAAGATAAGATTGCAATTAATGACCAGGAAAAAAAAATTGCTTCAAAATTATAAGGGAACATGAGACATCAATCCAGCAGCTGCTAGATGATGCAAAGAAGAACAACGTAAGACTGATTGGAGTCAATGAAGAAACAGGAGTGTACATGACATAAAAAAAACTGTTCACAGAAGTAATGGCAGAAAACTTCCCAGGCAGGGGAAAAGAACTTGACACTCAGGCATAAAAAATGAGAAATTAGAGACATTTATAGCTAAGTGGATGCACATTGAGGTGATACTCTTAAGTGAAATAAATAGTATAAATACTGAATAGTTTCTCTGGTGTGAGAAACTGAAAGTGTAAATAAGGACTAAAATGTATAATAGGTAATGTGAAATAGGAAGAAAAGGGGCAAAGGGGAAGGAAGTGGGAGGGCTAGGGGAAAGGATAGAAGGGAATGGGATTAATATGAGAAAATGGAAAAATAGGAACAAAATTTTCGTAAATAGGGAGGAATGGAGGGGTTGAAGGGAGGGCTGGGCAAGGGTGAAAAATAAGAACCAAGAGAGGCTATGTAAAGGTGCAAATTTCCAATGATGAATGTCATTATATTGTATACCTAAAATGTACCAATGATTAGAATGAATAATCGATAATGTAAAATAGGAAGAAAAGGTCCAAAGGGGTAGGGGTAGTGAGGGGGCAGGGGAAAGGAAAGAAGGGAAAGGAAAAATGATGAGAAATGGAAAAAATGGAAATAAAATCTTTGTAAATAGGGAAGGGTGGAGGGGGTGAAGGAAGGGCTAGGAATGGGGGAAAAATAAGAACCAAGATGCATTATGTAAAGGTACAATTCCCAGTGAGAAATGTAATTGTGTTGTATACCTATAATGTACCAATAAAAGAATTTAATAAAAAAAAATAAGCTATATAAGACAGTTGTTAACTTGAACAATGATTAGATATTTGACTATATGAACATGAAGTGTTAAATTTTAAGATGAGATATCAGTCTAGTGGATTTTTTCAAGAGTTTCTAATTTTACAGATATACAGTGATTTTTGCCAATAAAATAAGATTTGCTTCAAAGAAATCTAAAAAGATAAATGATGGAGAAGAGATTGTAGATAAAACAAGCAAGTTTGGTCTAAGTCAGTGATTGTTGGAAGAGGTTATAGGTATTTAAATTGACTTCATATTGGCCCACAATTTTGTATTTAGATAAACAATGATACTCATTAAAACATGAGTTTGGTGCTGGCTTTAGAGGGACTTTTTTAGTACAGATTAGATTAAATATAATGTAATAAATACATTGCATAATATAAAATATGTATATCAAAGCTTAATACAAACACATACAACATAAAATTTAAAAATAATAGAGAATATATCAGATATTAAATTGATAAGAACAAATATATTGTGATTTAATCACAATAAAATGCCACCTTACACATATTAGAATAATCATCAAAAGACGGGGATTTAGCTCAGTGGTTCTGCCACCTGTCTCGCAAGCACAAGGTCTCGAGTTCAATCCCTGGTACCAAAAAAAAGAATAATCATCAAAAAGACAAAAGACAAGGCTAGGGGTAGAGCTCAGTGGTAGACTGCTCACCTAGCATATGTGAGACCTTGGGTTCAATCCCCTTGTACTGGAAAAAAAATATTTGGGGAGGATATATGATAACCATGTAGGAAGAGAAATACAAAGAAACTAGAAGAAAATATAAAGTAACTTCTAGCTATCTAGCTAGCTATCTGTCTCTCTTATAAGTACTCATGACTGTCAATTTATAAAAATTCCTTCTTCATTTTTTGGCTTCATTTTATTCCCTAAAACATAAGCATTATTATTTTTCTGTCTGTGTGTGATAATTATATTATCTGCAGTCCCTATATGCCGTCATGTGTTGGTTCTTGCTTTTGAAATCTTACTGCTTTGTATGTATACTTATCTTTGGGTGAGGTTAATTATTATGTTTTTAAAATTATTAAGAGAAACAATTTAAGGTCTTGGGAAGATTATTTTCCTCCCAACATGATTTTTTCAATTGCTTTTACTTAGTGTTACATTCAAGATTAGTGTTTCAGGTTTTCCAAACTTCTCTAGTGACTCAAAGCCAGGCTGCAGGACCTGTGACATTTTCTTTATTTCTGGCTTACCTTTAATCCTAAGAAAACTTTTAGGACTGCTGCACAATAATGATTTGGTTTGTTTCCTGTAAACAAGATTCATTTCCCAAAACCTTTGCCTCTAGATTTTAATATTGGAGCAATTATCCTTGTTCATCTCAAGAAGCTGTCTTGGGATTGTGTCCCCAAGGTCCCTCCCAGACTGATAAAGAAGTCTGATGGAGTCCACATTCACCCCCTTTCTTCACAAATGGGGATTCAACCATCAGTTCTCACATCCCCCAGGCCATTTAGGTCATACAAGAGCCTTAAATTCTGTCTCCTTTTTTAAGACTGAAAACCCTATGAACAAGCCTCCTGCTCCCCACCTCTAGCCATTAAGACAAGCAACAAGTCCTTTATGTCCTGACTGAATTTCATCCTATAAAGGAGAAAAGTGGAGTCAGCAGAACCAGAGAACTCTGAGGGCCAGGCAGAGAACTGGGTAAGGTCTTAACATCTCAAGCTTATTATCTCTGTCTGTCTCTGTCTCTCTGTCTCTGTCTCTCTCTGTCTCTGTCTCATATCTCTCTCTCTCTCTCTCCTCTCCTTTATCTTGTCTATCTCCATTTTCTCTCATGCACACTGTATAATCTAACTTCTTAGTATTGCAGGACAATAGAACAATCCCTCAAATATTTTAAGTGCTCTACAGTTTTCAAAGTACTATTTCATGCATGTAATTTTCACTAACTGCATCTGGCTGTACATACTGAGTTGAGGAAGTTCAAGGAGGATGTGCTCCCTCCTCAAAGTCATTTACCTAGGGAACAATAGAGGAAATACCAAAACCTACTTTTCTTACTGAAAGTTTATAGTCGTTTTCCATACTGCCCACACAGCCAAGCCACACAACAGAGGTATTTGTGTCTCCTAAGGCCATCTGACCACACTGGGGACAAGAACCTACC
The DNA here is from genome assembly GCF_053883595.1 of Heterocephalus glaber. NCBI lineage: Eukaryota > Metazoa > Chordata > Mammalia > Rodentia > Bathyergidae > Heterocephalus > Heterocephalus glaber. Next base: position 14,831,109 of record NW_028258351.1, on the reverse strand, counting down.
AACTCTTCAGACTGAGAGCAGTGTTTCCCAAAGTGTGTGATCAGGGTCACTGAGTGCATGATAAAAAGGATCTGGTTCTCAGAACAGAACCAGTACTTCAAGGAAAGTGGTGAGAAAATCAGTTTTTTGTTTTGAAGAGTCACAGGTAATCCTGACACAGCTAAAGAGTCTGAAACTCTTGCACTGAGGGCTAGAAAGCAGAGGCATTAATTCCCTTTGGAGTTCTTCTCTGGCTTGACCCAGTCTTCTCAACTGTACCCCCACCCTCTCTCCTGTCAAGCAAATGTCCCAGAGGGCCCCAAACTCCATGGACCAAGCTTCGGAAGGAAGTCGTTTCTGATACAATCTAAGGAGATGGAAAACCTTTCTCTCCACAGCAGAAAGAGCAGTGCTAGAGTGTACCCAAGGCTGGGATTACTGAAAGGAGTCCCCACCCTGCCCTATTTCATCCTCAGGTTGCTGATGGGGTTTGGACTGCTCTCTGGGATGAGTTCACTTGTTCCTCTTTCTTTTGGCATCGTTCTGTTACACCCAGTGAGAGAGAACCAACCAGAGACCGATATAAAATCCACACAGGAGGGGCCGGGGATTTAGCTCAGTGGTTCCGATGCCTGCCTCGAAAGCGCAAGGTCCTGAGTTTGATCCCCAGTACCAAAAAAAAAAGCCAAATTAGGAGAGCAAAGGCCTAGACAATGCATTCCTTCTGGAGTAACATAGAGTCTTAATATTGAAGCAAGTTTGGAGGACATTGGTGGCACCCTGATCTGCAGAAATATTTCCAGGTCCGTGGTGCTTGAACATCCGCGGAACGTGCGAGCCTGAAGAAATGGGATGCCGGTCATCAGACACTGAAGAAAAAAGCAGAAACAAGAGAAAAAAGGAACACCATAGACGGTCATCTTCCAGCAGTTCTTCAGATAGTAGAACATACCGCTGAAAGAAAGGTGGAAGAAAATCAAGATCAAAGTCTAGATCTTGGTCCAGAGATCTTCAGCCTGGTTCACATTCTTATGATAGAAGATGCAGGCATCGGTCAAGCAGTAGCTCTTCTTATGGCTCTAGAAGAAAACGAAGTCGAAGTCATTCAAGGGGTCGAGGGAAATCTTATAGAGTTCAGAGATCTAGGTCTAAAAGCAGAACAAGAAGGTCCAGGTCAAGACCTTGTCCACATTCCCATAGTCAAAGCAGTGAAAGGTCCAGTCACAGAAGAAGCCTTAGTAGGTCCTGGGATAGAGATCAACATAAAGGCAGAGATAAAGAGAAAAGAGAAAAGAATAAAGGCAAGGACAAAGAATTGCACATCAAACGTGGGGAAACTGGAATTATCAGAGCTGGATTAGAACATCTGCCACCAGCTGAACAGGCCAAAGCCAGACTACAATTAGTTCTTGAAGCTGCTGCAAAAGCTGATGAAGCACTGAAGGCCAAAGAAAGAAATGAGGAAGAAGCAAAGAGAAGAAAAGAGGAAGACCAAGCCACCCTGGTAGAACAGGTGAAAAGAGTAAAAGAAATCGAAGCTATTGAAAGTGATTCTTTTGTTCAGCAGACATTCAGATCAAGTAAAGAAGTCAAAAAGTCAGTAGAAACTAATGAAGTGAAACATACAACTTCAGTATTAGGACCAGCATCTGTAGTAGCTGATCCACCCAGTGTTGAAAAAGAAATAAACCCTAGCAGCATCCCTACTGCTATCAAGTACCAAGATGACAATTCTCTGGCTCATCCAAATTTATTTATTGAAAAAGCTGAAGCTGAGGAAAAGTGGTTCAAGAGATTAATTGCTCTCCGACAAGAGAGATTAATGGGCAGTCCTGTGGCCTAAGTAACAATACATTGATGGTTAAAGCAACAGCAACTTTGAAAATTTAGGTTTTTGAATCCCAATATTAACTTTCGGTCTTAAAAAGAACTTAGCTTATTATATAAAAATGTAATATTATTTCATCCTTCTCTCATGTAGGCTTGAATATTTGTTGATTTGAACTGAATCAAACATTGTGAATACCAAAACTAGAATAAAATTTTAAAATGCATGAAAATGTACCGTTAGCAGAGGATTTAGCTCAGTGGTTCTGCCGCCTGCCTTGCAAGCGGAAGGACCCAAGTTCGATCCCCGGTACCAAAAAAAAAAGTCTAAAAAAAAAAAAAGAAAGAAAATGTACCGTTAATAAAGCTATTCCTAAAAATATCAATGTAAAAAAATAAATGGCACTCAGTAGTGTTTTATAGTAAAAAAAAAATCCACACAGGAGTTTATTACCGGCCCGGACCCGAGCCGAGCATCGGCCTGGAGCCCTGACTGGGGGGAGACAAACATGTTTTATACACCTTTGAGGCCAACTGTTTCTAGGCCCCCTGTGGGATAGAACTAGTAAAGCAAGCAAAAGGTACAGAAGCAGAATGTCCTGCTGTTAGAGCATTTGTAAAACAATAGTTGATTAATTGTTATTTTTAAAGAGACTTTCTAAGGGGAGGAGGTTTTAAGCTTCCTCCTTCTGAGTTTATCTAAAGAGCAGGCAGGTGGGTCAAGCAGCAATATGGAGTCTGTCTTGCTAACTAGGGTCCTTCAGTTTCTCCCTCTCACTGTGTTGTGCCCAGATTACGAAGTCCCAAAGACCACCAGGAGGCCGTTTCCGATGTAAGCACAAGAGGGTCGTTTATTTAAGCTTAAGCAGGGACTCTCAATTGTCACCGACACAGCGGATCGAGATTGAGAGCCCCGAGTTCCAAATTAGCGGGGTTTTTATAGAGGTTACAGCAAGGTTTGGAGATTCTCCACTTAGCAGTTACATGATTGGTTAACATTTAGCGAGCATGAAGTGTACATTTTTGATTGGCTGAACTCATCAGGGTTAAGGGGGGATTATGTATAGGTTTTACAAAAGAAAAGAAGGACAAAGGTTAGTGGGCAACTGTCACGTATTGATGGTCAGCAGACACGGTGACTAATGGTCACGACCACCCAGCACTGACAGTCAGCACATTGACAGACTGTTCCTACAGATAGTGGGCCCAGGATGTTCATTTCCTGGGTAAACAGATGGCTGAGTAATTAACTTAGGAACTTTGGTTTGTTACAGATTGTATCTTTTGTTCCAGAGCAAACACATTTTAACCATTAATTTGAGAGGCTAGGGGAGTGGTGGATTTTAGCAAAATGGAGTCGCTTTGGTCTCACAACTGGTGGTCCTAGAGTTTGAAACCAGGGTCTTGCACTTGCTGAGCTACACCCCCATTTTCTTTTGCAATTCTTTTTTTTTTCCTAAGTGGCAAGGAGCCTCAGATCCTCAGCTCAAAGCCTCACTTAAGCACTGGGGGAAAGAAGTGAGCTCATCCACAATGTAGAAGCTCAGAAGAACAAATAGCAGGCAAAAATGTGTTATACACAGTCTACAGCATAGCCACGGGTTACTCTAGTTTCCACTCAAGCGCCAAAGGATCACCACATCAGTCCTCCACAGTCTGATACATTATTGTATAAATAGATCCTCACTATCACCTACTCCCACTAAATACTGGCATCAGCTCTGAACAATCACTCAGCCTACAGGCTCTGGCAGGCAGTTCATCTGAATAACTTCTATGTTGGGGAATTTGCTTCCTCCTTATCCCCCTTGGCTGGCATAGAAAAAAAAAATTTAAGTCTTCTTGGTAATAGTCTGGTCCATCTTTCTCACTCTATTTTATTCCCTAGTTCCTGACCTGGACAATACATCCCTTTATATGGGAAGCCCATGATGATTTGTTGCCTCACTGTTTTCTCTCCTAGGCTATTGCACCTCAGGCCTGTCACAGATGCCTTAGGGCATCGCCACCTCAACATCCTGTGCCCTTCCCTGGGGTCCCAAGGTAAGCAGAGGCTGCTCCCGTCTGAGGGAAGTGTGGGAACCCTGCTTCTCTTCACCCTGAGAGCATATTTTCCTTCTAGAAACAGGTGAAAAATATCAGAAGTTTGAGGAATCATTTTAGAATAGATTTCTCTTAGCCATTACCGTAACAGCCTCTCAACCTTACAGTAAGGTTTTAAGGTTGGAAAAGTATTGCTCTTTCTCTAAAACTCAGGGTGAAGTAAGCATTATTACTCTTATTTAATGTGTGGCAGAGTGGTTAGGATGTGAAATACGGAGAAATGGGAAGGGTGTCAAATCCCAATTCTATCACTTAAACAAATTTGAAGAACTTACTAACTTTCTAAGTGTCAGTCACCTCATCTAGAAAATGAGGTAAAAGAAATAAATATTTTGTTGAATACTACATTTTATATTGAGATATATATATATATATATATAAATCTGACCAAATAAAGAGTATCAATTTGTTTGTTTGCATAACAATCATATGTGATAAACTGGACACAAACTTCTGACTCAAAATCTCCTTTCACTATACCACCTGGAGTGGAAATCTTTGGTTTATCCTACTTGGGAGGTTTTTTACCTTCTTGGAGGGGCTATTGTTTTACCATCATTTGGAAATTTTTTAGCCATTCTTCCTTTGAATTTTTTTCTTCTCAGTACTGAGGATTAAACTCAGGGCCTTGCCACTGAGCTACATCCCTAGCCCTTTTTAAACTTTGTGACATGATCTTTCTTGAATTTCTCCATGCTCAGTTGCAAATGAAGGCCCTTCCTTTGGGAAAAAAATCCAGGATTCAATCAATCTTAGGATTGATTCTGATACAGGAGATGAAATATGAAAATATTATATCTCCCAACCTATTAGATGTCTGATACACCGAGTTTATGTTCTCTAAAATAGAAGAATGAATTCTAGGAACAATGGAGGTTAAGAGTAGGAAAATATTTATGAGAGGATAGCCCCTGAGAGGCAGGAAAGGTCCCAAATGGGTAGCCAGGGACCCCACTCTACAGGGAGGTTTTATAGAGCAAAACCCACATGGGTACAAGTATAGTTGCTTAGGAAACAGTGATCCAATGGGGAAACAAGTCATGTAACAAGGGTACATGGAAAGAACAAAGACTTTTTCTAGGAAAAGATGAGTCTGAAGGTCTTGGTCACCCACTGGAGTGATTAGGCCCGGTGTTTGTCTTTTGAAAAAGTATGCAGGCCTAGTCATTCTGTCTTTATCTTGAGGACTGGTCTCTAACAGATGTCTCTGGCCAAGGTTGTAATGTGTTTTACCTTTGTCCTGACTCTCTCCAGGGCCTAGCCCTATCTGACTGCCTATAATATTTCTACCTAACTTAGCTGTATAATAATTCCCCAGGCAAAATCTCAGAGGTAAATCTCTAGAGCTTAGTGTGGTGAGATGAGCAATCTTTTCTCTGAGTGGTGCCCTCCCCAGTACTAAACATTTGGTAGAAGAATGCAGCAGCCTGATGTCCTCTCAGCTTCCCTCTCATACCATGGTACCATCATCAGCTTCTAAGCCCGATCAAGAGCCATCAGGCTTCTGTGTCCTTAGCCCTCCACACCAAACTAGAGCCTCCATTCCACAGTGGAGTGATCAGAAGTCTTCCTCTCCTCCACCACTGTACATAGCTAAAGGCTCAGCCCCAGTAACTGGCTGCTTAGGGCAGGATGAGAAATGCTGAAATCCTGTTTCTCTTAGAAAGAAATCCTTCCTGCTATAACCCCAGGGGAGAGGGATCTGTGTGCCCTACATTACAGCAGTCTAAGTTGAGGCGGGAAGGATCAGTCTCCGTCCAAACACCACAGACTCTCAACTTCTTATTTTTCATATCTTTACTGAAATCTATGTTCATTTGCTCTTTAAACTTAGGCTCACTCCAGGGCTTTAAATAATCTTTTTTTTAACAGTTTTCACCAGTTGCATTGAAGAGTAAGCCACTTGAGCTCGTTACATCACATTCACAGGAGTCAAGTGCATATTCCTTTATATTTTTAAATTTAATGATCCTATTGTTCATCCAAAAGCATGAGTTCTTGATAGTGGAGCAACTCTTTTGATAGGCGCAATATCCCATGCCATTAATATTATGCATTTTTAAATTTTTTCTTTTTTTTTAATAAAGAAAGCCTTTTGCATAAAGAGATCATTCACCTGATTACTTGAAATAATATCTTTACTTTAGACCACTGAGTCTGTTCAAATGACTGTTTTACTGTCTTTTCACATATAAAGAGGCATGTTGGCATTTACTATGAGTTCTGTAGGATACATGGAGTACAGTCACCAAAAGGAAAGGTTAATTATAAAACTGCTGTGGTTATAATATGAAGTCTATAAAAGAAGAAACAAATGAAGAAAATTGTCCTAAAATGAAGGAAGACATAATTTTTAGATTGGAGAAGATACTGTATCAGATAAAGCAATGAAGGTGAAATACTAATAAATAAAAACAGGAATTTTTAAATGTTAAGAATAAAGAAAAATTATGCAGACAGAAAAATAAGATCACTCAACAAGAAGAAATTAGAAATAAATTGTAATACAGACTTGGAGAAAGTTTCTCCATCACATTGTTGAGTGAATGAAGGTGACTGAATGAAAACAACCAGAAGTATGATCATTTAAATGTCAAAAGGGGTTGCTTAGGGCTGGGGATTTAGCTCCGTGGTTTCACTGCCTGCTATGCAAGTGCAAGGACCCAAGTTCGATCCCCAGTACAAAAGAAAAGGGGGGGGGGCATTGCTTGGGGAGAATTTAGGCAAATTTTTACTCTCGATTTATACTTTTCTGTATTGCTTGAGTTATTCACACTAAAGTTCTTTTATTTATAATCCATGGATTGCAATCCAGGAAAAAAAAAAACTATTTTTATGTAAATAGGGAAGGATGGAGGGGGTGAAGGGCACACAGGTAATGGGGGAAAAACAAGAACTAAGATACATCATGTTCAGGTACAAGCACGCAAGGATAAATGTAAATGTATTGTATACCTAAAATGTACCAATAACTATATATATATATATATATATATATATATATATATATACACACTATTTTCAGAAAACAAATTCCATGGAACTTCTTAAATGTTAGAAATTGACATTTAAGTAAATTCTAGTTTAGGGTGTAAGATAATGCAAGCTAAATCATACCAAACAGCTATGAGAATGACACAGAAAAAAGGAGCTATAGAACAACTTATTTATAAATATGACCACAAAAGACTAAATAAAATAATAGCAAGTTAATTTCAATAGTCCTGGGAATGCAAACATAGTTTAACATTACGTGAGCCATTAGTGTTGATAGACACTGAAAAAGCATTCAATTAAGAATGAAACAGTCATACCTACTTATTAAAATACTATCCAAAAATATAAATAGGAACACAAATGCTAAATACACACACCCTCTTCTGCTAAAAATCCTATCATACTCTTCACTGCACCTAGAATAAAATTTTAAGCTGTGCATGGTAGGGTACACCTGTAATCCCAGCACTCTGAGAGCCTGAGGCAGGAAGAACATAAATTTCAGCCCAGCCTGGGCAACTTAGCAACTTAATGAGAACTTCTCTCAAAAAAAAATTTTTTAATTGGGGTGGGGGGACATTGGGGATGTAGCTCGGTATGAAGGCCTTGGATTCAATCCCCAGTACCACAAAGAGAGAGACAGAGAGACAAAAGAAAAGAAAATCTTTTTTTAATACTGATGACATTTTATATTTATTAAAGGTAGGGGGAAAAACCAGGCTCTATCCTGTGAGTTTGGCTCAACTAAAAGTAGGAAAAAGCAGAAAAAAAACCAAAACCAAAAACACCCCACAGCATAGGGTGGGCTACCATGAACAGACATGATAGCCAGAAAATTTTAAATCTTTTTTTTCCCCCCATTAAGTTTATTAGTACATTTTCAGTATACGATACAGTTATATTCATCATTGGGGTCTTGTACCATTACATGAGTCTCTTGGTTCTTATTTTTTTTCCCCTTCCCTTGCCCTCCCTTCACCCCCTACACCCTTCCCTATTTGCAAAGACTTTGTTTCCATTTTTTTTCCTCTTCTCATATTTTTTCCCTTCTCTTTTTTCCCTTCCCCTACCCCTCCCAATTCCCCTGCTCCTTTAGACCTTTTCTTCCTGTTACACAATATCAGTTATACATTTTTTAAATTACAATATCAAGATCTAGGAGACATAACCACAGATTTTACAGAATTTAAAAGGATATAGAAAGCATATTACAAAAATCTTTTTTGAAATAAATTTGACCACTTGTAAGAAGTACCTTGGAAGACAAATTAATGAAACTAACTCTGGAGGAAATATAAAATTTGAATAGCACCTATCAAAGAATGTATATTCCTAGCTTGAAAACCTACGTATATGCCAACAGCAGGGTCATAAACATTTTAACTGATAAATTATATCAAACAATTAAAGCAGAAAAAAGAAGGAACACTTCTCCCCTCATTTTAGGAACTCAACATTGTGCTAATCCTAAAACTGGATAAAGGTAATAGAAGAAAAAAGTATGAACATAGATAGAAATTTGTTTAACAAAACAAACTCTTAGAAGTCAGATCTGGCAGTATGTAGAAAGTGGTTTTGTTATAGGGACGGCAGTGTTGGTTTGGCATTGGAAGATCCACCCCCAAAAGTCATCATTTTAACAGAGGAAAGGAGAAAGCCATATGATCCTATCACTAGTTGGAGAAAGAGTATTGGACTAAATTCTACAACTGTTCGTGGTAAAAGCTATCAGGAGACTAGAAGTAGAACAGAACCTTCTCAACAGATTAAAGACATGTACTCCATACTTCCAGTGAGAATGCCTTATATGAATGGAGAAGATACAATGCTTTCTCCTTAAGGTGGGGAACAAGGGCAGATATGCTTACTCTTTATCTGTCCATTAAACTTTGAAACCTAGGCCCAAACAAAATAGTCTGGCAATAAAATGACACACCTAGGATAGGATTGGCATGGGAGAAGCAAAATCTTTATATGTAGATGAAATGATCATGTACAGGGAAAATACTAAGAAATGTCTAGGAGCCCCTAGAACTTGTACTTGAATTTAGCAGGATTAGAAAACACAAGGTATATATAAAAATTCAGGTCTTATAAATGAAGAACTGGATATTGAAATTTAAAAGTTATGTAGGAGTACAAAGGACCCAGAAAAGCCAAAAACAAAAACAAAAACAAAAACAGTGTTGGAAGACGTTTAGCACCCAATTTTAAAACTTCTAAAGCTACAGTAATCAAGGCAGTGTTGGTGTAAGGAAAGACATATAGATCATTGGAATAAAACAGAGAATCTAGAAATAGAACCACACATATATGGTCCACTGAGTTTTGAAAGATTATTTAACATTAGCATTTTATAGAATATAAACTCGATTCAAGAGTGGAGGAAGAGATAGTGTCTTCAACAAATGGCACTAGAACACCTGGTATCCGTATATAAAAAATTAACCTCAACCCTTTTTTTCCATACATGAAAATAACTTGAAGGGATCTATGAACCTAAATAAGAAAGCCTAAAAGTATAAAACTTTAAGAAGAAATTATAAGGGAAAATATTTATGAATTCAGGGTAGGCAAGAACTACCTAGGATACAAAAAACATGAAGCATAAAAGAAAAAAATTGATAAATGAGATTCCATCAAAATTTAGAACTTTAAATGACATCATTAAAATGAAAAGTAGTCCTTAAACACACCATATTTACAATGCAGATAACCTATGACCAGAATGTATAAAGAATTCTTAGAGCTCATTAATGGACAACCCAATTAAAATGTAGACATAAGAAGGTGATAAATAGCTAGTATAGCACAAGGAATGGTGTGCAACTCTAGAATTAGAAAAATACTAATCAGTACAATAATAAGATTGAATTATACACCCATTAGGGAGATGAAGTCAAAAGTTTTAAAAGCCTTTTCATGACTTTTTCTTTTTGTTGGATTCTCCCCCTTTGCATTTAATTTGTCACGCCCAATGGATTCATTCTGCTGGGTTTCCTGGGGTTGTGATCCTCATTGTCTTTTCCTAGGGTATTGTCTAAAATTTTTTGGAGTGCCGGTTTGGTATTCATGAAGTTCCTGAGGTGCTCTTTATCATGAAAATATCTTATTTCTCCATCAATTTTGAAAGATAGTTTTGCAGGGTACATCAATCTGGGTTGGAGGCTGTTTTCCTTTAGGGCTTAAAATACATCACTCCAAGCTCTTCTTGCCTTGAGGGTTTGCATTGAGAAGTCTGCAGTGATTCTGATGGGCTTTGCTTTGTATGTGATTTGTTTCTTTTCTCTCACTGCTTGTAGAATTTTGTTCTTCTGTTGGATTTCTGGAATCCTAACTATTATATGCCTATGTGTAGTTTTTTTTGATTAAGGCTAGCTGGAGGCCTATATGCCTCCCTTATGTGTATGTCAAGTTCTTTTCCCCTCCTTGGGAAGTTTTCTGCCATCACCTCTGTGAACAGTTTTTTAATGTCATCTGCACTCTCTCCTGTTTCTTCATTGACTCCAATCAGTCTTAGGTTATTCTTCTTTGCATCATCTAGCAGCTGCTGGATTGATTTCTTGTGTTCCCTTACAATTTTAAAGCAAATTTTCTTTTCCTCCTCACTAATTGCAATCTTATCTTCTATATCTGAAATTCTATCCTCAATTGGTTCATTCTGCTGTGCAGACTTTCGATGGAGTTTTTAATCTCTTGGAAATCTGTTTGTATCTGTTTTATGGATTCCATTTGTTTCCTATGTTGGGATTCCATCATGTTCCTCAGATCCTCTATTTTTTTATCTGTGTCCTTTCTAGATTTATTAATCATGTCTTGCACCATGAGCAAAATCTTTGCTGTTATCTGAGTAATTATTTCTGATTTCATTTTTCCCAGATCCTCTTTTGTTGCCAGTTCAGAGAGTCCAGGTGGTTGAGTATCAGATTGTTCCATCTTGTTTCCCTTTGGGGTTGCTGTAGGTGATCTGGAACTCTGTTTTTGAGGCTTGCTTATGTGTTTTCTCATTTCCACGGTTGGGGGGGTGCTTCTGGCGCCCATGCAGCTCACCTTCCCTAGGGAGCTTCCTTCCAGGTGCTGGAACCAGCTCACCTTCTCTGCCCTAGGAGCCTGGGATGGAGGTGGGGAGCTTCCTTCCGGGTACTGGGATGGCTGAGCTTCTCTGCCCTCTGGGTTGGGAGCGATGGGACTCAGTACCATGGTCTGGTGGTCCAGTGTCCTCTGCGTGTCTTTGTAATGTGGAAGCAGGTGGCTGTACAGAGGAGTGGGGGGGGGTGTCCAGTGGATTGTTGCTGGGGCACGGGCTGATTCAGTATGTTCCGTGTGACTCGCGACCTCGGTAGGGCCAGAAAATTTTAAATCTTAACAAGGCTCTGCTTGACCTGTCCCTCATTCCCTGGATAATCTCATATCTCACCAATCTCCTCTTCACTCTAACCATTTTTGGTTACTTGACCATATTTAGTTTCTTAAACATGACAAGATCATTCCCACCTCAGGACCATTGCCATGAAGCTCTCTCACTGCAACACTCTTTTATAGAGACTCCACAGAACTGGATTTTTTCAAATTTAAAAAAGCTGGGCCCAGGATTTATCTCAATGTCACTGTGCCTGCCTCACAAGTGTAAGGTCCTGTGTTTGATCCCCGATACCAAAAAAACAAAAAACAAATTGAAATAGCTACTAAAAGGGGAATAGTGGGGCCGGGGATTTAGCTCAGTGGTTTCCCGCCTGCTGCACAAGCACAAGGACCCAAGTTCAATCCCCAGTACCAAAACAAAAGGGGGGGAATATTGGCAACCTATCTTCAAATAGAGGAATTCTATATAAGTGATGTATTTTTTTCTTTCGTGAATTTTTAAATTTTTATTCTGTATACATTAGGTTTTCAAAGCCAACAGAGTCCAATATGTTATTTTAATCTTATTATTTTGAAATGTGTTAAGATATAAAATATTGACTTAACTGTTCCCAAAAAAAAATTACAAAAGTGTCCCAATGGTATTTCTTAAATGATGCAAACTTTATCTGCTACCATAATGACCTATTAAATGTTTTGTTGTCTATCTATGAAGTTTCTACCAAGTTCCACCAACCTGTTCACCCCAGTATCAGTACCACACTATTCTAGAGTCCTGGACATTTGATAGAGCAAGTGTCACCTTATTACAGTACTCTTTTTCAACATTGCCCTTCCTTATTTTCATGCTTCATCTTATACAAAATTAAATTTTGTTTCCTAAAAGCCCCATTATTATTATGACACCAAACAGGTTTCGTTGCAGGTTAATCTAGAAGAATATATGGTTTTGCAATATTTCATCTTTCTATCTGAAATCTGATCTGTCCATTTATTGAATTTTTACTTTAACCTCACTGAAGAATGTGAAGGTCTTGCCTGGTTTGTGTTAATACCTTAATGCAGATTTGTTTGTTGGTAGCATAGCAGAAATCATTTTGCATTATATTTGGCCTTATTTTTCTGATCATTGTTATATATAAAAATAATGGATGATATTTGTTGAGTGCTGACTGTATGCCAGCTCCTTGTATTAAGCACTTTATTACTTATTTGTATCTAGCCATGACCCTTGAGACTCTGCCTAAGTTTTCACCATTAGCAAGAAACACAACCCAGACCTAATTTTTGGTACTCTGAAACCTCCTTTTTATCTCTACTAATCTTTCAGTAGATTGTCCTGCTTTTCCCAGATAAATCATCATATCAATAAATAATTTTTCCTACTCCTTTCAAGTATTTTCATTTATTCCTTTTAATCTGTGGATTGTACTATATCCATTTCCTATAATGCATAAACCTGCATAAAATATAATTTTTAAAACCTATACAATATCATAACATACTATAAAATTGTGAAATATTTAAAGAGTTTTGTAAGCAAATAGAATTTAAAGTAAGACTTAGACATTATTCCTATAACATCAAGTTGCCAGAATAGAAGTTGCAGGAATGATTACACTGCATAAAGACTCTCCAAGTTCTGTTTTTGTGCATTTATTAATTTGTTGCTTATGTTTTTTAAAAATTATAAAATTTGGTCTAAGATTTTTAGGGAGACATAGTCTTGCTCTGTTGCACAGGTCATCTATGAACTCCTGAGTTCAATCTATTATTCTTCTTTAGACTCCTGAGTAGCTGGGACTGCAGACTTATGCGACAGAGCCCAGCTCTAAGATAATTTTACTGCAAAGAAAACATGATTTTGCTTACCTTCATGTCCTTATCCAGTTGAGAGCACTTGGTAAGAACTTGTTCATGCTCATATTGCAGAAAAGTGGGATATGGATGGAGGCAACCAGAGTGAGAACTCTGAATTTCTACTCATAGGGCTTTCAGAGGTTCCTGAGCAGCAACAGATCCTGTTTTGGATGTTCTTGTCCATGTACCTGGTCACACTGATGGGAAATGTGCTCATCATCCTGGCCATCGCCTCTGACTCCCGCCTTCACACTCCCATGTACTTCTTCCTGGCCAATCTCTCCTTCACTGACCTCTTCTTCAGCACCAACACAATCCCCAAGATGCTGGTGAATCTTCAGTCCCAGAACAAAGCCATCTCCTATGCAGGGTGCTTGACCCAGCTCTACTTCCTGGTCTCCTTGGTGGCCCTGGACAACCTCATCCTGGCTGTGATGGCATATGATCGCTATGTGGCCATTTGCCACCCTCTCCACTACACAACAGCCATGAGCCCTAAGCTCTGTATCCTGCTCCTCACCTTGTGTTGGGTCCTATCTATCTTCTATGGTCTCATCCACACTGTCCTCATGACCAGAGTGACATTCTGTGGTCCTCGCAAGATTCACTACATCTTCTGTGAGATGTATGTCCTACTCAGGCTCGCGTGTTCCAACACCCAAATCAATCACACAATGCTAATTGCCACAGGCTGCCTCATCTTCCTCACTCCTTTTGGGTTCCTGATCATGTCCTACATCAGTATCGTCAGAACCATTCTCAGAATACCCTCAGCCTATAACAAGTACAAAACTTTCTCTACCTGTGCTTCACATTTGACTGTGGTTTCCCTCTTCTATGGTACACTTGATATGGTATATCTGCAGCCCCTCCATACCTACTCCCTCAAGGATTCAGTAGCCACAGTGATGTATGCTGTGGTGACTCCCATGATGAACCCTTTCATCTACAGTCTGAGGAACAAGGACATGCATGGGGCTCTGGGAAGACTCCTAAGGAAACCCTTTCGGAGGTAAATGTGAGGGTAATTTGGAAAAGAAGCAATGAAGTGGAGACTGAGAATATTCTTCACCATATGCAAGTCATTATCCTATGTGTTTGTTATGCAGCAGTAATTATGACATAGCTTCAGCTGAGAATGAGTATATATCTGTGGTGGTGACAGGACATGTAAGTGTAGCCAGTGTTCCCAGATCTCACTACCCTTGATAATAAATAAGTTCACACTAATACTAGTACTAGAATTTTTCAGTATCAAACTTTTCAACTCACCTGGACCATATTCAGCCCCTTCTGACAATCAGGAGATGGTCAACAATGGATTTCAGCAGCAGCCCACAATCCTGAGAACAGGCTTCCCCTTGTCCTCAGCAGCTGGCTGGCCTGCACATTCCTCTTACAGCAGCCCTACCCACCTGTAAACTGCAACTGGCCCACCTAGAATGTTATCTTATAAAGGTTCAATGAGCTACACAAGAACACAGATATATAACTACACAAGATCAGGAAACAAATGCATGAACAAAATGTGAAGTTCAACAAATGTATCATAAAAGGGAACTAAACATAATTGAGAGTTACATAATAAAATAACAGGGGCCGGGGATTTAGCTCAGTGGTTCCGGCACCTGCCTTGCAAGCGCAAGGTCCCAAGTTTGATCCCCAGTACCAAAAAAAAAAGTCACTATAAAATAACAGAAGTGAAATAAATTGATAAAGAGCTTCAAGAACAGACTAGATCAAGCAGAAAAAATGAGCTAACTCAAAAACAGGTTATTTTTAATTATCCTGTTGGAGAAATAAAAAGATAAAATGAAAGAGTAAAGAATATTTATGGGACTTAGAGGATAACAGTATACAGAGTATGAAGTTTCAGAATAAGAGGAGAAATGGGAAGGAGCACTACTTTTATTTTTTTAAATAATGCTAGGAGTGACACCCACAACATGGTGAAAAAGAGGTCTCAGTGCCTCCCACCCCACAACGCCACAAACACAGAAGTTCACCTCACAGCTGTCCCTAGGTAAGAGCACCTCAGTTAAATAAATAAATACTCAAAACTCAGGAAAAGGCCTCAGACATCAAATGGACCACAGTACCTAAAAAAAAAACTGCATTAGAAGAGTAAGAGAAATGGTTTCACTTTACAAAAATCATCCATTGTCCTCCCTCAAGTTGGCAAAATGCCGTCAAGATAGTATTTTCCCAGACTTACAATTATTTACAAGAGAAAAGAGAACTAAAGGCAGACATCCAACTTCCCTAGCCTTCCAAGATGACTCTCAGGAAGCCCACTTGGGTGTCACTTCATGGGGAGCCATTGGAGCAGTGGCATAGCTACACTGCCTGGGGTCAGACAAAAACAGATAGGAGGCATTGTTCTCAGCAGTGTCAGATTCTGGTGGCAGCTCTGTGTTATGGCCAGTGGAGGTGCCCATTATGAGGTACCAGTAGTATAGCCCACTCACAATGCTGAACAGGTTGCCCCAAAAGCATAGTGCAAATTTCAATCTGACATAAGTCTCTACACAGCCTCTATGGCCAGCCTCAGACCCCATTCCAGGGCCCACCCAAAGAGAGTCACAAAGCATTTCAGCAAAGCGCAGGAGGCAAGACTTGTGCCAAGGGATCATTCAAACAGTGGCTCAGCACAATCTCAAAGCTGATCCTAAGACCTTGTTCAGGGAGCAAGATGTCATAGCACTTCCTGTCAAATCACAGGGGCTAGATCTGTACCACTTGGGCATTCAAACAATGGGTCAACTTAGCCTCAAACCCCACCCAAAATAAAACACCCAGGGAGGGAGATGCCTACCACACAGTCTTTTAGCAAAACACAGGGCCAGACTTAACACCACCCAGTAGTTCATACCATGGCTTGGTTCAGCCTCAAAGCCTCAAAGCCCATCCTAAGCTTCTACTCCCACAGGGAGACAATCCTCAACTGAGTATAGCAGTTGGTCCCAACCATCCTGAGAAAAACTTGGCCTGACCTTGAGACCCATTCTGCACCCAGCCCAACTGCAGAACTCAAGTAGTAGATCTGGGCAGGGAATAGACCCTGTGTTCCCATCCAGTTAGAGGTGATCACGGTGCTCAGCCAGCAGCTTTGCCTGACTGCAGAGCCCAGCCAGTAGTCTAATTGGAAAGTGGATCCTAGCCCCATCTCAACCTCAGAGTAAAGGTTTAGGCTCAGGGCATGAGAGAAACCTGACAATAAGTTCTGCCTTTCCCGTGTCATTGCTACATCCTGGCCCATCCAGAATCACTGCTAGGTTTTATAGTGAAGGTTAGGTTTCCAACACTGAGCACCTAGGAGGCCCTGGAGGGCCTGGTACTGCAGCTGAGATCCTGGCTGGGACTAGCTCCGCTGAAGGGTTGGAGGGGGCGGCCCACATGGCCTTCTCACTCCCCATCTAGGACGCTCCTCCGGCGTCCCGCTTGGGTCACGGCTGAGTATCCAAGGATCCTTTCTCCAGCCCAAGGAAAGACACAGCTTCCGCCGTTTTCTACAGGTTGGGAGTGTGTTGATTCCCAAAGTCCACTCCAAGACCGGCTGTTTCCCTGGAAAATTGTGAACTTCGTCCAGCCCTGTTTCTGCGCTGGAGAGGCATCTGGGACTCCTAGCAGCGTACTACACGCCACCACAGAAGTCGGCTCTGGAGACCCAGAACCCCAGGTGCCCCCAGTTCGCGCTCCATGGAGGGATTGACCGGAGAGGCACACCCACTCGGGCTGATAGCCAATAAGGAGATAGGAAAGGCGGGCCTCCTTCAGAATCAGCCAATGAAAAGCGAAGAGTGCTTGACGCTAAAATTACCCTCCCCGGCTGCCACCCGCAGTCTTTCTCGTCTAGCAGGTTGCGTGCGCCATCCAGTGGCCGCCGAACCCGGATATCAAGCGTCTTAGAAATAAAATTTAAATTTAGCTGTTGTAAAATTCGTAGCGTTCTCCAATTTCAGAAAGAATGATCCTCTCCGCCCACTAGAGAAAGAAATGGTACCGGGCCTCCATTCTTCCTTACACTTATTCCTTCCCATGAATGAACCTGTTGCCTAGGTTCTCTCCTGCAAAAATTCTAAATGAAATATCAGCAGGTAATTTCAGGAGTACATTAAAAGAGCAATAAACGTCGACAGTGGCCTATCGGCGGTTAGACGACCAGTCATTGGACAAAATTCGACATTTTTTATTTTTAAAACAAATTCTCAGTAAACTAGGACTTAACACAATTTAATCAAGACTCAGAACCACAGCGAATCTCACCCTGTGTGAAACACAAGAAGCATTCTTATAAATCAAGATGGATACAAACACCCCTGCTCTCTCTGGTTTTCAAATTTTGGAGAGCCTGGGCAAGATGTAACACCTTAAAGGGGGCAGGGTAAAACCGAGACAGGGTAAAAACAATATATTACTTCAGGTGAAATAATTAATACTTGAAAATCAAAAAACATTAAAAACTAGAGAATTCAGTAACTTATCTGCAAGAAGGATATATTTGTGTGTGAAATGTTTATAACAGTATACAGAAAATAAATATACAAAGAGGAAGGAAGGAAGAAGGAAGGAAGGAAGGAAAGAGAGAAAGAAAGGAAAGAAAGAAAAAGAAAGAAAGAGAGGAAGAAAGAAAGGAAGAAAGAAAGAAAGAAAGAGAAAGAAAGGCTATAGTTTTCTTATATGCTGGCATCAAAACACTTAAAATGTGTTGTGGAGGAAATGAAGAGCTCATTCACTGGAGGAAGAAAGGCAAATTTTTATTATTTTATTATTATGCAGATGACATGATCACATGCTTTAAAACACAAAAAGTCTATTGAAACTTATTAGTAGCAATAAGAGAATAGAATGATTGGCTGTGTGCAAAATCAATATACAACAATTAATAGCCTTTCTGTATACAAAAAGTCAAGTAGAAAATACAATGAAAGAAAATATCTCATATAATAGCAGCAAAAAAGGAAAAGCAACTAAGAATAAATAAGAAATCTCCATTTTCTTCTATAGACTGTTGGAATACATTTTTTAAAAAGAAACTTTCAAATAATAGAAAGCTATAACCCTGCTTGTAGATAGGAAGGGTCAATATAATATGGATGTCAAATCTCTTTAAATTAAAAAAAAAACATTTTTGGTATCGGGGATCAAACTCAGGACCTTGCTCTTGCGAGGCAGGCGCAGGAACCACTGAGCTAAATCCCCAACCCTTAAATTAAAATTTTAATGTGACCCTAATAAAAATTTTAAAAAGACATTTGGGAACTAGAAAAGTTGATCTTTAAAATTATATAAAATTATAAATTTGCAATGAAATCAGAGAAATAACAAAATTTCCCTAGTCAGATATCAAAATTGAAAAGATCACATGTCCAAAACAATGAAAAAGGTTAATTTACACCAAGATATATCATCATGAAATTTTATATCAACTTTATTTCAGATTCTAAATACTTCCAGAAAAAAAATGACCAATTACAAAAGCTCAAGAATCAGAATTATAGGGCCAGGGATTTAGTTCAGTGGCACTGCGCCTGCCTGGCGACTGCAAGGTCCTGAGTTCAATTTCCAGTACAAAAAAAAATCAGAATTATAATTCTAGATGCTAGAAGATAGAGGAGCAATGCCTTCAGAAGTCTGTGGATATATTATCAACTACAGTATCCAGCCAAACTAGTATCTAGCATAAAAGCAGAATAGAGATATGTTTGGACATGAAAGAACTCAACACATTCGACTCCCTTTCTATTTCCTAAGAAGCCAAGGGATCAAGGGCAGAGTAGCTCCAGAAAAACCAAGGAACAAGTCAAAAACAAAGAGCTCATGCAATCCAGATAAATCACACTTTTAGCCCAGTGAAGAAATACAGCATCAGGATCATGACTGTGCAGTGGCCATGTGGAAGCAAAAAGACAAAAGGCTCCAGAGAGGTCTGCACCAGGGGAAAAGTAGTCTTCCAATGAGACCATGTGCAGGAGAATGTCCTTGGCAAGCTAAAACTGAAGTAATTAT
Source organism: Heterocephalus glaber (assembly GCF_053883595.1). Classification (NCBI taxonomy): domain Eukaryota; kingdom Metazoa; phylum Chordata; class Mammalia; order Rodentia; family Bathyergidae; genus Heterocephalus; species Heterocephalus glaber. Next base: position 14,811,972 of record NW_028258351.1, on the reverse strand, counting down.
TCACTCTGGGGAAAACAAAATTGTACAAGAAAGAAAATCGAATTCTACTTAACTTTGTAGTGAGTGATATCTAAGCCATTATAATGACTGGTATACCTTTATTGCCCCTATAAAGTAAAAATATTGTATTTGGGGAAAATGAAGGAGGGGAGGCAGGTTTAAGAGAAGTAATTACATATATGTCTTAAGAGGAAGACAATAAAATGACTAAAATTGATCAGGAGACAGCAGTATGAGCACATTATGAAACAATATAAAACAGGAGAAAAAGCTGCAGGAGCTAAAAGTGATTTACCCTGGGTAGCATAACTGAAAGAAACAAAGAAGGAAGCCAATTACTATTTTTCATTTTAAATCTACTGGCATCTATACTCTTTAACAAAGATTAATTTATTTTAAATTAAATGATAATAATATAAAGAATAACTAGGGAGGTGAAGCTCAGCCAGTCCCTGCACCCTGAAGGAAGCTCCCCACCTCCATCCCAGGCTCCTAGGGCAGAGAGGATGAACCGAGTGCACGCCAGAAGCACAACCCCCCCCCCACCCCGTGGAAATGAGAAGACACATAAACAAGCCTCAAAAACAGAGTTCCAGATCACCTACAGCAACCCCAAAGGGAAACAAGATGGAACAATCTGATACTCAACCACCTGGACTCTCTGAACTGGCAACAAAAGAGGATCTGGGAAAAATGAAATCAGAAATAATTACTCAGATAACAGCAAAGATTTTGCTCATGGTGCAAGACATGATTAATAAATCTAGAAAGGACACAGATAAAAAAAATAGAGGATCTGAGGAACATGATGGAATCCCAACATAGGAAACAAATGGAATCCATAAAACAGATACAAACAGATTTCCAAGAGATTAAAAACTCCATCGAAAGTCTGCACAGCAGAATGAACCAATGTGAGGATAGAATTTCAGATATAGAAGATAAGATTGCAATTAGTGAGGAGGAAAAGAAAATTTGCTTTAAAATTGTAAGGGAACACAAGAAATCAATCCAGCAGCTGCTAGATGATGCAAAGAAGAATAACCTAAGACTGATTGGAGTCAATGAAGAAACAGGAGAGAGTGCAGATGACATTAAAAAACTGTTCACAGAGGTGATGGCAGAAAACTTCCCAAGGAGGGGAAAAGAACTTGACATACACATAAGGGAGGCATATAGGCCTCCAGCTAGCCTTAATCAAAAAAAATCTACACATAGGCATATAATAGTTAGGATTCCAGAAATCCAACAGAAGAACAAAATTCTACAAGCAGTGAGAGAAAAGAAACAAATCACATACAAAGGAAAGCCCATCAGAATCGCTGCAGACTTCTCAATGCAAACCCTCAAGGCAAGAAGAGCTTGGAGTGATGTATTTTAAGCCCTAAAGGAAAACAGCCTCCAACCCAGATTGATGTACCCTGCAAAACTATCTTTCAAAATTGATGGAGAAATAAGATATTTTCACGATGAAGAGCTTGGAGTGATGTATTTTAAGCCCTAAAGGACAACAGCCTCCAACCCAGATTGATGTACCCTGCAAAACTATCTTTCAAAATTGATGGAGAAACAAGATACTTTGATGATAAAGAGCACCTCAGGAACTTCATGAATACCAAACCGGCACTCCAAAAAATTTTAGACAATACCCTAGGAAAAGACAATGAGGATCACAACCCCAGGAAACCCAGCAGAATGAATCCACTGGGCGTGACAAATTAAACGCAAAGGGGGAGAATCCAACAAAAAGAAAAAGTCATGACAAGGCTTTTAAAACTTTTGACTTCATCTCCCTGATGAGTGTATAAATCAATCTTATTATTGTACTGATTAGTATTTTTCTAATTCTAGAGTTGCACACCATTCCTTGTGCTATACTGGCTATTTATCATCTTCTTATGTCTACATTTTAATTGGGTTGTCTATTAATAAGCTCTAAGAATTCTTTATATATTCTGCTCATAGGTTATCTGCATTGTAAATATGGTGTGTTTAAGGACTACTTTTCATTTTAATGATGTCATTTAAAGTTCTAAATTTTGATGGAATCTCATTTATCAATGTTTTTCTTTTATACATCATGTTTTTTGTATCCTAGGTAGTTCTTGCCTACCCTGAATTCATAAATATTTTCCCTTATAATTTCTTCTTAAAGTTTTATACTTTTAGGCTTTCTTATTTAGGTTCATAGATCCCTTCAAGTTATTTTCATGTATGGAAAAAAGGGTTGAGGTTAATTTTTTATATACAGATACCAGGTGTTCTAGTGCCATTTGCTGAAGACACTGTCTCTTCCTCCACTCTTGAATCGAGTTTATATTCTATAAAATGCTAATGTTAAATAATTTTTCAAAACTCAGTGGACCATATATGTGTGGTTCTATTTCTAGATTCTCTGTTTTATTCCAATGATCTATATGTCTTTCCTTACACCAACACTGCCTTGATTACTGTAGCTTTAGAAGTTTTAAAATTGGGTGCTAAACGTCTTCCAACACTGTTTTTGTTTTTGTTTTTGTTTTTGGCTTTTCTGGGTCCTTTGTACTCCTACATAACTTTTAAATTTCAATATCCAGTTCTTCATTTATAGCAAGTATACACAGACCTGAATTTTTATATATACCTTGAGTTTTCTAATCCTGCTAAATTCAAGTACAAGTTCTAGGGGCTCCTAGACATTTCTTAGTATTTTCTCTGTAGATGATCATTTCATCTACATATAAAGATTTTGCTTCTACCTTGCCAATCCTATCCTAGGTGTGTCATTTTATTGCCAGACTATTTTATTTGGGCCTAGATTTCAAAGTTTAATGGACAGATAAAGAGTAAGCATATCTGCCCTTGTTCCCCACCTTAAGGAGAAAGCATTGAATCTTCTCCATTCATACAAGGTATTCTCTCTGGAAGTGTGGAGTACATGTCTTTTATCTGTTGAGAAGGTTCTGTTCTACTTCTAGTCTCCTGATAGCTTTTACCATGAACAGCTGTAGAATTTTGTCCAATACTTTTTCTCCAACTAGTGATAGGATCATATGGCTTTTTCCTTTCCTCTGTTTAAATGATGTCTTTTGGGGGTGGATCTTCCAATGGTGAACCAACACTGCCATCCCTATAACAAAACCACTTTCTACATACTGCCAGATCTGACTTCCAATAGTTTGTTTTGTTAAACAAATTTCTATCTATGTTCATACTTTTTTCTTCTATTATCTTTATCCAGTTTTAGGATTAGCACAATGTTGAGTTCCTAAAATGAGGGGAGAAGTGTTCCTTCTTTTTTCTGATTTAATTGTTTGATATAATTTATCAGTTAAAATGTTTATGAGCCTGCTGTTGTCATATAGGTAGGTTTTCAAGCTAGGAATATACATTCTTTAATAGGTGCATTTTCAAATTTTATATTTCCTCCAGAGTTAGTTTCATTAATTTGTCTTCCAAGGTACTTCTTACAAGTTGTCAAATTTATTTCAAGAAAAGATTTTCATAATATGCTTTCTGTATCCTTTTAAATTCTGTAAAATCTGTGGTAATGTCTCCTAGATCTTAATATTGTAATTTAAAAAATGTATAACTGATATTGTGTAACAGGAAGAAAAGGTCTAAAGGAGCAGGGGAATTGGGAGGGGTAGGGGAAGGGAAAAAAGAGAAAGGAAAAAATATGAGAAGAGGAAAAAATGGAAACAAGGTCTTTGCAAATAGCGAAGGGTGTAGGGGGTGAAGGGAGGGCAAGGGAAGGGGAAAAAAAATAAGAACTAAGAGACTCATGTAATGGTACAAGATCTCAATGATGAATGTAACTGTATTGTATACCTAAAATGTACCAATAAAGTTAATGGGGGGGGGGATAAGAATAACCAGGGAAGGAAATTTGGAGAATCAGAGACATAGGAAGGAGGTAAGTCCAGCACTGCTAGAGACTCTTGGAGTATTATCAAGTTGGAGTAAATTAAATTCTTAGAACTAGCACAGAATATAGCAAGTGAGTACAAATATGGTGCTCTATATGCAAGACAAAGATGGCTTTCCTTTTGGTTTTGGTTTTTTGAGACAGGGTCTCACTATGTAGTTCAGGCCAGCCTTGAACTCACTATGTAGCTCACGCTGGCCTGGAACTCACAATGATCTTCCTGCCTCAGCCTCCTGAGTGCTGGGATTACAGTCATCCACCACCATACCCAGTTTAAAGATGACATTTTAAACTCAGAGTAGTAGTGCACATCTATAATCCCTGTGCTTTTGGGGACTGGCAATTTAGTGACTTTATCTCAAAATAAGGACCAATCCAAAGGCCTTGGATTCAATCTCTAGTACCACAAAAAAAAAAAAAATGACATTTTTAACCAGTGAGGAAACATTGGGACATTCAATAAACAGTGCTTGGAAAACTGTCTAGCCATCTGGACAAAAAATAAAAACACAAGTGAATCTCTCCTTATTTTTCCACATATACCAAACTCCCAAAGAAACAAAGATTTAGTTTATTTGTTTTTTTAATGAAGCTACAAAAGTTTAAAAACACATGAGGAAAAAAAAAGATTTATAATCTTAGATTAAGGACAAAGTAGATTACCCCCTAAATCATGAAACCTTTAAAAAAAAGAAAAAGGCCTATTTGGTGGACACTGTTAGTCACCTCCCTGGTATCTCTTTTCCTCTTCTTCTCAGTTAATAAGCCCCAATGTTGATTGTGGGAGAACATGAACCATGTGCTCAGAAAATCCTATTTTTCTTTCTAAATTCCCTTACATTCAGAGGTGGCCACTTGATACAGTTCTAACTAATGGAATGTATAAAGAAACTGATTTCTGAGAAAGCTTTTCTTCTCTGATACAGACCCAACCTCTTTATTCTGTACCCTTCCTTTCTGAAATGCCCATACGAGGGCTGCAGAGGCAGCAGATATCTAGGATCCATGTGGCACTAACAGGGTGATGAAGAGTAAATGCTAAGGATAGCAAAGTGGAAAAATGGAGAAAGTCCAATTCCCTGATGGCATCACGGAGCCCCTGACTTCCTTACCTCCAAGTTTCATATTCACTCAAAGACAATTTAGAAAATAAAAGTGTGGCTCTCATACAATGTAAAAATGTACATGTATTAAAGATTTTATTGAATGCATCAGTGAAGACACTACCAAGGTGTTTTAGTCCAAAGAGTAGACACATAAAATGTACAAACAGAACACTATGGGGGATAGTGGTAGTGGGGGAGAGCTGTCCCTCTATTGGACATAATTCATTAGCATGACTGTGGAGTTATTTGCTTTGCCATCACTTATCTAAAGCAGAATTATAAAATAACTTTCATAGAATCGGAATCAGATAACCCAGAAAGGTGTACTCTGAACAATGCAGTTTTCTGTTAAAGAACAAATTATTCTACCCTTGTTTCAAACAAATATTCTCTCATCTACTCAAGATACCATTAGTTGGGTTTTTTTTCCTATTATAGTTGAACATATTACTCACTGATACAACTGCTAGATTTGACAGAATAAAATTAGTTTTAAAACTTTACAGAAAATAAAAAGAGTCAAAATACTACAACAAACTGAAGCAAAATTCCTAACATAAATGACAAAGAAATAATTCCCTTAATATTAACAAATCAAACCACTAAGAAAAAGACTAACAACCCAATAAAAAATAGGAGAGGGCTTTAATAATTTGCAAGAAAAGAAATTCAAATAACTTTTAAACATAGAGAAATTATTCAACCAAAGCCATAAGGTTTTAAAAATGTAAATCAAAACTACAATGGGATACCATATAAAGACTGATAAAAAATATGGTTCATATTTAAATTTTTAAAAAATTATTAAGTAAAAGGCCACTAATCCTCCTCAAAATAACCCCCTTCACTTTGAACACAATTACTCCATCATTCTTGACACTTTCCGGATCAGTCTGGAAGTCCTCTTTCATATGCCTCTTTTAGGAGGCATAATCTAAAACAGAATGCAGCTGCTGAGTGTCATCCAGCGGGAAGGTGGGCTAGTGAAAACACTGAAGGGTGTCCTCATCTACCTTATTACCAGATCTGGCACCAGGTGACTTCTGACTTTTCCCCAAAGTCAAAATGATCATAAAAGCTAAAAATTTTCAGTCAATTCAGGACATGAGAGAAGCTGTGACAGCATACGTAAAAACCCTCACAAAAGAGGACTTTCAGAACGGCTCCAGAAAGTCCCAAAAATGATGAGATAAGCGTGCTTGAAGTGAGGAAATTTCTGTTGAGGGGCACTAATAGCAATGTGTCTTTTACTATAATAATTTTTTATTTATATATTTGCTGTATCTTGCAATAACACCTCATATTTTGCCAATAGGCAAGAATGTAACATTGATTGACAGTAAGGGCACTAAGTTATTTTCATACATTATTGTGAAAAGATTTAATTAATATAGCCAATTTTAAGAATATCTTGAAAAACTGAAAATACTTATATGCATACCTTTGTCACACTAATACCACTTCTAAGCATTCATCCTGTGGTTATACTTGTCTGTGTACACAAAGACATGTACGGGGATGTTCTTTGCAGGACTGCTTGCAGTTGCAAAAGACTGGACAAGACCATATAAATAACCACCCAAACATCCATGAAATGGAATACCATGCAACTATTTAAAATAATGTGTGAAAGCCCTGGATTCAATCCCCAGCATCAGAAAACACACACATACATATACATACATACATATAAATATACATAATACATACATAAAATAATGGGCAAAGTGGTAGTATTAAGTCAGTAGAAAAGCTGGGGTAGCTTAGTAGTACAACACTTGCCTAGCAGCACTGAAAAAACAAGTCAGTAATGTGGGGAGTCACCTTACTGATTATGCCCAAAGCAAGCTATAAGCCGTGTAGGCTATAAAGAGTTAACCCCTCAATTGGCTCATTTTAAGAAGCAAGTCTGACTGAAGCTTAAGTGACTCATAGATGCACCTCAAAAGCACCGCGGCAGCAAGCAGGTTAGCATGACCTTCCTGCCAAGGGCCAGAGCAGAGACCAGAGAAATGGCCTGTGAAGCTGTGAGGCTCAATATGAGATAACATAGTAGCTGAATTCTGAGTAACTCCCACCCAAACTCCATTCCCCTGACTAAAACCTTCTTAACTAGAAGTGCAAGGTTTTAATTACAACCCTATACTTTGTCTATTCTGTTCCTAATTCAAGAATGCTTTGTCTTTTCCTTTGCAAGCCTCACCTAGTATCCATAGCAACTGCACAACTGCACATCCTTGCATGTAGTTTCCCTTTACCCCAATCTGATTACCAATAAAACTCAGTGGCTTGGACTGACCAGGACCTTTGCTGGTTCCTCAGCACTGGCCTTCCTGGCTCCCCAATTTTTTTCTTTAATTCTTTCTTTGAGTCTTTCTTCAACTCTGTGTTGTACACTGGGCAAGACACTAGAACCTACTGCAAGGGTCTCCAGTATAGCAGGAAAAAATCAGCAGGTTCCTTGGCAATATTAGCATTACTTCAGAATCACTACTAATGTTTTCATTGTCATTAAACAAATATTACTAGGTTATCAGCATAACTCAGATTTCCAAACACCCCCTTTATCTCTAAAAAGCTGTAATAGACCTGTAACAGATACCTACTGCTCACCATGACACTTAACTGTACCCATCACCCACTAGGTTATGTATGGCATGTCCCAACCTGCTGGGTACAGTTGATTGCAGTGGGTAGTATTCACCTAACCTTCTTGGGCCAATCACATTCACCCCCATGGGACTCTGGAATAGAACATAATAATGGCTCTTGATGGACTCTTGATGTGGGAGATGTGGACTTGTGTATTACAGAGGCTTCTTACCAGAGACACTGAGAAAGTTAGTCTGTCAGCTGGGCCCAATCAGAAGAGAGAAATCACAATATAACTGAATAGAGAAGGTTTAATACAAAGAGTGACAATGGAGTGGCTATTAATAAGTGAAGAGAACTCAAGAATACAGAGGTAGCAGAAATAAGGAATGGACAGTACTCCTAAGGCTGAGATGGAGCACCCAAGGCAGAGCTGCTCTCCACTCAGGACTAAAGAGCTGAGATCCCTGGATGGATAAGTCACAGGGCTACCACACCAATGGAACTGTATTCACATGTTGGTGTCGCACTGGGGGCACTTCACTATTACACCACCTGGCAGCTGAGGGAATAGGGGCAAGAAGAGGGTGTTGGCCAGAGAAGTTGCGGGCCCTTGGGTGCTGCTGGCAGCCTGAAGATGCCACGTGCACTGTCAGAACCTGGTGCTGGTAAGGATGCCACACCACAGGAGCCAGACCTTGAGACGCAAAACACACTGCAAAAGCCTGCCAAGGGAGCCTTAGAGCTTGCCAGGCTAACACACAAGAACCAGGAAGTATGGCTGTTTCCCTCTTGCAGGCCCCTCTTGCACCCTGTATGGGCAAAGCTTAATATGCCACCAGCTGGCAAAGGAAACATATTTAAAGGGCTCAGATTTATTTTCATGATCTAGGCAGTGAAGGGAAAATTTGATTTTGACATCAGCTGTCTTAGAGGAGAGAATAACAGAAAATAAAATCCTCACAAATCCAAACAAGGAAAGACCAGCAACCCCATAGAAAGAAAAGAAATACAGAGAAGCATAGAGGAAAAATTGAAAGCAGAGGCAAAAGATATGCAAGTGGGCAAGTCAATACTGGCTAGCAATAGCAAGTCACTGAATTAAAATCTTAGATAATAACTGTAAAACTGCTGAGTTCTTGTAATAAGATACTGTTGTATCTGCTAATTTTATCATTTTCAGCTCTTTGAAATCTCCTTTCCTAAATGGAAAGTTCTATATTTTTTAAATCCTTTTCCATTATATTCTTATATTTTCCATTATATTATGTTGAACTTTAAGTGGTGTAGCTGGTTAATTGTTCATTCCCCTGAACCATTTTTTCAGATTCCATACTAGTGGTGAGTCCTTATAAAAGCTAGTAATTAGTGTTTTGGAACAAAGTCATAAAGCCTTCCTTGTTAGTCTTATATATGTATTTTTTAATGTTATGTCTTGCCAGGGGATCAGTAAAATTCACTTGATCTGATCTCTTGAGCAAGCTTTCTACCATCTTTCTTATGGAAGCTTGTGTCATTCCTAAAACAGTCTTGCATCTGTCTAATCCTTCATTTGTATGTTTTCATGTGGAGCTGATTATGGTGTAGCTTGTTTTTATTAGTTTTTTTTAACGGGCTGTTTCATGTTATTATTCCACTTGATGGAGTCAATTCATCACCTCATTCTTTATTCTGTCTATTGGAGTTACTAGTTTATTCTGCCGTTAACATCATTAACGACAGGGAACATGGTCCCCATGGGTGTATCACCTCTTCCCAGCCGCTGTTTTGTTATTTAGTTGCTGGTAGCTTTCCACAGTCTCACATCCCACTTTTCCCCTGACAATTTGTTTTGATTTGGAGAAAACAACCGTACCTGTATTTCAATTTAAATTTAATTTTCAGTTCTTTCAGTGATTTTTCTTCTCACCAAATTCCTTCCATTTGTTTCACACACTATGTTTGTCTTTTCTCCCAGTATTTCTTAGTACGGGATATTCTGGTTGTTCTTGCAGCCATAATCCATTTTCATCTCAAACTACTCCTTTCAAGCTTCATGTTTTATGTATGCCTCTCTATTTTATTCTTTCTAGTGATTCCTTTTAATTTTCCTACTTGGGGCAGATACTTTTCCACATTTATGATAACGATAACAATCCCCTTCAGTGAGGGCCAAGTATCTCTCTACCCCCAGGACCTTCACTGGTCCCCACCCCTCTCTCACTGGGCCTGAGATGACTCTAATAGAAGACAGACTTACATGGAGAATGTAAACTGGATCACGGATCAGTGGTTCCCAAATTGAAAAACATCAGCAGAATTCCACCTGGGGTTGCAGATTCCTGGGCCACATTCAGACCAAATGAATTGTAATCTCTGGAGTAATACCTGAAATCGGCATTTTAACAGTATCTCTAGGCAATTTTTATGCACCCTAAAGCTGAACTGCTAGATAAGAAGGCACCTGTTATGGCTTGTGTCTAGATGTCCCGGCAAAGCCTCATGCAGTCACAGGTCAGGCTTTTCCAGAGGTGGCTAGATCCAAGGTGTGTGATTCTGGGAATAAGGGTGTGTGGTTACTAAATTAGTCCACTGATTGGTTTGGCATAGTTCTGGGTAGGATTAAGGGTGCCCCACCCTAGGGCAGGTAGCCTGGATACAATATAAAGGGACAGAAAGAATCTATTACTTGTTGCTTGCTGCCTTCTGCCTGGCCTGCTTTGCCACAGACTGTCCTCTGTGATGCCCCTCTGCCATCCCACCCTGCCTTGGAGCCAGCCAACCACAATCTGTGAGCTACAATAAACCTTTCCCCCTCTAACTTTGAGTGCAAGGCATTTTGTCTCAGCAATGAGAAAAGTAACTAAGACAACACCTGTTCTGCGGTATGGAAGGGCTGCTCTAAATTTAAATATAATTTTCTACTAGGTTCCTCCAGTCCCAGATGCCTCCAGGGAATATCATCTCTACCTCAAGAAATGGAGGTGGAAGTCTTCTTCCCTGGGTCACTACCTTTATGTGCCAAAACTATGTCTAGGGTTTCCTCTCTGGAACTTAACTCTGGTTCCCAAAAACAAGGCCTTCCATAGGAACACAGAGGGCACCATTAAATGTTGAGGGGAAATGTTTCCATGAACCATAATAGCGACCCACCAAATTCACATTCCAAATTCAGAAACCATCAGAGTCGCTAGAACCAGCCACAGAGCCCCATCAGACATGCAGAGAGACACCACTGCATCAGAGTCATAATAAAACCAATACTACCACCTCATTCCCCAGGCAATATAAGAAGAGAATGGGCTTCACAAGGCAGGGGGCACATTTGACTTGTGTGATAGTTGGTTCTATGTGCTGACTTGATGAAGCTAAGGGATGCCCAATAACTGGTAAAACATGATTTCTGAGTGTGTCTGTAAGGATGCTTCCAGAAGAAACAGTAGACTGAGTAAAGATCACTCTTATCAATGCAAGTGGGTGTCATCCATTCCATTGAGGATCTGAAAGGAATAAAATGTGAAGGAAGGGCAAATTTACTCTTTCAGCTCGAGCTGCGTGATGTCCATCTTCTCCTGCCCTTAGACATGCCTGGTTCTCTGGTCTTCAGACTCAGATGAGGACTTAAGACCATCAGCCCACCAGTTCTCTAAGTGTGGGTTTGTACTAGAACTACACTGAAGCCAGGCTTCCCATAGGCTGCACCCAATGACTGGATGTGGTAGGGGTAGTAATTTTAGGATCATTCTTGGGATATGGAGGACTCCTCCGTTGGATAACTTCAGCTAGAAGACAACCCCACTGCCCTTGATGAGTTCTTAGAACTGTGCTCCCATCTTAGATGCTTTTGCGAAAGCTTCCTTTCTCCCTTCCTCTCTCCTTCACTCAGACTTGAATGTCAAATGACAGCTTTCCAGACTCCTCCAGCTCCTTGTCTTGGTGTCTGCTTCTCAAAGTACGCTAACCAGCAGTCTCAAAACAGGAGGTTACTTTTGCCTCTCTCCTCCCCACCCCAGGACTGGTGTGGAAGTCCAAAGAAGATGGGGAGTGTTATGGCTTCTATCTAGATGTTCCCTCAAAGCTTCATGTACTCATAGGTGGGACTTTTTGGAGATGGCTGGATCTAGGGTATGTGAGGATGGATTAACGGTGTGTGAAAACTAATTTGGTCCACTGATTGGTTTAGCATATCTCTGGGTGTAGATAATGAGAAGGCCCACCTAGGTGTGGGTGGCACCAACCAATAGGCTTGTAGCCTGGATTGAATATAAAAGAAAAGATGGAAGGCAGGCTTGCTGCCTTCTGCCCAACCTGATACAGACTGTTTCCCTCTGCCATGCTGCCCTGCCTTGGAACAAGCTATGGACTAAAACTTCTACAAACTGTGAGCTAAAATAAACCTTTCCTCCTTAACTTACTATTGGTATTTTGTCCCAGCAATAAAAAAGTAACTGAGACAGGTAGGAAAGCAGAGCACCAGTAAGTAAAGAAACCCTGCACTAGACAGGAGTAAACAGGCAAAGGAGACTTTATTCAACACTATTGTGATGGGAAGAGATTGAACCCAACCTTGAACATGACAGGGACAAGTGGGAATTTATGGCCAATTTTCAGAGTCTGTAATTTTCTTAAATGGAAAATTATTAAGAGGAACTTGGTTGGATATCAAGAAAGAAGGAAGTGACTGGATTGGATATCAAGAATAGGGGTTCTCAAACTGGGTTAGCAGGATTCTTGGCTAAAATTGGATTCAAAATGAGGGATGGTCAAAAAGAAGTCTCAGATGAGCTGAGTAAGTTCTTGCCACATCCCGAAGCAAGACAGTGGACCCACCAGGCCAGCCCACCCAGAAGGGGTTGAGCTTTAAATAGAATGAAGTTTAAAACAAGATGAAGTGTGAACTGAAATGAAATTGTTTTAATAACTGAGGGTTAGTTCAAAGTTACAGAATCAGACTGTGATATATTATTGGTGCCAGCTACCTAGAGGACAGAAAAGACTGAGAGCACAACTAGTGGGCAGCATCTTGAACATAGACAGAAAACAAGGCTGAGAGAAAACCTGAGCACAGCCCGACCAGCCTGACCAAAAGCCCCTTGGAGTAGGCAGACTAGTGTCCCACCAGCTGCCCAATGACTGTTACAAGCTGTTAGACACTGAAGTGGGAGAAACAGATTTCAAGAGTCCTAAAACTGAGTCCCCAATATGAAGAAGTGCCCAGCTGGTGGAGGAGAACATCTGAACACACATCTAGACTAACAGTTCTGAAGGTTTGGAGGGACAGGAACTGGTCTAGCTGAATGGTATCAATGTCTCCTACAGCACTTTCCCATACAGACAAGAAGTAACTCAACATCCACAAGGCTCCAGCCACAAGTGATCTCTCAGCTTCCTGGAAGAAGGGCTAACTCCAAGAAGCAGCCAAACTGTGAGGTGCAAACAAGCAGGGAATAACTGTGTGAAAGATGCAGCTTCACCTGCAGCCATAAGAGATTGAACAGGCGGAATCTAAAGCTCTGAGAACTAGGAAGCTGAAATCATGGGCTCAACGAAGGTATTGCTGAGCATGTCTTGGTGTCTGTGTCTCAGTCTGGAGACAAGAGACCGCAGACATGGGTTCCAGAAGGAGCTCTAGGCTGGGTGGGGAAACCAAAGAGCACATCTTACCCGGTGCATTTCCGTGCACCCAGAACTCCCAACAGCCCAGCACTTAACTTCACTTTGAGATCAGCCTACCAGATCTGGGTCTCAAGGTAAAATGTAATTCTGACCCCTCAAGTGAAATGGAAATAATAATACATCTTAATGGGTTTAGATGATAAAATGAGATTATAATCAGCTATACTGTAACATTTGTTTTTAAAATGGGAATCTGGTCCAATGCAATTAATAGGAAATGAATATAATATGAACTGTATTTTTGATTATGCAACTCATCCATGAGAAATATTAGGTGAATGCAGAAAACTGCAGCCAGTTAAACCGAGCCACATAGAAACACATACACACACCTTAGGCAGCTACCAGCTACCTCAGTGTACCATGTGTGCTATAGGTCACACTTACCTACATCTGGTATTATGGCTGTCCATCCAATTTCAGAAGTTCTCACTACTTCCAAAGGCAAATTCAGGTCTTTCTCAAGCTACAATGCCTTGTTTATTGTAGTATTTATTTCTTATTTAACATATATAAAATTGTTACTAGTTTTATTAAGTTCCTATTTTTATGCGTCACTAACAAAACTTTTGAGCGGTATGTACCTAACCCTATTTTTCCACATAAGCCGTGTGACTGCACAACTTCACACCGTGTTGTATTTTTAGGAACAGGTATAACAAAACTGACTACATAATGTAAAACAATTAGCATATGGTCAGATTGCAATGTCAGCTGCTACTGTTGGTATTATTATCTAACCTCTAGTGACTGAAGAACATCTGTCATTTTTTCAAAGCTCTTTCCCAATTATGAATTTGTTTGTATCCTCATGCTTTATACATGAATTATATTTCTGGTAATACATTTTAAAAATGCAAAGCGTGGCAAGTTACCCAGTTTGCCCAAGATCACAAAACCAATTTCCTGGCAGGTAACTTCAAGACCTATTCCATGCTTTCAAACTTAAGAAAAAATGCATAGGTATTAATTCTGAATCTGCACCCAAACAGTGTAAACCAATGTGTATGAAGAAGCAGGGCCATTCGAGGGACAAGGGAGGAACAGTGGGCATTTTAGTCATGAAAGAATCCTTGAAGAAGTGAATCAGGAATTTGAGAAAGTGGGCAGAAGAAAGTTACAGGATGGAGACAAAATAGTGAAGAGCAAGAGTCTCACACTCCTGTCTACAGAAGCTAATAAGCAATTAATGGGAATGAGTAAAATGCTTCAGGGGTGAACGATAGGAGCAGTGGCAGCTTTGGTATACTCATGTCCCACCCAAAAGGACAGATTGCACTGAGCTCTGTCTAATCCATGCCTGAGATTTAGCATCTAATTTTTTAAAAGAAGAAAACTGAAATTTTAATGTAAAATTTCTAGGTACTTTCTTTTTTTCAAGTCATGGTGAGTTTTTTATACATCAATGGCTCATTACAAACTTTTTAAACACTTGCAAGCCAAAGTCAGCAATGGGCCAGCTAAAATGCAACCTTTAGTAAACTGTACTTGATCTTAGCCAAAAGGCAGAGAAGTGATCCCTTAGTAAACTGAAAGGTGATCCCCAGGCCTGAGGCCCCATGCAAAGAAGTTTGAACACTGATGGACACAAAATATGTTATTTAATGTCAATTTCTGCAAAGACACATTTAAGCAACAAAATATACATTTCTCAACCTCTTAGAATTTGTTTTATACATTAACAAATACAATATGCCACCATAGCAATAAATTAAATGTACACTATTTACATTACATAGGCAGTCAGGGTCTACAATTCACCTCCTCACTAAGAGGAAAGAAGGAAAAGTCATCGTCACGGGGATCACTTCCAACATAAACTCCTTAGGTTCTATCACACCGGAATCTCTTCACATGGAGACATCAGCACTCCCTGAGCTAACAAGGGAGAGTTGGCACACATGCTAAGGAGTGGGAAGGGGGGTTTCACCCTTTCAAGCAGAAATGTCACAAAATCAAAGACGGTGACAATTAAATTCCAGTCTGACAGCCAAACACCTTTCCCCAGGGCTGCTAAGACAAAGGACAGAGCCACTGCCTGCTAGCCTCACTAGATAGGGCTCTGCTGCCCTTCACCCTAGGGACTTCTTCCCAAGGGGGCACCTGGCCCCTCTGAAAAGAGAGGGATGTGAGGTTGGGGTGGGAAAACAGCTAATGGCAAATCAGATTCCAGGGCTTGAAAGAAAAATGCCCCTCACTGCCCCTCACCAGACTGCAGGAACAGCGTGGCAAACTTCATTGAGCAGCCCTTGGCTTTGATCAAGGGGTAGCTGGAGTCTGGGGAAGGAGCCGTGAGGTTCTCGGCATGGTAGCCTGGCCTGCTCCCTGCCAGCCCCTGGAGTCGTAAGATCTACTTGAACCCCCAACTACTCCCCCACAACAGATCAGTCTCTACTCACTAAGATACAATGAAAAAGGTAGTGTTTGAGCTGGCACCTTCAAGGGTCCAGGGTAAGGAAAGAGAAACAGGCTATGTCCCACTTTTATCAACCACCTTCATTTCTGAATCAAGAAGGGCTGGGGTGTAGCTCAGTGGTAGAGCCCTTGTCTAGCATGCATGAGGACCTGAGGTCCGTCCCCAGCACCACAAGGGGGTGGGGGGTGGGGGTAACCAGGGAGAAATGAATAGTTTCCTTTTACTGCCTTCCATCATATTTTAGAACAAAGAAGCCAAGAGTGGCTGGCTGCACCTTTGCCCTGGCCTCTGACCCTGAAGAACTAAGGAACAGTTTGTCAGAATCCCTTTCCCTCCCTGTTTTCTTTGCTCGAGCTGCATCCCAAATGTGGGACCCTTGGTGACCAATCTAAGAGCTCCCTCACCCCGGAAAACCGCAGACAGGTCCCATCAGCACACGTCCACTGCTTGCCTCTCCCAGCCAGAGCTGAGGGCCCAGCCAATGAGGAAGGGACCCAGGCCTAGGAAATGCAGCTACTTGCTCTACCAACCATGTAGCTGGTGCAGAGATAAGAGCCTTGGGTTGTGGGTTCTAGTCCTAGCTTCCACTAGCTAGCTGTGTGACCTCAAGCAGGTTCTTTTCCCTCACTGGAGCTAAGGTTTCTCATCTAGACATCAGCATGGCTGGATAAGATGCTAAAAGGAGCCAGAAGGCTTGAGCATCAAGATGATCCCCACAAAGCTGAGTATGTTCCAGGAAACACTGTTTGACATTCATTACCACAGACACAAACTCTGGCTAAGACCTTCCATCTCAAGCTTTTCTGCATCTTCTTTTAAACATCAACGGAGCTAGAAGCATCTGTGTGCCCCACGGTGCCTGGAAAGTATAGTTTCTGCAGTGAGTCAGGTGGCCTCAGGGGTAGAGATATGAACTCCTGATGAAGGTCACATTGGAAATGCCCCAAATATCACTATGAGCACCATCTACACAGGTCTGGGCCCTAAGACTAAGTACAACAATACAAGGAAAGACACTGGGAGTCAGACTATGGGGGTCGAAGCCCTCCAGGAACTTGAAACGCTGCCCACAGCCCAGAAGAATGAAGGGAGAAAGGACCCCATCCTGCTCCTCTTCCCCCTCAGCATGGGGACCCCAGGCAGACTGATGGTGCACACACTGGAAACCACAGGATGGGCTTTCTTGAGATGGTGAGGCATGACCCAGAGGGAGGGGGCATATCAGACCCTGCCCTGAGCACCCCAACAGTAGAACACAGAGTGCTCTGCACCTCTGTGGAGGCACACTTGTGCCTCCTGGTTCCTCTGGACATACCCTGCCATCCTGCCCAATGGCCTGGAGGCACTGCCAGGAGGTGGGGACTGCAGAGGGAGCAGCCAGAGCAGTGCTGACAGGAAAATATGAGGTTCCCCAATATGACAGCATGAGAACAGCTTGGAAACCCCAGAGGACTCCAGACTATAGTGCAACACAGCACAACCACCAAGCATCTGTAAATACTGGCTACTCAAAGAGGTGAGCCAGAATCCTGTAAGAGTTTTCAAAGAAAATACAGTTTGACCTTTCAAGTTCCTTCAGAAACTCAGCCAACAGAACGCTGCCAGAATCCACAGGCCTCAGTCTAGCAATGGGTGCCGCTACACTGACTTTTAATAAAAGCTAAACAGACATTTTGTTGACCTTCTAACCAGAATAAATCTTACCAAACTAGTATTGTATGTAACCACATTTTTCAAATAGGGTGAAGGGGGGATGCCCCCAGGCTGTAAATAGGATCCAATATGAAAATAAGGAACAAAAATATCAAAGGTTTGCCCTAATGGAAAAAGCAATGGAGAAATAGTCACACAACGTCAGTCCAAAAAATGTGTCCCATTTCTATGCTTTGGCTTGTTAGTCCAGATCCCTGTTACAGATAAAAGCACTTGATTGGAAATCTTGTCATCTGTTCATTAAAGGAGGGAGCCTAGCCTGCATAACCCCAGCAGGCCTGTCCCAAAGGCCCATATGCACTTGAGGCTGGAAAACCTCCAAAGGTCTGCTGTTCAGGCTCTTGTGTTTTACTTGGCAGACACCCCACCCTAAACCTAGCAGCAGAAACTCCCTGCAGACTTGGACAGGTGAAGAGCCAGCAGGGCTGCTCTCCAGAACAAACTGGCTCATCATCCCAGAGAAGGTGGCACTGGGGAGGGGTGCAGGCAGCATGCAGTATCTGAACCACAGCTAGATGGGGCCTGGCTTGCAGGAATCCTACTGATGTGACAACCGCCTAGATACCTTCATTTGGAGAGGGAAGAGAAAGACTGAGGGATGGAGCCCCTGACAGCCAGAAGAAGCCCCCAAGGCAATGCTGTCCACTCCCCAGCAAAGGGCAGGGAGGTGCATGATCACCAAGGGACGTTATGTTCCTCCTCGCACACCTAAGTTCAACCCCTACACATTGGCTTGCCTAGAACCTGCCAAGCCATCCCCTGCTACCCCTTTCCCTCTCTTATAAATGGGTGGTTTAAATCATCATTTACGTCCTCCTTGAACCTCTATGAGCATCAGAGATATGGATCCCACAGACCCCGGCTGAGCCCTTGGGCCCTGAGGTTATCAACCAATGATTGCCCCACCACTGGCTCATTCTTTTTCCCTGAATTCCTTCTCATTCCTGGCTTCCCCCTCCTTCAAGGGGAAAAAATTATCTGCTCAAAAAGGAATGATTGCCTGCGGCTTCTTCCATAGCGAGGATAATCAGAACCTGCATGAAATTAAGCAGGACAGAAAGTTCCAGCTACAGTCAAGGAAGTGTAAAGCACTGGTCCCAAACACATCTGCTCTGTCTTGGAGATTCCACTTGCTGAAGCCTGGCTCAAGGCGCACTGACAGCGGGAATGGAGCAGCCCTCAGCCAGTGCCAACAGATGGGTCCAAAGTACTTAGCACAGGCCAGGGAGGTGTTTGTGGAGCTCCAGAGATACAGGAACAAAAGAGCTGTTTTTATCAGGACAGCCTCAAGGATGCTACAAATTTTGGCTCTGGGGAAGCAGCCCCTACACCTCTACTGCACTCATGGGTGGTGGTAAAGCTCCTTCCTACCATACTCAGGAGGGCACTGCACTGTGACCAAGGACAGATGGGGGCCATCTTATGTTCTGCGGTCTTCTCTGCTCCCCACCTCACCACTCTCTCTGCCTCTGAAGCAGATGAGCTCCCCTATCTCTGGCTGAGCCCCATACTTAGAGCCCCATTTCCCCAACTGTCTTTCCTACAAACAAAACAAGTTGGCAAATGACCCAGACAGACACCACATTGGGAGGTCAGGAGCAAGGGAGCCTCCAGGAATAAGGTCTTGTCCAGAAATGAAGGTGTGTTGGTGAAGAGCCCAGCAGCACTGTGACCAGGTCAGGACACAGGACAGACAGCTGGTCCGGTGGGCCTGTCACGATCAGAGTAGTGGATGGCACCCCCAAACTGCTGGAATAGGAGCCTTCTGCAGGACAGAATCGGGGCTTCCCTGGAAGAGGCAAGGCAGGAGACAATGAGCACACATCTGGCAAAGAAAGCGGGGTAAACACACTCAGGACTAAGGGCGGGGACACATACAATGTCCCTGGCTGTGGCCCACTAACTACAGTCAGGAAGAGGACGCAAAACACAAGGGAGTCCAACATCATTCACACAGCCCCAGAAGTGGGGCATAAGCAGCACTTTGGTAAACAGAGGCACCCAAAGTCCATAACAGATGGTGGAGGTATTTTTTCCGTAACAGGTCTAACATAAAATGGGCTCAGCTATACCCTTCCCCTTGGACCCATATGGACTCAGATCACTGGGAGCCCCAGACAGGGAGAGTTGGGGAGAGGGTCAGACACTCTCTGGTGACTTCATGAGCAGGAGTTCAGGCCTGACGGACAAGTGGACTCATGCCTTGGTCAAGGACACAAGGAGGGAGGGAAAGGCTGCCTGAGAGCAGGAAAGGCAGGAAGAAGCTGAGAAGCATTTCCCTCGGGAGGAGGTGGGCCCTGGGCTGCCTCTTCTGCCTGGGAGATCTACATAATGAGTTTGCCCCCATCTCATGGGCAACCCATCACACCCACCGCATTAGCACCTTCTTCCCCTCACAGACGTGGGGAGGCCCATCATAGAGGCTTCAGGGCCGAGGCCACTGTGGGGACTTCCCCAGATCCAGGGTCTCTCTGGCCATTCTCAGGTCACAAGGCTCTTGGTACCATGCTCTCCCCTCATGGCCACCCCAGGACAAGCACTCACCCACCTTGGATAGGAGAAGAATTCTTCATTCACATTAGTGACCCTGTTTCAGGAAACATCTGTATGAGTTTTAAATAACCAGACAACAATCTGCTTGACCCTCAGCTTCTGTGTGCTCTGCTCTCAACAATCTGATGACCTCAGAAAGGGCACAAGACAAGGCCCAGGGAGCCAGAAATTCATGACTCACATGTGGGCGTAGCTGTGCCCAAGAGTGTGGCTCTGATGTAGGAAGTGTGGCAAAGACGGCTGGTAAGCCCCTGGCAGGTGCCTCCACCATATAAAGACAGTCAACATGACCCCCACATGGGGCCAGAGCTGTCTTCTCTCCACCTCCCTTAGGGGACCCCCACGTAGTATCTGAGATGCGCTTCCCCTGCAGCCTTCAGGAAGGCAGGCTGACTCTGGAGGAGACTGGGACAAGGAGCTGCCCCCACACCCTGGATCCTTACCGCACTGGAGCTGGCGTGGCTGAGCTTATCAAAGCGGAATTTCAGGTTTGATCTCGGGGAATTTCTGCTTTTGGCATCTAAGAAAAGAAGAATATCCATGAAAAGGAAGTGCATCTATAGAGGTCATTCTGGCTGAGTAGAGTGGTGAGGAGAAAGAGATTCCACCTCTCCTCACGGCATGCTAGCTGCTAAACACAGGTCATTTTAAAAAATTAAACTTACAGGCTTACAAGTAGGTAAATTATATTCAGCAAAGATAATGAATACTCAAAATTCACTTTCTCGTTATTTTACTATGCTTTACTATTATTATATGTTCTCTTCTATCTGCTGTATCATTCAGGGACATCACGGTGGTAGCTTAAAATCAGTCATGACAGGCGTATTTACACCACAAAAACTGGCCAATGCTACAAATCAGAGCTTGACTTATAATTTGTTGTCTAGACTTAAGAAACTATGGAGAGGTCCTGAGTTCGATCCCCAGCAACAAAAAAAAAAAAAGAAAGAAACTATAGAGAAAATCATAATGTGGGTTAAACTTTTCAACTGTGTTGTGTAAAGCCAGGTGTGGTGGTGCACACCTGTAATCCCAGGAAGGCTGGGGCAGAAGGATCACAAGTTAGAACCCAGTCTAGGCAATTTAGCAAATTACCAAAACCTTGTTTCAAAATAAAGAGTGGAGACGTAGCTCAGCATAAAGACTCTAGGTTTGATCCCCCATACTGCTCAAAAATAAAAATTTAAAAAGTGTTGTATCTGAAAAAAAAAAAAAAAAAGTGTTGTATCTGCAGCCATTACGTTGTGAACATCAAAAGACTGAGTGAATATTCTTCCAGTATTTGAAAACTATCCTCCAATTCAGCAAAGAAATTGCTCATATCACCCACACAGGAATAAAGCTCCCTTAGTGTAAAATATTCATTTACATAAATTATATTCATCAACATTCATGTTGAAATCACATTTGTGATCTGCAACATTATGCTGGCTATGATACAAAAGTTAGAGAAATACCAACGGAAATGTCCTGTGAAAAATCAATTGGACATATGAGATTTAAATAAGGAATGTTGTATATTTTATCATTATTTGTAAACTGTGCTTCAGATTCATTATATCAGTAAAATTCACAATAACTGTGCATATGTGTGGGTGTATAACGGAGGAACACTTTTTATCATGAGAAATATTTTTATTAATTTATTATTTTTATTTTATTAGTACATGTTTATAGTACATGAAGTTTACATTCATCTTGTGGAGTGGATACATGTGCATAATATAGCTTATTTCTGTTTTTTTAATCCCCTTCCTACCCATCTCTCTCTCTCTCTCTGCCTCTAAATCCTCCTTCCCCATTTTCATTCTCATTATTATTTTTAGCTCATGTGTATGAAACATGATATTTACATTCATTGAGATTATTAGGCTTCTGTACATGGCATAACTTTTTTTTTTTTTTTGGGTACTGGGGATCTAACTCGGGTCCTTGCACTTGCAAGGCAGGCGGCAGAACCACTGAGCTAAATCCCCAGCCCTACATGGCATAACTTAATTCTACTTACTTCCCCTTCCTGTCCCCCCTCTCCTCTCACCCTCAGTCTCCAGGACTCTTTCCCATTTATAAAAGTTCTAACCCCTATCTCCTTATATCCTTTTTTTTTTTTTTTTGGTACCAGGGATCAAACTTAGGACCTTACACTTGCAAGGCAGGCATGGTGCCACTGAGCTAAATCCCCGGCCCTCCTTCTATCCATTCTTTATTATGTTCTTTGTTTATACTTTGTCTCACTCAAATGAGAGATACCATATGGTATTTAACCTTGTGTGTCTGGTTTATTTTATTCAACTTTATATTTTCCAGACACATTCATTTTCCCACAAATGTCTCAAATGTATCCCTCTTTATAGTCGAGTAGTATTCCATTATGTACAGATACCACATTTTTCTTTATCCGTTCATCTGTTAATGGGTATAACAGCTGCTTCCAGGATTTAGCTACTATGAATTATGCTGTTATACACATGGGCATGCATGTATCACTGTAATATGATATCTTTAGCTCTTTGGGGAAGATATCTAAAAGGGGAATAGCTAGGTCATACAGAATTTCTAATTTTAGTTCTTTGAGAAATCTCCTGATTTCCATACTAGTTTCCATAATAGTTGCGCTAGTTTACCACCAACAATGTAAGAGGGGTTCCTTTTTCACTGCAGCCACACCAGCTCTTGTTATTCTTGGGCTTCTTAATGATTGCCATTCTTTCTGGTGTAAGATACATTCTTAAGAGTTATTCTATCTCGAATCTATAAAGAACTTAAAAAGATCAGACCTCCCAAATTTAAAGACCCAATCCAAAATGGGCATCTGAAATGAACAGACATTTCTCAGACAAAGAAGTAGAAATAGCAAATAAATACATGAAAAAATGTTCAACATCACTGGTCATTCGAGAGATGCAAATGAAAACAACGCTGAGATTCCACTTCACTTCAGAAAGAATGGCTGCTATCATGAAATCAACCAATAACAAATGCTGGCGGGGCTGTGGGGAAAGAGGAACCCTGCTCCACTGCTGGTGGGAGTGTAGACTGGTGCAAGCACTGTGGAAATCAGTATGGAGATACCTCAAAGAACCAGGACTGGAAGTCCCATTTGACCCTGCTATTCCACTGCTGGGGATCTTCCCCAAAGAATTAAAAGAATCATACCACAGTGATATATGTGCACCCATGTTCATAGCAGCATAGTTTTTGATAGCTAAAACTTGGAAACAGCCCAAATGCCCATCAACTGGAGACTGGATAAAGAAAATGTGGGGTTTTTTATAAAATGGAGTACTACTCAGCCATCAAAAATGAGAAATTAGAGACATTTATAGCTAAGTGGATGCACATTGAGGCGATACTCTTAAGTGAAATAAATAGGACACACATGAATAAATTCCGAATAGTTTCTCTGGTGTGAGAAACTGAAAGTGTAAATAAGGACTAAATGTATAATAGGTAATGTGAAATAGGAAGAAAAGGAGCAAAGGGAAAGGAAGTAGGAGGGCTAGGGGAAAGGATAGAAGGGAATGGGATTAATATGAGAAAATGGAAAAATAGGAACAAAATCTTTGTAAATAGGGAGGACTGGAGGGGTTGAAGGGAGGGCTGGGCAAGGGTGAAAAATAAGAACCAAGAGAGACTATGTAAAGGTGCAAATTTCCAATGATGAATGTCATTATATTGCATACCTAAAATGGACCAATGATTAGAATGAATAATTGATAATGTAAAATAGGAAGAAAAGGTCCAAAGGGGTAGGGGTAGTGGGAGGGACAGGGAAAAGGAAAGAAGGGAAAGGAAAAATGTTGAGAAATGGAAAAAATGGAAATAAAGTCTTTGTAAATAGGGAAGGGTGGAGGGGGTGAAGGGAAGGCTAGGAATGGGGAAAAAATAAGAACCAAGATGCATTATGTAAAGGTACAATTCCCAATGAGAAATGTAATTGTGTTGTATACCTACAATGTACCAATAAAAGAATTTAATATTAAAAAAAAAGAGTTACTCTGATTTGGGGCCGGGGATTTAGCTCAGTGGTTCTGCCGCCTGCCTCGCAAGTGCAAAGTGCAGAGTTTGATCCCTGGTACCCCCCCAAAAAAAGAGTTATTCTGATTTGTATTTCTCTAATGGCCAGAGATGTTCAACATTTTTTCATATATTTGTTGGTGATAAGTACTTCTTCTCCTGAAAAGTGTCTGCTTGTTTCACTTGCCCATTTCTTGATTAGGACTTTTTTTTTAGGTGGTCTAATTTTTTTTAGTTCTTAATATACTCTAGATATTAGTCCTCTGTCTGAGGAAAAGCTGGCAAAAATGTTTTCCCATTCTGTATGTTGTCTCTTCACCCTACTGAGTCCTTTGCTGTGCAGAAGCTTTTGATGTAATTCCATTTGTTGATTTTTGTCGTTTTTTTCTTATGCAATTGGAGTTCTGTTTTAAAAAATACTTTCCTACACTTATGACTTCAAGTGTTTTAACTATTTTATAGTTCAGTTTCCCCATATGTAGGGTGAAGATAAGAACATAGGTCTCTCAAAGTTGGTGGACAGATGAAATGAGTTGGCAGAGCTGAAGGACCTAAAACCTCTGAGGAAGAGTGGGAACTGGCCAGGACATGGTGCCAGAGGCACCTACTCCATGAGCACAAATCAGGGCACATCGTGCACACCGACACATGCCACTGACCTGTGGGACTCCGACTCATGATGATGGGGGTGGCGGCTGCCCCCAGGCTGGGGCTCTCGCTGCTGGGGGACTGGCTGTAGAAAAACACGTCCTGCTTGAAAGGTGAGGTTGTGGACGGCTGGCTACTCTGGGGAGAGAGGCCGGGTGAGTGAGACAAGTGCACCCTCAGCAGTGCCACAGGAGTCCCTGCCCGGGCAGGCCTGAGAGGCCCCCAAGCCAATGGTGACCACTGCTTCCCTCTTCCACACTTGGATCTGTGCTTTCCTTCCTGCTGCTTCAGCCCTGGATCCAACCTCTGCCCCTCCAGGAGGGGCCTTAGACCCAAGCCCCAGGCTCATGGGGCACTAACCCCTTACCTCCCCAGCCAGGGTCCCCATGGCAAGGACACAACGCAGCCTGGCCCTGTTCCTCTACTGCTGCTGTTATGCCACTCCAAGAGAGAGCCCTCATGCATTGCTCCCAGGAGATGGTGACAGCTACCTGAGCCACTTCGTGTTTCTGTGCCTCCATTTGATCCCCACAGACAGAGCAGGGCTTTGTGCACATTGCTATTTTAATGCACAGTGTGGCCAGCTGGGTGCAAAGTGCACTCCCCAAGTTGGACAGGCACACTTACCCCACTGTCACACTCCTCTATGGCCTCGCCCTCCCCTGCAGTGCTGCTGAAGCTGCTGGTGCTGGAGGAGGAGCGGGAGATGTTGGCCCGGCCATTCTCCTTCAACTTTATGAAGGGCCTGCAGGAAGGAGAAGAGGGGCAAGCCCTGGTTACCTGCCACCAAGACCTTCCTCAGCTCCAGGCCTCCCCAGACCAAGAGCAGAACAGCCCAGAAGAGACCTGAGCTTGCCCACAGCAGCTCTCTGTACCCCTGCTTGCCAGCCTTTGTGTTCCAGAGAGTTCCAGAGGTAAGAGGCAGTCACTCCTGGCTTGTCTAGAGCCAGAACAAATGTTCCAGGCTCTAAATAGCTACAGCCAGTCTTTCCCTCCCCTCACTTTCTTACTTCTCCTTGTTGGGGCAAATTTCTGGAGAGCTGGGATTGGATGAGGTCTCAGACTTTATCTCCTGAGAAGAGTGTGCACCATCCGGAGTCTTGGGGGTGCTGGATGCACTGTCACTGAGAAAGAGAGAATGAAGAGGAGTGAGACCATGGAGCCAGCCCTAAGCCTTTGGTCCACCTGCAGACCTGAGACGGAGCTCTGACTATGGGGCGCAAGTACCCCATACAAAGTGCAGCTGCCCAGAATTCTTTTCCCACACCAGCTCCTGAAACTGCAGTAGACAACAGGGTTTTATGCTCCCTATGGTAAGGACCTCTCTAGGTTCAAGGATGGAGAATTCAAGGGTGGCTTCATGGCTTTTAGCCCAAGTCTCCACATTCCCCCAAGCTGGCTGTCCCAAATGGGTCAAGAGAGGACCCCACAGAGAACAGAGTGAGTATTCCCACAGGGAACAGGGGGCTCTGTTCAAGAGAAGGCCCAATACACAGAATTCCTATAAGGCTCCAGGAAGTCTGCCTGCAGTATGACTCTGGGAACACTCTACATATAAACTATAATATCAGCCCCCTGGGTCCATGTGGCAAGGTGGCCCTAGGTGCTGGGGAGCAAAAGGCTGCTCTTAGCACAAGAGTCCAAAAGTTCCCTTCTCTTGAAGTTCAACTCTGTGCCACCTGCTGGGGACATGACTACTCTGTCCTCAGTGCACTTTTTACAATAATAGCACTATTGAGATAAAATATACATGTCACACAACTCGTTCATTTAAAATGGGCAATTAAATGGTTTTTTGTATATTCACACAATTGTGCAACCATCACCAAAGTCCAATTTTAGAACATTTTTAGACCCCCTAGAAGAAAGCCCAGCCCCATCTGCAATCACTGCCCATCCTTCCTCCCCTTCACCCTCTGGCAACCACTGACCTACTTTCTTTCTTTTTTAGTACCGGGGATCGAACTTGGGTCCTTGCGCTTGCGAAGCAGGCAGCAAAACCACTGAGCTAAATCCCCAGCCCCTGACCTATTTTCTGTATCTATAGATTTGCCTGTCTAGACATTTCATAGAAATGGAATCATACAGTATGTCATGGTCTTTGTGTCTGGCTTTTTTCATTAGCATAACGTTTTCAAAGTCCACCCATGTTGTAGTATGCATCACTACTCTAGTCCTTTTTATTGTAAAATAATATTTCACTTTATGGATAGACCATATTTATGGATAGACCATAAATGGACATTTGCACTGTCCCCATTCTGGGCCATTATGAATAGTGCCACAATGGATATGTATATTCATTATACTATTGTACTAGGTTTTATGGACAAGCGTTTTCAATTCACTCAGATATATACCTAGGGATGGAATTTCTGGGCCCTATGGTAACTCTGTTTAACCTGCTGAAGAACTGCCAGTTGTTTTCCAAAGCAGTTTGCACTATTTTACATTCCTGCCAACTATGAACAAGGGCTCCAATTTTTCATACCCCAATACTTGCTATTATCTGTTTTTATCACAGCTACCCTAGAGGTGCTAATTGCCTCAATGCAGCTTATGATGAGGTTGCTAGTGACCTCCTCACTGTCATTCCACACAGGGTTTTGGGTCTCTGTGCTAGACTTGCCTGCACATCAGACCCTAATGGAATTTCTGTCCTCATAGCTTCAGAGACCCTATTTTCTGCATCTTCTCCTCTCTTTTCCTTCCCAGCATCTTCACCAGTTCTCTATCCTCCACCTGCACTTGTATGCTAGTGCTCCACCTGCCCTCTCTAGGTGATCATATTCATTGGTTCATCTCTCTTAAACTAGCACTCGTACCCCAGTGTTATCCAACTCTTTCTCCAGCCAAGACCTCTGTCCAAAACTCAAGAGCTGGACACCTCTAGTGCTGGGTGGCCCATGAGACTCCTGTGCACAGGTTCCAAACAGAGCTTTTTGGTCTTTCTCTATAAACCTGCCCCTTGTCCCACATGCCCTAGCTTAGGGCATCGGACAACCACCCAGGGCCACAGGCAGACAACTTGCAAGTCCATCTAAATGTCTTCCTTCCCCTCATAGGACTGTGAGCTAGAGGGCTGGTGTGTGTCTTTGGCAGCTCTTGCTGAGCACTCAGAAGCACACCTAGCATATGGCAGGCACTCAATAAATGTTGCTTGCTGAATTAAAGAACAAATGAGCTCATCAATTAAAGGAACAGAAAGACAATTAAAAGAATAGGTTAAATTATATTATAATATGAAAGTTGCTAAAAAAAAATATCTATGACATTCTAGAAGTCCAGAAAGTCAATTAACTTTGCCTGGCAAAATCTGGGAAGGATTCCATAAGAGGGAGGCTTTGGATCTAAGGGTGTAGCTGCGTGATATAGTTATTGCCTAACATGCACAAAGCCCTGGGTTCTATCCCCAGTACAGCAAAAAGGACATCCTAGGGCCGGGGATTGAGCTCAGTGGCACTATGCCTGCCTCAAAAGTACAAGGTCCATGGCCCGGGGATTTACCTCAGTGGTTTCCCTGCCTGCTGCGCGAGTGCAAGGACCTGAGTTTGACCCCCAGTACCAAAAAAAATTCTTAAAGGACATCTGAATGAGAATTTTAAAAGAAGGCAAAGAAAGACAAGAACCCAAACACCATTTCTAGCCTAGGTCAAAATGTTGCCAAGAACAGCTTTGGAGTTCCATGTAAAGAATGGCCATATTGGGCTCAGTGGTTAAAGAGGTGAGTGGCAGGCCATGCAGGTGCCTAAGGTGAGCTGGGGTTTAAAGGGAAGCCATCTCCTGAAGCCAAGCCAAGCTCCCTACCAAGGGTGGGCACCTGACTGCTATTAAGGTGCAGACAGCTGACAGACTCCAAGTTGGGCTGGAGTAAGGCCCCTTGCAGTTACCATCGTGTCCGGCTGTCCCCCTGGCCTTCAGAGCCTGTGTGCAGGCGAGGAAACAGCCCCGACCGCCGCTTGATGGGGCTCCTAGACTGGTTCTTCACTGTCACCACTGCCACCGGAGGCTGCCAAAGAAACCGCCAAAGTGAGTGAACACAGCCCAAACCCAAGCCTCCTTCCTTTCCCCCTGTCTGGTCTGTGATGGCTCGCTCCTGTTTCTGCAGGAGATCTCAGAAAACACCAAGACAGCTAGGAAGGGCGGGGTCGATGTAATAGGAGCTGAGACCCCAGGACTCAAGCCCACTGGCAGCCTCTTTTCCTGAGTTGTGAAAGCCAGGCCCCTGACCCCAGGTAATGATCCAACAACTGCCACATTCTTGGGAGAGCATGGGGTCAGGGCCACCATATGGGAGCCCCCACATATCATGAAGGTCATGATGATTCAGGGGTCACAGACTGAGAACCACAAAGCTAGAGAGACCTTGGAGTGACCTGGTTCAACCTTTCATTTCACCAATGAGGAAGCTAAGGCCCAGGGAGGGGAGGTGATTTTGCCATAGTCAACTAGCAAATCACTGGCAGAATGAGGACAAGAACCCAGGGCTCCAGATGCTCCATCCATTGCTCATGAACAAGTGGTCCCAGGCAGGAGTCACAATATTGACACAGAATGAGAATCACAGAGCAGGCCCACATGCAGCAATAGGCAGTGTGGAGTCAGCCATGGTTTCTGCTTTGAACAGCTGCCTGGCCTCACAGGTGCACAGTGGAGTGGTGAAAGTTTGAGGAAGGAGAGGTAGGAGCCTGAGCCAATATTTAAGCCCACTAGGATTCTAACCTAGCCCCCAATTTCTGCTATGCACATACTGCACAACCACAGACAAACGGCAAAACTCGTTGGGCCTCAGTCTCCTCATCTACAGAATGGAAACAAATCCCTGCTCTGCTCATACCATGAACTTTCTGGGAAACAAAGTGACAGGTATAAAAATATTTGGCAAATCAAATTAATTATGCAAGGTCATTTATAATAAGAATCATCAGTATCTTGGTGAATCTGTCCATTATTTAAAAGAAGAAGAAAAGGATAGCCTACTCCAAAGCTACTTCTTTGGTTCATTTATAAACAGACCAGCTGTTAAAATTGTAAGGGAACACAAGAAATCAATCCAGCAGCTGCTAGATGATGCAAAGAAGAATAACCTAAGACTGATTGGAGTCAATGAAGAAACAGGAGAGAGTGCAGATGACATTAAAAAACTGTTCACAGAAGTGATGGCAGAAAACTTCCCAAGGAGGGGAAAAGAACTTGACATACACATAAGGGAGGCATATAGGACTCCAGCTAGCCTTAATCAAAAAAAATCTACACATAGGCATATAATAGTTAGGATTCCAGAAATCCAACAGAAGAACAAAATTCTACAAGCAGTGAGAGAAAAGAAACAAATCACATACAAAGGAAAGCCCATCAGAATCACAGTAGGCTTCTCAATGCAAACCCTCAAGACAAGAAGAGCTTGGAGTGATGTATTTTAAGCCCTAAAGGAAAACAGCCTCCAACCCAGATTGATGTACCCTGCAAAACTATCTTTCAAAATTGATGGAGAAATAAGATACTTTCAAGATAAAGAGCACCTCAGGAACTTCATGAATACCAAACCAGCACTCCAAAAAATTTTAGACAATACCCTAGGAAAAGACAATGAGGATCACAACCCCAGGAAACCCAGCAGAATGAATCCATTGGGCGTGACAAATTAAACGCAAAGGGGGAGAATCCAACAAAAAAAAAGTCATGACAAGGCTTTTAAAACTTTTGACTTCATCTCCCTAATGAGTGTATAATTCAATCTTATTATTGTACGGATTAGCATTTTTCTGATTCTAGAGTTGCACACCATTCCTTGTGCTATACTGGCTATTTATCATCTTCTTATGTCTACATTTTAATTGGGTTGTCTATTAATGAGCTCTAAGAATTCTTTATATATTCTGCTCATAGGTTATATGCGTTGGAAATATGGTCTAAGGACTACTTTTCATTTTAATGATGTCATTTAAAGTTCTAAATTTTGATGGAATCTCATTTATCAATTTATGCATCATGTCTTTTGTATCCTAGGTAGTTCTTGCCTACCCTGAATTCATAAATATTTTCCCTTATAATTTCTTCTTAAAGTTTTATACTTTTAGGCTTTCTTATTTAGGTTCATAGATCCCTTCAAGTTATTTTCATGTATGGAAAAAAAGGGTTGAGGTTAATTTTTTATATACGGATACCAGGTGTTCTAGTGCCGTTTGCTGAAAACACTGTCTCTTCCTTGGCTCTTGAATTGAGTTTATATTCTATAAAATGCTAATGTTAAATAATCTTTCAAAACTCAGTGGACCATATATGTGTGGTTCTATTTCTAGATCCTCTGTTTTATTCCAATGATCTATATGTCTTTCCTTACACCAACACTGCATTACTGTAGCTTTAGAAAAAGTCTTAAAATTAGGTACTAAATGTCTTCCAACACTGTTTTTGTTTTTGTTTTTGTTTTTGGCTTTTCTGGGTCCTTTGTACTCCTACATAACTTTTAAATTTCAACATCCAATTCTTCATTTATAGCAAGTATACACAGACCTGAATTTTTATATATACCTTGTGTTTTCTAATCCTGCTAAATTCAAGTACAAGTTCTAGGGGCTCCTAGACATTTCTTAGTATTTTCCCTGTACATGATCATTTCATCTACATATAAAGATTTTGCTTCTCCCATGCCAATCCTATCCTAGGTGTGTCATTTTATTGCCAGACTATTTTGTTTGGGCCTAGGTTTCAAAGTTTAATGGACAGATAAAGAGTAAGCATATCTGCCCTTGTTCCCCACCTTAAGGAGAAAGCATTGTATCTTCTCCATTCATATAAGGCATTCTCACTGGAAGTATGGAGTACATGTCTTTAATCTGTTGAGAAGGTTCTGTTCTACTTCTAGTCTCCTGATAGCTTTTACCATGAACAGTTGTAGAATTTAGTCCAATACTCTTTCTCCAACTAGTGATAGGATCATATGGCTTTCTCCTTTCCTCTGTTAAAATGATGACTTTTGGGGGTGGATCTTCCAATGCCGAACCAACACTGCCGTCCCTATAACAAAACCACTTTCTACATACTGCCAGATCTGACTTCTAAGAGTTTGTTTTGTTAAACAAATTTCTATCTATGTTCATACTTTTTTCTTCTATTATCTTTATCCAGTTTTAGGATTAGCACAATGTTGAGTTCCTAAAATGAGGGGAGAAGTGTTCCTTCTTTTTTCTGATTTAATTGTTTGATATAATTTATCAGTTAAAATGTTTATGACCCTGCTGTTGGCATATACGTAAGTTTTCAAGCTAGGAATATACATTCTTTAATAGGTGCTATTCAAATTTTATATTTCCTCCAGAGTTAGTTTCATTAATTTGTCTTCCAAGGTACTTCTTACAAGTGGTCAAATTTATTTCAAAAAAGATTTTTGTAATATGCTTTCTATATCCTTTTAAATTCTGTAAAATCTGTGGTAATGTCTCCTAGATCTTAATATTGTAATTTAAAAAATGTATAACTGATTTTGTGTAACAGGAAGAAAAGGTCTAAAAGAGCAGGGGAATTGGGAGGGGTAGGGGAAAGGAAAAAGGGAAAAGAAAAAATATGAGAAAAGGAAAAAAATGGAAACAAGGTCTTTGCAAATAGGGAAGGGTGGAGGGGGTGAAGGGAGGGCAAGGGAAGGGGGAAAAAAATAAGAACCAAGAGACTCATGTAATGGTACAAGATCCCCATGATGAATGTAACTGTATTTTATACCAAAAATGTACCGATCAACTTAATGGGAAAAAAAAAATTAAAAATATATAAATAAATAAACGGACCAGCTATATAGTTCTCTCATCTGCCCAGGATCTGATGCAAGTCAGTCAGGCTGAGTTCATAGGCCCACGCAGCCTCTCTCTTTGGGAACTGTACATGTGGTAATGAAGAGAATAAACCTGGAATCAGGCAGACCTGCATTCAAATCCCAGCTCTTCAGCTTAGCTGGGTGGCCCTTGGCAAGTTACTTAACTTCTCTAGTAGCTGCCTCAGGCAGCTTGGGACAGGGATTAGGTAAGATCTTGTCTATGAGTAACTTAGTTCAGTGCTAGGTGAACTGCAAACTGAAGTGGCTACTGCTATTATTAATAATAACAAAGAATGGGCACCCTTCTCCCAGTCATAAGTCTCAAGGCCCTGGGCAGGAAATTGTACCCCATACCATTTTGCAGGGTTGGAGACTAGGTGGTCAAGGAAAGTCACAGGACAAGTGCGTTTTTATTGCAGGCCAACCCCAGGAGCTACCTGAGACAGAGGCTCCAAAGATCATTATCAGAAGGCAGAAGCTGGATCCCAGGCATTCTGTTTCTGTCAGCCAGCTTGCCCTGCTCAAGTTCCTTAGCTCTCCTAAATAGGTTTTGTGGGAACACTCCCTGGCCCTACATGATAGCCCAGGGTCTTCTGTACTCACCGAGAAGGTAGTCTTGGTGACTTCCATGCTGTTGTGAACGATGCCCCCACTGAGGCTGCCAGGGATGCTTCCGCTGTGCAGCTTCCTCTGGCTGCCTACCATGGTTTCCATGGAGTGGCTGCGCACACGGATGGCCCTCTGAAAGGAGAAGGGAGGGGTGCAAAGGCCCTGCAAGTCAGCACCCAGTTCCCTTGGAGAACCCTGTCCTTGCCATGTGTGCATTCATACATGCACGTGTGCACACACATGCAACAAGCACACGCACAGTCACAAAGACCCATGCCACAGTCACTAGAGTTTACAGAGTTTTCCCATATTCTATCCCATGCTCTGGTGAGGCAGTATGTCAGGCAGGGAGCCTGAGGGGTCCAGGCTCCAGTTTCCTACAAGGTGGGCCATCCTACAGGTAAGGGAAGTGAGGCATGGGGCTCAGCAGACCTGGTGACACTGGTCCAGCTATCAACTTTCTCCTCTGTAAAATGGGAATCATACATTACACAAAGGATTAAGGTGGGGATTTAACACAGTCAGGCTCTGGACTGCATGTTGACTCTCTTTTCACAAAACTCAATCAACTTCTTTTCAGATGTCTATATTGGACCTTCTTCTGCTGTCATCCCAAAGTGCACTTTGTAGAGCTGGGCCTACACTTGCCCTTGGTGAAACTGCATGAGCCGTTCCTGCTCATCCATGCATCAAATGTGCACCAAGCCCTCCCTTGTGCTTGCAGGGACTGCAGATACACTTCCATTCCAAGCTGTTGTCTGCATGGCTGCTGAAAGAGATGTGTATTCAGACAGCCACAGGTGCACAGTCTCTGGG
Organism: Heterocephalus glaber; assembly: GCF_053883595.1. NCBI lineage: Eukaryota > Metazoa > Chordata > Mammalia > Rodentia > Bathyergidae > Heterocephalus > Heterocephalus glaber. The sequence continues at coordinate 14,778,127 of NW_028258351.1, read as the reverse complement.
GGCACAGAGTTGCTCAGGGTCATGAAGCCTTGTACCCACTTAGGACCACCAGAGAGTAAGGGGCAAGCTAGAAAACAGTGGAGTGTCAAAGAGAAGATCACCAGAATGGTCAGGATTATCACAATGCATGAGAGGACGAGAAGAAAGCTAAAGCACAAGATCACTGAGCCCGAGGTGGGGATGGACCTGGGGTGACAGCCACGCTCTCGGACTGTTTTATAAGGTGGCACAGCTCTGCACAGGACCACAGGGGAGTGGTTTTGGTGCAGCAGAGCTCAGCTCCACCTAAGGGAAGGTCTCCTGCCACATAAAGTTAAAGACTGAGAAGAGTCTGGCTCCCAGACATGTATGATCCTCACTTCGACATTCTAGCATTCTGGGAAGAGAAGGTTCTCTCCAGTGACCTCCAGACCCTTGCATCATCAATCTTTGGCCATCCAATCACTTAATAATAGAGCCAGTGGCCATGCAACTCAGCAGTCAAATGCACAAAAGCCTTAGGGTTGCGCTGCCAGCATTTATACCACCTAGGCTCTCCATTCCCTCACCCACTAGCTGTGTACCCTGGTAAGGTTACTTAGCTTCTCAGAGATGTGTCTGTGATATGGGATGGAGGATGTCTACACTACGGGGCTGTCGTGAGAATACATATGATGCTTTTAAAAGGAGCCAAGTGTACTGCAAGGAATTAGTAAATGTGGGTATTCTTCCTGTTAAAAACAAGCATTTTCACAAGGACCCGAGTTCAATCCCTGGTACCAAAAAAAAAAAAAAAACCAAAACCAAGCATTTGGGGGCTAGGGATTTAGCTCAGTGGTTCAGCTGCCTGCCCCACAAATGCAAGGTCCCGAGTTCAATCCCGAGTACCCAAAAAAACCCAGCATTTGTCACATGGTTCCCATGTGTCCAGCCCCATACCAGGAACCAGAACTGCGGTCCAGAGGCCAAAGAAGGGTGAGATGTGGCCCTGCCTCAAAGGACCACAGAAGGCATAGTCCTAAGACTGGAGCAATGCCCCAAGACCCAGGGCCCCTGGGGGTGCTCTGTTATTAATGGTTCACATACAAGTATCCTCTGCCACAGGCGCTCTTTGCTGGCAGAGCTAGTCTAGTCTAATATTCTCCTCCTCCATGGGACATAGGAGTAAGTCATGATCAGTCTAAGGCTGTCACTTAATACAGCCTCTGGTCAGTAGAGTATTTTTTTTTTTTTGGTACCAGGGATCGAACTCGGGTCCTTGAGCTTGCGCAGCAGGCAGCGAAACCACTGAGCTAAATCCCCGGCCCTGGTCAATAGAGTATTGAGGGAATGTCTGCTAGGGGTTTGGGGGAAAGGCTTCCTCCATGATTTCCAAAAGCAATGCACCTGAACTCCCAGCAGCCATCTTGGGACCACTCCAGAGGAGCACACTGACCAGCTGCAGATGGCAGAGGGAAGGAAGGAAAAGCTGGATGCCCATGACCAACTGAGCCACACTTTGCCTGTATCTTCTCGTCCTGTGAGCTAATGGGCTTTCCTCACTGTGATAGAGTCTATCAGGAAAGGGTATTCTCAAGAGCCTGGCATGAAGGACCAAGCCATGGCCTGCTCCCTTCCTTTCTTGACTTAGACCCCACACACACCCCATGTGCCAGCTGACAGGTATCTCCTTACAGCATCCAAGGAAGGGCTCAGTCTCTGGCAAGGTGGTCCCAGCAAGACAACATAAACACCACTCCTGTCCCAAGTCTCCCTGGGACCTCTCAAGGCCAGGAACTCTCCCAGCTTGGAAATACCCTGCCTGCCCTTCTATCCTGACAAGGAAAGCAGACTTGGGAAGGCCATCTGCAAATATGACAGCCCCTGAGATGAGATATGGAAGCTGAGGCATGGAGCCCACCAATCATGAACCCCTGATATCATCTGGCCTCTCTTGTCTGAGTCAAAGATGCTCCTAGGAAGATATCATCTCTCTCCCTTTCTTCACCACACAACAGAGTGGGCTCCACGGGCTCCCTTTGCAATGCTGACTTTTTACCCTTATCTACTTTTCTCACGCAACACCTAGCAACAGGGTTCCATGACCTGCCTGGAACATCAAGCACATTCAGTTTCTGCCATCACCGAAGCACCACGAAGTCACACATCCTCTAGAAAACTGAGGGCCAAGAAATGTGCCAGCACCCTGATGTGTCCTTGAATGAATAGTGAGGTAAGTTTTCAGAATCTTTACACTTCTTTGGTGCCTCATGTGTTGCTGCCACCACTATCATCATCAAAAGTGACATTTCAAACTAATCTTTTCCTTTTTTGCAGTGCTAAAAATAGAACCTAGAGCACTCACCCACAGCCCAACCCAAACTCATCACTTATGTTCTGATAAATTCCTTACTGTCTCTGTCCCAGAGAGGATTCCATGTAGGAAATAAACCCTGTGAGGTGGTATTTGGTCTGATGAGCTTCCAATGCTGAGGTACAGAGAAGACAAATAAGAAAAGGTTTCAAAAGGTAAATAAATGATGGCCCAAGGCCACAAAGCAGGTAAGAGATGGAGAGTGATCTAGGACCCAAACCCAGGATCCTGGGCTCCAGGTGAAAAGATTCCTGAATTCCCCAAAAGTGGTTCAGATTGAAAATATAATTCAACCCTCTAGTGAATTAATGTTGACTAGAAACCAGGAGGCTTCAGGGACTTCCCTAAAAAAACCTCAGAGGCTGATGTCAGGGAGGACAACATTTCCTCAAATGCCCTTGGTTCTGCTGTCAGAATCAGCGAGGTAAATGGGAGGAGACAATGGAAAATTCTGAGACTGAGCAGGATGGTAGGTAGTTTGCTGATTGAAGAAAACAGGAAAGGGGTGAATCCTAGTCTTCTCATTGCTCAGTAGGTGAAGCTCTCCAAGACATGTGTTGATACAGTGTGGTGAAGGTCCCTGGAGAAGGTGTCATGAGGATGACCTGACACAGTGTGCATCCAACACCTGGCATGAGACCTTCCCACTCAGGGCCAGCCCTCCTGCCCCAGTCTTAATGATAGAGGTGACGGCACTAAGCTCTAAAAATACTTGATTTCGATAAAACTGCCCAGTTTCACATTTCAATCTGATGGACAACTGTATAGATGCACTGGCCTTTTCAAGCCAGGGAGAAAAGTCAGAAAGGAAGAAGAAAAAGAAGAGTGATGGTGATGGGAAAGAAAGGCAGGAGAGAAAACAGGCCTGTGAGGCCTTTGCATTGGCTTTAGGAGGGCTCCAGTGGCCACACGGACTGTCCCTCTCAGTCCCTTGTCTCTCCCTGGCAAATCACACCTTCTTCTGTGCACCAAGCTGTAATCTCACCAAATTTCTAGACCTCTTGAGCCAGTCTATTCAATTATTTCATGTGACTGTCCCTTGCTGTCCTGAGACTCTGCGGACCTTCTAGCTTATCGTCTCTGGCTCCATCACCCTCCCTCAGTCACTATGGTCTCCCAGCCCTCAGCACAGCTCACTGCTTGCCTTTGAATAAGCGCTCCTTTGAGGGGGTGAGGCGAGGGAGATGGCACTGCTTTCTCATTACCTACACATGTCACTTCATCTCCGCCCCAAGTTTGAGCACCAGTTAGTACCACAAAGGGAGTAATTCCTTGTCAACCACACTACTCATCTCCATACAAGTGGGTTTCTGAGTCATCTCAATTTAACAAACTCAAGGGAGAAAAATCAAGGAGATGAACACCAAAGGGGACATGCCTATCTGAATCAGGCAAGTACCAGAGGTAGGGGCTCTTGGAGTCAAAGATGTGAATTTTCTGCCTACTGAGCTTCTCAATCTGGGAGAACTCTGAGATCCGGTGCTCTAGCAGGGCAAATATGAGACAGAAGGTGATCGCTGTACTCACACAGACCATGGGTGTAAACGGTGAGCTGAGCGGCACAAAGCACAAGGCCTGAACTATCCCTCACTCCGTCCCCAGAGGCAGCAGGGCCATCCTAGAACTATAACTTCCTGTCTCTGGAAGAAAAGGAGGGAGCAAAGATGCCAAAGGCTAGGGATTCTGCCCAACCTGCTGGGCTCTATCCACCATCACAGGCACTGCTTGGGCTTCCCCTGCCTGCCAGGGATGTCTGTGGCCTCTCCTGCCACTAGGGGTCAGGTCAGACCAACACATTAACTATCAGAGTCCCTCAAAGGCTGGGAAAAATGATCCTGCTTGCTGTGGTCCCCTTCTGTCTTCCCTGTCCTTGTCCTTGTCCTTGTTCTCCATTCCCACTCCTGTACAATGAGGTCAGTGCAGAGCTGAGCAACTTCAGTGTTTCTAAAAACACAGTACACATGCACTTTATGCCCATATTACATGGATACAACATGTATTGTCTGTCATGTTTCATTACAGATCAGTAAAAACTTGGTGAACAGCTGGCAGGGGCTGAGAATGGCATTTCAGAACAATAGTCTAGAGATCAACACCTTTCAAAGATGAGTGATTTACAGCTCCTTTATAAACAAAACTCCCAAGAAGTCATCCACAGACCCACACACACACACCATGGGCTCCATTTGCAACGCTGACTTTGTACTTTATCTACTTGTCCCACACAAATACCCTTTAATTGTGAGTCATCACTGCTGAAGTTTAGACTTTATCATTGGAAATCTATATATTTTTTAAGATTATCATCTAAGGAAAATGCAAACTTTAAAGGTATTGGTAGAACTGGCAGGTTCCTGCAAATCCCTCCAAGTAGCTCACTTTGAGAAAAGCAGGTCTAGATGTAGGCAAACCAACAGGTCTGTGTGTTATGGAGGAAAATCTCCAATTACAGTCACTGGAACTGAAATGAAACGTGAGGAAGTACTCCGTGTGACATGAGGCACCAGGCAGCAAAACTTAGGCACCCAGAAGGCCTGTTTCTTGGGGCACAAAGCGTTACGGGCCCCTAGGATGGGGAAGGCCAGTCTCAAGAGAGGAGAGGGAATGGACGGCTGCAACGGCTTTCAGCTGAGAATTCTCAGTTATCTGCCCAGTTGCCTGTGAGATGAGGCCTTTGACAGGAAGGAGATAAAAAGCACAAGTTTTCTTCCTAGAATCATTTCAGGCACCACTTTAAGAGGAATCCTGTGCATGTCTTGGTGAACCATATGAGGAATACCAATAACTCTGATGCCGTAGCTCTATGCACGACACCCGAGAAGAAAAGACAAAACTAGAGATGGCTTCTTGAGCTGGGCCAGAGCCTGGCCTGCCTCCAGCTCAGGCCTCTCCACATAGGAAACGTGAAAGCAATATTGAAAAGGATGGGGCAAGAGAATGTGCATTCCCCAGCTGGGAGGAGAAAAAAGCTGATTATAATCATTAGAGCTAAGATGGCTTGCTCTGTGTGACTGACTGACAGTCCCCTCCAGCCCCCACAGCACGACCTTAGAGGCAGATGTGGCAGCAAATGGAGAAACAGGTCTGTCTTCAACCTACAGTTGTGAGGATTTAGGGTTGAACAGAAGAATTCCCTGGATTATTGGCTCAAAGATGAGTCATGAAAACGTCTTGAAGCAACTCCTCTCTAGGAAATCCCTTTTGGAGTTTATGTCAGACACTCTGGAGTCAAACATAGATCAACTGCCACTCCTACCAGACACAGGGGACTGGACAAAATGGTTTCCGGCTGCTGTCCTTTAGACCTGCCACCTATATTTAGCTGGAATATCTCATCTCCTGGACATTATGGACAGAGTATCCATAACTTAGAAGCTTCTCCGAGTTGTGAAAATATTTGAAACCTGAAAAAAAACATTGTTAATTTTGAAATACAAAAAGAAACCTGCAAAACTCAAAAGCAATAAATGCTTCATTAAGTGTGTACAAAGAACATCTTTATGTGAGCTAGTCAACTGCAGCTCAGCTCTGGTATTTTCATACAAATTACATTTGCTGTAAGATATGGGATGTTGATATGCTTCATGTGAGGAGAGGTGGAGCCTCCAGAAGAGTCCAAAGCCTTGAAGGCCTCTAAGTGGTCCTGCTTGTCTGCCTCCCCTACACCCATGCCCATTTTCCTATTACCAGGTCTTCTATTTAACCCTCTCTCAGCTGGGCTATCCTCCCATATTCCTTTTCTCCTTCATCCCTCTTGCATTTTGATCCCCCAAGATTTCTCCTGTTTCACCCTGGTTGCCACTGTCTATCAGGACTAGAACAGATGCCCCAGGAATCTCCCACCAGTCTGGACAAGCAGCTCCCCCTCCCACCCCCACAAGGAATCTTAGCAGCTGGCTCCAGGGAGGCCAACAAGCTATACCCATCCATCTGGGCAATGAGGGACTGACCCCAGGCCTGCCTAGGCCCAGGCCAACACGGGTGGGATCTTCAAGTCGGAAACTGGGAGGGGTTATCAAATAGCTGTTAACAGCACAAGCTCTGGAATCTGGGAGACCTGAATTCAACTCTGTCTCCAGGGTGACTGGGGACAAACTATTTAGTCTGAGTCTTAGCTTCTTCACATCTAAAACTATGCCCGTAATCATTAAAAGCAAGACTGAATTATTATACCAAGAGTATTATACCCATAGTAACAGCCTTCCCCACAGGGCACTGAGGATAGTTGGGAGATTTATTTAAAACAGGATAATGTGTAAGCTCTCACTTTATTCAATAACAGCTAATACTGTGGGGCATTCACTGCATTGCAGGCAATATGTACTCTCCTGGCATTATTTCAATGAATTCTCACAACTCTGTGACAGAGGCCAAATTTATCATCCTGGTGTCATTAGCAAGAAAACTGTAACTTAGAGGCTTTAAAGACCTTGTCCAGCACCCTGCAGAACTGGGATTTGAAATCAGGAAGATCTAAACCTAACCCTAATCACTATGGGCCCCACATGGTAGCCTGATTAACCACTCTCAGATGAGCAATCCAGAGAACTTTGAGCTAAGAATCAGCCAACCTGTATTTGAAACAAGGCTCTACCTCCAAGGCGTAAGGTCTTGAGAAGTCCTGTGGCCTCTCTCAGCCTGTTCCTGCATGTTTTAGTGGAAATAACAAGAAATAACCATCCAGCCAACTGCCAGGTTCAGATCAGATGCTGGATATATGTGCAGTGTGGACCAACAAGTACTAAGCCAGCACACGACAAACAATGTCTCCCACACCAGTTCTGTCACTGTCCAGGCTCCACTTGAATACTTCCAGAGACAAGGAGCTCACTGCTTTCTTCAGTCCCTTTGCAAAGCCCAAAAGGACTTGCTGGGACTCTATCCCACCTACCCAGCCAGGTCTCCAGGTCCTTTCCAGGTGGGACAAATCACTGCAGCATCCCATATGAGCTTCCAAGAAGCCCCCAGGGCTTGTGTCCCTGCTCCTGCCACCCTTACCTGGAGTCCACCCCAGCAGAGAAGGAGGCAGGTGACAGCAGTGACATACTGGTTCCTCTCTCACCAGTGCCTATCCCTACTTCTCAGAGTCTCAGGCTAGAAGGAGGGAGGTAGAGGGTGCTAGAGATACTGTTGGCTGCTCTAACCTCTCATGGTGCCAGACCACCCTGCCCTCTCCAAATACCTGGGATGTTCCTACTAGTCCTGTCACCTAGGACTGGCCCTGGGTTCTAGGCTTGGGATCTCAGGGACCTCAGATCACTTCCCTTCTTTGTCCCACCCCTCCCTGACACAGCAACCCCCCATTACCACTATATCCATACCTTAAAAGACTCCAGAAAGCCCCCGTGACCCCCATTCTCAAACTTGTCCTCCTCGGGGCCCAGTCCTAGCATGGCCTGTGTGTGCATGTGCAGCTCATCATGAAGGTTGTCCAGGAGGGCGGCCCTGGTCCGGTCCTGGAAAGAAAAAGGATACAAGTGGAAAAGCTGGTCCTGACAGCAGAGCTATGCCTCCTCCTTGAGGCCTGAGGGCTGCTCTTCTGATACCGCATCCCTGGCACAGTGTGAAGCCAGAGCGAGACTGGGCTTCATGCTCACAAATGCTGCTGTTAATGCAAATGCTCTATGCTCAGCCCTCTGCTCTAGTCCTTTTGCCCCTTCTCCCTCGGCCATTCCACCACTCACATGGCTTTGCCCTAGGAAGATACGCCCCCATTCTTTGCCCAAGCTCCACATCCACATCTTTTCCAACCAGATTTCTGCCCAAAGCAATACATGCAGCCTCCAGGGGTCGCCATTCACACATACCAACAAGAGCCATTGCAGCAGCTGGGCCTTGGCAGGCACCTCAGAGAAGCAGGTCCTAACAAAACTGTCTCCCAGCCATCTCCAGGTCACCAGAGCTGTCCTGGAATCCCATTTGTCCCCACACTTACCCCCAGGGGTCCATCATATCTAAATCATTTCCTCATGTAAGCCTTCATCATCTCTCTTGGGCACCTGTTAAGTGCTTCTAACTGGCTACCCTTCCTGCTTTTCTTCCCCTTCAACCTGTCCTCTCCACTGCTGAGTAAGCCCTCTAGCATGCAAATCAAATAGTGTCTTGCCTAAGAACTTTACAGCACCAATGACCTTCAACTTACAGGCCTTCCTGATCTGCACTAACTGCCATCTACAGCTGAGCTTCTACCACTCCAGCCCCCTGAGAAGCCTTCTGTCAGGCCACACCAGGCCCTTGGGAGCTCCCTCGTGGAGTCACACTCTGACTCTGACTGGCCTTTACTCATGCTATTGCCATGCCTGGAATAACCTTCCCCCACTCTTTCTTCCTAAAAACCACTGGACATCGAAATTCAGCAGCTCATAAGCCATCCCCTCCAGGAAGCCTTCCCTAAATAGACTGTTCAGTCTCCCCTTCCCAGGCAGAAGCAGATACTATCCTCTGAGCAGTGCTAGCTCCATCATGGCCCAGAGCTGGAACGCCATATTAAACTGTATCTGCAATAAGGTCCCCTCCACTAGCCTAGGAACTCTATTATCTTGCTTATCCCTATATCCTAGGGAACAGAACAAGACCTGGCACATAGTAGGTACTCAATGAATGACTGGTGAATGGCTGGCTAGACCTGGAGTCTAGAAGGAGTTTCCACAAGATGAAAGAGTTCCCATGATCAACACAGGGCCAAGGGTTTACAGGGGCAAAGTCCTCCCCGCAACAAGCCCTAAGGTGAGACCCTGCCCCAAGGGAGGCTGGTTAGAGCAGCCTGGAAGAAGACCTTGAACACTCATGCTCTCACCTCCAGCTTGGCAAACTTGTCCGACTTGCAGCAAGCATTCTCCGCATTGGTGAGCTTGGTGAGCAGAAACTCCCTGAACTCCGGGCCCTGCAACAGATAAAATGGCCCAGAACTCCCCCACCCTCCATTGTAGCCATGAAGACCTCAGCCACAGCAACAAGATAACAGAAAGAAGGTCTGGGCGCAGACCTTGCCATGTGCTTATTTCTAGCCCAGACCAGGCCCGTCTGCTAATATGTCAACATGGAAGCAAGCTTCCCTGGTCCTGGGAAATCCCTCCTCCATAGTGGCACTTCCATAACTGGAGGAAGTGCTTGCCCAAGGCTTCACAAAGGGGCATAGCATTAAAACCTTTCCTTTAGCAGGAAGGTAACCCAGCATCAAACACCCCTCCACTGTGGCATTCTGTTGGGCCAGACTGGCAGCATGAGGAAAGGTAGGGAGACACAGAAGTAAAGACATTCCCCTAGAATCTGCAAAAAGGCTTCCCTGATGTTCCCAGCCCAGATTTTGCCCCAGCCCAACACTGCACTCAAGTATGGAAACTTATGGTCTTGGGAGAGGAGTAGAAGAGTTTCTTACCTTCTGGAAAACAGGGGGGTTGGGCAGAGGGGGACCGAAGGCAGGCACATCTTCTCGAGCAGTGACAGAGACCTGAACAAAACAGTCACATATAGGTCAGAAGGAAAGAGCCATTCTTGTAGCAAATTTATCCACCTGCTCCCCCACCCCCTTCCCAGAATACAAGTAAAACACTTCTGTGAGCATCACCAGCACAGGCCCTGAGCCACTGCCCCTAGAAGTGGGGCTGGACGGTGTGGAGCCATGTGTATCCTCTCCTCTGCCCTCCTAAAGGCCAGAAGTAAGTTAGGCAAGATGCTGACCAGCAGCCAGGACCCTGATAACACAGAGCATGTGCCCAAGGGGATGTTATCTTATTACCTCGTGTGATCGTGATGTTAATCTCACAGAGAAGGCACAAGATTATGATTACCCTTATCTTATGGATGAGGAAACAGATGCCCAGAGACATGGAGTGAGCCCCTCAAAGTCATGAAGGTGATTAGCCACAGAAAGGAACAGAGAATCCTGACCTCTCCTGTCCCAGCTCTGGGGTTCTTTCCCTACCACACTGACTCCTGAACCTGGCCACACACAGACACTTCTGGTGTTTAAAAAGTAAATACTTATTGCATAGGAAACTTTGGGTTCCTTGGAGCTTTTGCACAGCCAGGGGACCAGTGTCCAGAGGCCTCATCCCACATACAGGGTTGGTCAATCTGGCTCAGGCTTGAACAAACAGAGCTCCAGGGTCTGGACTAGGGTTTTAGGGTGGAAGGCATCCAGGCTGGGGGCAGCATGACTGAACTATGGAGTGAGAGCATTCAGGTGCTCTGCACGGGGGTCACCGGGGCCAGGAGCAGGCCCTCCTCTTTGCACACCTCACCTCCTCTCTGCATGGAGGCGCCCGGGTTTCACCTGTTCCTAGTCTATGAGGCTGCAGGCTTCTATGAGGCTGCCCGCTCCCTTCTTCCAGCAGCTGCTGACGTGACTGGGCCCTGGCCTGCTGCCATCTTCCCTGCCCTGTAAAGTGGGTCAAGGAAGAGAGCCCGCCAGACCGGGTAAGCAGGCAGCCCAGAGCAGAGCCAAGGAAAGGGCCTGCCAGGGTCCAGAGGGGAGGAAGCCGGAGAGAGTCAGTCAATACAGCCTTTCTCTCCCCTAGCTCGAGGCTGTCTACACAGCAAGATTGCAGTGCCGACTCAGGAAATGGTGTGTGTTGGCTGACATGATTTCTGGCTGGGCTCCAGCTGCTGAATGCAGTTCCCTGCCACCACCCACTGTGCACTGAGGGCCCATGGCAAGAATTCTATCCATGGAGCCAAAACTGGGGGTGGGGTGGGCTGCTAAGCAGCAGTGACCACAGGCATCTGGGACACCTGAGACAAAGGACAGAAATGCGCCCAGCTGTTTCCCCCACCCACCCTCTTCCTTCTGAAGCCTGCATTACAGTGATCTGTGCCAACAGGGTAAGTGGCTTCAGATGTACACTTAAATCCACACAAGTCTTCTGGCCAGAAAATCCCACTGCAGCAGCCCATCAGAAATGCAGGGGCCTGGGGCCAACACCCTCCTGGTGATATCCATTCATCTTTTATCCTTGTCCTGTTTCCCTTTCTGACCGCACTCCAATGAGGCAGCCAGGCCTTTGTTCCTTCCTTTTGGGGATGTTCGGGTTGCTCCTGAAAGCAGAAGTTGCCTGAACACAGCCCCCTATCTTCCTGTTTCTAAATCTAGTAAGGGCTCTGAGGAGTGTTGGCAGCAGGTGCTCTCAGGGAGATCATCTTCATGACTGGAAAGCAGAAGGAATGTGGGCATGGGGCCCTGAGGAAGTACCTAGGAGATGGGGGACCTGAATGCTAGAAACCTGACCAAGTCCCCAAGCCTGGTGTGGCCTGCCACGTTATGTTAGAAGACCATGGAGGGTTGTCCAAGCAACAGCTAAGTCATGGTGGGAAGAGAGCAAGCCCTCCCCCAGGGGTCTGCTTCATAGAAGATTCCTGAACCCTTGGAAGGACCTCAGGAACAGGGCAGGGTGATAACCCAAGATGGGGAAGGAGGAGTCCTAATGATGGACAAACTGAAATTTTCTTCTAATCTGGCCAGATGGGGACTAAATTCCTACCTGAAAAATAATCCAATGTGACATTTCCTGCACGCCTGGGTTTGTGCAACCAGTTTCCCACCTGCTCCGATAGTGCCAAGGGCAGATCTGGGCAGGAATTCTAACTCCACAGACCCCTGGCTCTGTGGCCTCAGGCCTTACACGACCTAAGCTCTCACCCTCAGTGTTCTCCCTATAACAGCAGGGCTCACCAGGCCTGAGAGGATTCAAAAAGACTGTGCTTCTAACACAGTACCTGGCTCAAGCAAGGGGGAGTCCCCATCACCCAGTGCCTTTTTACTTTCCCTGCTAATCTGCATCTAGTAAAGGGCACCTAAAAATCCAGCACTGCCCTCAAACCACTTCACAATCCACACATACACACACACTCTCTGTCTCAACTCCTCCTTCCCCCCAGCAGGATGTCAGGCTGGAAGGAGCTCACGGGTAATCTAGGCCAACTTCCTCATTTTGAAAGGATAGAAACTGAGGCCCAGGGAGGGAAGGAATTGGCCCAGAGTCACAGAAGGACAGAGGTAGGGCTAGGACCAGGCTGTTTAGGGCCCTTCACTACACATTCCACCCTCATCCTTCCCTCCTTTTCTTTCCTGTTGTTCACTGACCTTAGTAGAAGCTTCCTGGGCATTGCTCAGGCCCTGGGGAAATCCTACCCCCTAAGCCTGAAGGGGTCAGCTAAGGTTCTCTTTCACCAGGATCCCTGAAGGATTTAACCAGATCCTTCTCACAGTCTTCAAATCACTAGTACTGCTGAGGTGGGGCACTCTGGGGGGTGCCTTTGAAGGCTGGTCTCCCGCTCTGCCCTCTGTCTCTCAGGCTCCAATCCCACCTGGGTGCCCGCCTGACAGGTGGTGTGCAAGGCCAAGATCCCAGTCCTGAGGAGCCAGCCCTGCTTTAGTGCTCCCCAATACCTCTCTCAGGACCGTACTTTGCCCTGGACTCCAGGCTGTGGTTTGGAAGACTACATTTTCAGCACCAAAGCTGGAAATGAGTAGGGCTTTCTGGACCACTGCTATTTCTCTAAATGGGTGCAGCCCTCTGCTAAACTCCTGGGAAAGTACAGAACCCAGTTAGCTGAGATCTATTTCCTCTAAGGAATAAAAAGCAAATACTAAATGTGCATACGAGCCCTCATTCTATCAGCAGATGAGCCAAGCAGACGACTGCATGGCATGGTCCAAGAGTCCTCCTATCAGCCCACTTTACTTCAGGGCTCCTTCTTGGTAGCTCCTATATATACTGTTAAGGTGACTATTTGTGCTTTCCAGTGGCTGGCTCCTTTGTCCCTTGTCTGGGGTCAGCGAGGCCCTATAGGTAAATTGTGTGTGTCATTTTGTTGTTTCCCAGCATGGTGTATGGAACCTGGGAGGTACTGGATGAGGAAACTTGCCACTTCCACCAACAAATTAACCAAACAGCCATGAAGTGAATGCCCACTTTAGCCCAATCAGGTGACCCCCTAAGACTGTTTGATGCCAGAGGGACACAAAGATGTGTATGCAAAGAAATCAGCTCACCTCAACAGAAGGGATTTATTGGGATTTTTTTGTTTTTGTTAAGTCTTGCATTTAAAAGTTGATGTGAATTTTGTACTGAAAACGTCTAGGTTTGTACTCATGTAAGAGTAAGATAACCAAACAATACCAAAATGGATATTTGAAAATGGCCATTAAGTACTACTGCTCAGAGAACCCCAGGAATTAGCCTGGGCCTAAGTGATTATCCAAGAAATATTTCCAGGCTTCCTTGTCTCCCATTATCAATGACAGGTTCATTTCTCTTCTCTCATAGACTCATAGAATGGTAGTTCCCAATAGTTTGTGGACCAGGAAGCCTTTTGAGAATTTGATCTCTGGCCTGTCTACCCAGGAAACACAAAGAAGCACAGAAATTTGCCATTTGGTACCTACTTTAAGGGGCTAGAGACTACTTAATATTCACCTACAAACCCTGCCTCAGCATATTTCCCTTGGTTCCCTGTCCCTCAAACCACAGTGACACAGAAAATCTGCTGCCCCAAAGCCCCTCATGCCCCAAAGCCCAGGGTTGCCCCTCGTGGAGAAGAGAAAGGGAAGGTTAGGAAGCAAGCATTAGGAATGGGCTGGATAGGCTGGGGATTTAGCTCAGTGGTTCCACCACCTGCCTCGAAAGCACAAGGTCTCAAGTTTGATCCGTGGTACCAAAAAAGAGAGAGACAGAGAGAGAGAGAGAGAGAGAGAAGGAATGAGCTGGTGGGCACTTGCAGGACAGGAGGCTGCTCTGGCTCTAGCTCATCAGAACTAGTGAGGACTGTGAGTCCATCTGCTGAGCACTTTGTGCAAATTATCTAACTTATTCTACATATATCCCCCCATTTATATTTCTTTTTAAGAGAAACACCTGTGTTATTATACATATTACTGGGGTTCTTTCTGTGTGATGTTTCCACACAGGTAGTCACCATGCACTGAGTAAATCTGATTTCATTTTATCCACCCTCCCTTTCCAACACTCTTCTCAGCCTTTATTAATCGCTATTTTCCATTCCAGTCAATTTTTTCCTACATGTCTTAGGAAGAAAAACTGAAACTCACTGGTCAGGACAGTAACACAGGCCTTGCATCCTTGCCTCACTGATGCCCCACTGATCATTTTTCCAGAACAGCCAGACCAGAAGACTTGCCTGGGGCCAGGATCTGCCAGGCCCCCACCCCTCTTTGCACCATAAGCACTTCCCTTTGTTTCCTACTACCCTTCCTCCTCTCCCCTTTCCTGACTTTCCTCTCCACTCTCTCTTCTTTCTGTCCTACCAATCTGCCTTACTCTAGCACATGCCATCCTCAGATTCCAAATATGACTCCCAGTACTTCTGGACCCTTGATGTAGATACTACCAAGCCCGGAGGCACTGCAGGATGGATGAGACAACCTTGGAAGGTGTTTTCACCAAGAGTCTAGCTCCAAATCCCAGGAACCTGACAATTCATGGGAACTCCAATACTGTTGACAACTAGTGCCCTTTGCTACCACACAAGGTGCAGGAAGGTATCTAGGCCCACAACTTCCTCCAACAGGGCCTTCTCCTTACCTTGTAGGATGGAATCTCTGTGCCTGGGCTCTCAACTTGCACAACTATGTAGGCATGTAAGAAATTGGAGGCAATCATATCTGGGACAAATGGAGTGTTTTCTTCTTGGAAGATGATGGCCACAATGTCATTCCCAATGTGTCTCTTTCGCTGGAGCTACCAAAAAATGTTCTATTATTACAATCCAGTTAGGAATATCCCGAAAATAGAAAAGATCTACACAGGAAATTCACCATTATTTTACCTTTAAATATAAACCCTGGAACTCTGCGACCTAGCTCTCCAGGGAGCTGCTTCTTTCAATCCTTGGACACCACCAAGAAAGAAAAAAGGGGGATGATGCCCAAGTTGTTAGGCAGCAGCTAGTGAGCATGTTACTGAGTTCAACAGTGTGTGGAGCCCTGACTCAAAACCTGGAGAGAATATTTAAAAGATGAACTGGGTCTTGCCCTGGGAGTTCCTGTAATTGATCTGGGAGGAACACAAACACAGGAAGAGTCACCTGAGAACACTAACAAAGCTACCAGCCAGCCAGCGCTAAGTCAGCTGCTACACATGAACTGCCTGGCGGCTCTAGGGATAGAGAGGAGGGCAAAATCAGAGCAACTCCAAAGTCTTCCTGGAAGAGGATACGGACGTCTGAGGGAAATAGAGATGAGCAGGGATGAGGTCAGGGAGTGGATCATTCCATTAGAGGACAGAAGAGCCATGCTTAGAAACGATCATGTCACCTGACTGGGAGGAGACAGGTTGGAGACGCACTATCCCAAGCAGTGCCAGGAGCTTTTGCCCATAACCTCAGACACCAAGCACCTCATATGTACAGGGAACCAGGTGATTCTGATCACAGGCATGATTTCAAATTTAAAGCCCTTCTTTACACCAGGTCCTAGTGGCTTCCTGCCCATGCATTTGTTCCTTTATTAAGCACCTACTGCAAGTAGGCCCTAGGCTTGGCTCTTTCCTGTTGAGTTTCTCATATACTGAGCACTTGCTGTACAGTAAGCACTGTGCTGGGCACCTTTTATGAGGACTGTCTCACTTACTGCACACACATCCTCCTATTTCTTAGGAAGAGAAAGCAAATGTTTATTCAGTCCCTGCCCAAAGTCAAGCTCTGTACTTCCCAATTAACATAGGTCAGGCTGAAGTGGCCCAGAGAGAACAAGCCACATGCTGGGGGAGCAGATAAGGGGGACTGTGAGGTGACAAAAAATAAAGATGAGCCACTGAGAGAAAACCCACTTTGGGCTACAAAAGCAATCCTGCTCCCATTTGTTTCTAGGACATTCAGTAGTTATTCGAGAGCCAAATCATAATCTTGTTTGCCAATTTCCTTTTTTCCTAAGAAGCCAGCCATTATGTTTAGTTTTATGCCTCTGCTCCCTCTCCAGTCTCCAGAAACAAATAGGTCCCAGTTTGGGCAAAGGCCCATCTGCCCTCTTGTTTTCCCAGAGACAGGAAAGGGACAAAAAGCAAGGTGGGGCAGGCAGTGTTGAAGCTACCAGGATCAACTTCAGGTTTCAGAAGAGCCTGGCCCTGCCCAGGGGTAAGCATGATGTGAGGCTAGAGAACAGCAAACATGGGAGAAAGCAGACAATGCTGGAGACACAGGTCTCACCCGGGGTCCTCGAGTCAGGGGCAGGCTGGATTCCTGCTGACAGGCAGGCTCTGGGAGAGATGAGGCTGTGACAAACCGGCCACGTGGGGGTGGGGAGATCCCCGTGCCGTAAGAGCTGCACAGCACTTTACCAGCAGAGAGGCAAAATGACTAGTGGGCTGGACAGGGAACAGCTGTTATACAGAAACCAGCCACGTGTCACTCATCACTGTAGAAGCCCTATATTCAGAAACTTCTGACAGGTGCTGACACAAGTACTAATATCCCCACTCTACAGACAGGAAAAATGAGGCCACAGGATAACCAATTTGCTCAGAGTCACACAGCCCTAAATGCTCAGTGGCTTCAAGCCTCCATCCACAGACCCTGTCATGTACCCTGACCATCACCCTATGTGCTCATGACCCCAAGATCAGTCCCAGCTCAGCCCCTAGTCAACTGGGAAACCTTAAGAAGGGTTTTATTCTTTTGGTACTGAGGGTAGAACTCAGAGCCTCAAGCAGGCTAGGCCAATGCTACACCGCAGACCCTTGCCCATGCCCTCAAGGGTGTTTTAACTGCTCACCCTGGGCTGCAGTTTCCCCTGGGTCAAAGTGGGAATAACCCAGTTTCCTGCTCAGTCCCCACTCCATCCTGCACTAGGCCACTGCACCTGCCATGCCCCAGGCTCCCAAAACACCCCCAACCAAGTTACCTGCTGGATATCGCCCTCAGTGAAGGGCAGCTTTGTGGAGACGTGAAACATGATCTCCCGGTCTCGAAATGTCGTGTACACTGACTCCACCCCTGTCTGTCCGTGGGTCACATCCAGGCCTCCTCGGAAACTGGGGAGAGAAAGAGTGAGGTGAAGTGGGCAACGTGGTACTGCCTTCTCTAAGGATGTATGGCAGGCAGGTGGATGAGAGAAAGGGGCAGAGCTGAGAGCAGACAAGAGCACAAGATAGGGAAAGCAGGAAAATGGCTCTGAGTAGACCGGCCCTGGTGCCCTAACGATGAAGCTGGTATTTAAAAGTCAAAGGAAGAACCTCGATCTCAAGCCTCGGCTGTGTCCCCTCCATACTACCAGTCATGTGGCTTTCCAGTCATGTGGCTTTCCATCCACAATTACAGACAAGTGCCTTTCCAGTTGACAGTGACAAGGCTGGACACAGGCATTTGCTCTCTGTAAGGCCATATCCAAGTCGAGTCCAGAGCCAGAGCAACCAGTCACTCTGCCGGACACTCGGGAGCCCCAGAGGGATATCTGGAGGCAGGCAGGGAAGGTGACAGAGGCTTTGCTTCCACCCAGCTAGTCCCTGATGTGGAGGCCCAACGGTAGCAGCACTGAGGAGGGGATATGGAGGGAGGTGCCTCCTCGAAGGCAGGAAATAAAAGCATGGAAGAACTGGCCAGGCCTCCAGGGTCTGTCCTTTCTGCCTTTACAGAAACAGAGCCACCAGCTCCACACCACATTCCTCAGCAAGGGCAAGAGGAGGCAGATGCAGATTCCTTCCAGAAAATGAAATAAACCAGGATGGCATCACACACCCATAATCCCAGACAGTCAAGAGGCTAAAGCAGAAGAATGGCAAGTTTGAAGCCAATCTACGCAACTTAGTGAGATCCTATTTCAAAATAAAATTTAAAAGGGCTGGTGATGTAGCTCGGCACTAGAGCACTTGCCTAGCATATGGGAAGCCCTGGGTTCAATCCCCAGTACTGCAAAAAAAAGAAAAATAACTGAAATAAGATGAACCTGGGATGTCAGAACTTCAGCACTTAATACATGCCCAAAGTACGCTCAGCCCAGCATGGCACAAAGGATGTGGGATGGGCAGCAAGCACTCCAGGTTCTACTCCTGCTTCTGGCCCTGAGTCGGCACAGGACCTTGGTTGTGGCCATGTGTGACATTATCTTTTATTATTATCTTTTATCTCCTTTTTTACAGATGAGAAAGCTGAGCCTGGCTAAGGTAAAGTCACTTGTCCAAAATTCTTGAGTGATAAGCAGCAGAGCAGTGATTTTAACTCAGGTCTGATTGACTAGACAACAGTGGTAAGTTGGAAGAGACAAGAAGATGGAGGAAGACAGGAGAAGATAAAGGACAAGGAAGCAGGAGAGAGAAGGAAGCAGAGGAGGAAAGCAATTACTATACACCTACTGCATGCCAGGCAATTGGGTCAGGTACTTTTCTTTTTTTCACAGTACTGGGGATTGAAGCCAAGGACTTCACACTGAGCTATTCCCCATGCCCCCCACCCCTTTTGATACAAGGTCTCACTAAGTCACCAAGGGTGGACTCAAACTTTCAGTCCTCTTGCCTTAGCCTTCTAGACTGTCGGGGTTGTAGGTGTACACCGCCATGCCCAGCTGAGTTAGGTACTTTTACACTTAATGTTAACTCCTGTTATTTTGGCTTCCAAAGTTGGGAAGGAGAGAGGTGAGAATTCTAGAGATGGCAGCCATGAGCCAGCCACCTAGGGCTGGCCAATCTGAAATAAAATCAAGAGCCACAGTCTTCTAAGCAATCACCCCAATATTCTCTCATTTTCTCCACTCTTTTTTCCTCCAGTCCCAAATTCTATCTTTCTCCCCACCTAAAGGAAAACAGACTGTTGTATGAATTCCTGCCTGTGGGGTTTTAGATTTGCATGAACTCTTAATTACCCATTCCTTGTATATTACCTAAATTAGGTCACTTCCTTCCAAACTACACATGGTTCTCTTTTGCCCGGCTGGTGAGTGGTAGAGAAGATGGATTCATTTCACTTTCAATCTGAGCCAAATGTAATTAGGAACGCAAATCTCAGGTGGAGAAATCTCATCACGTCAATGTCAATGTCTTTCAGACAATCTGCCACACGGGATTATCCCCTGGACCACTGATTCTTTAGGAATCCCAGTAAGGGAGTACTGAGCAGACACTGAAAAACAGTCCCGTGTTCCATGTATGTGTTTTTAACTCTCACAAGCTCTCTTTGTGAGGACTGAGCTGTCTGCCCTGGCCCTTGCTCTTAGGGTCTCATCCATGGAGCTGCAGCCATCCCTTGGCTAAAACTCACCCTTTAAAGTCCTGCAGTGTGATTGTGTCCCCCAGCAGGTCCAAGAACTCCTTGAAAGCTGGGCTCTCTTCATTGTTCCAAAATAGTTCCTCCTCTAGTGTCTGAAAAAGAAATAGGAATGGTGCAGGAATTAGAACACACCTTGTTGGTGCCAAGGAAAGAAATGGAGTTGTCCAGATATATGATCCTTTTCTTCCTTTTTCCCTGTCTCCCAATCCATTCACCATAGCTGACCTCAATTGAAAGAAAGGCTAATGGTGAATCACTCAATAGAGTTGGGTCCTCAGGGATCACTGAAGAGGCCTGTTTGAGCAAAGGTCAGTGCCAAAGGCACAGCTGAAGCAAAGCACTCTTAAAGACTTAATGTCAAAAACATAATCCATAAATGAAGAATTGACAGTTGGACTTCCAACAAAACATTAGTAAACCCCCAAAACCACAGTGAGACTTCACTTCACACCCACTAGGATGGTCGTAATAAAAAAGAAAGACAATAACAAGTGCTGGTGAGAAGGTGGAGAAACCAGAACTTCCACACATGGCTTATGGATATGTAAAATGGTATGGCTACTTTGGAAAACAGTTCAGCAGTTCATTAAAAGGCTAAACACAGAGTTTCCACAGGACCCAGTAATTCCACTTTTAGGTATATACGCAGGAGAAATTAAAACAACTGTCCACACAAAAATCTGCACATGGTCCAGGGATTTAGCTCAGTGGTTCTGGCACCTGCCTTGCAAGTGCAAGGTCCCGAGTTCAATCCCCAGTACCAAAAAAAATCTACACATGAATGTTATTAGCAGCAGCACTCTGCATAATAGACCCAAAGTGGAAACAACCCCAAATATCCATCAATTGGTGAATGGATTTTTAAAATGTGATATATTTGTACAATGGAATATTTGACCATAAATAAGAAATGAAATGCTGATACATGATACAACTCCGAAAACAGTTAAGTAAAAGAAGCCAGAAACAAAAGATCCTATATTATATGCTTGCACTTGTAAGAGATCCAGAATAGACAAACTACAGAGAGAGAAACCAGATGAGTAGTTTCCAGAAGATAAAGTAGTTTCCAGGAGATAAAGGAGAGTGACTGGTGGAAGTTTCTTTGGGGAATGATGGAGATGTTCTGGAATTACATAGTTATTATTGTACCACTGTGTGATTTCACTACAAACCACTTTATGGAGATACCATTCACATACAACTGACAATTTCATGGTATGAGAATTATAGATACCTCAACAAAGCAATTATTAAAAATATTTAGAACAGCAAGGAAAAAATTTAATTAGGATATGGTCAAAAGACATGAACAGACATTTTACCTAAGAAGATATAGAGATGGCTAATAAGCATATGAAAAGATGTTCAACATCATTTGCAATTAAAGAAATGCAAATTAAAACCATAATGAAATATCACTACACATCTAACAGAATGGCTTAAATTAAAAAAGTATTGATAACCCCAAGCTGGCAAGGATGAAGAGAAACTGGATCACTGTTAAACTGACTGTGGGAATAACCACTGAAGAAAAGACTTTGGCAATTTCTTACAAGATTATACATATAATTACCATAGAACCAGCACTTGTGCTGCTAGACATTTATCCCAGAGAAATAAACACCTAAATAAAACCAAAACCTCCATACAAATGTTAGCAATAGCTTTTTTAATAATATCCCCAAACTGGAAACAAGCCATATGTTCTTCAATGAATAAATGGTTAAACAAACTGGTACAGCCCTATGATGGAATACTACTCAGCAATAAAAAGTAACTAGTGCCGCAAATGTGGATGAATCTTCTGAACAGAAAAAGCATCCCAAAAGGTTATATATTACACAATTCCAGTTACATAACATTTTGAAACACAGTTTTTGTTTTGTTTTGTTTTTGGTACCGGGGATTGAACCCAGGTCCTTGCACTTGTGAGGCAGGCAGTAGAACCACTGAGCTAAATCCCCGGCCCTTGAAACAAAGTTTTTGAAGTTGGATAACATTAATGTTTGCCAAGGGCTGAGGACTAGAGTGAGGAAGGGTGAACAGGAGGGAATCAAGGAGGTTATCAAAGGAAAATACAAGAAAGCCTTGTGGTGGTAGAATTCTTCTTTCTTGATTATGGAGCCTATACATGGATAAAATGACATAGAATGAAAAGTACATTGTAAACTAAGAAAATCTGAGTATCTGTGGATTGTATCACTATTGTGCTACAGTTTTGTAAGACATGACCTTGGGGAGGAAGTAGGTAAAAGGTACATGAGATCTCTCTGTATTATTGCTTAAAACTATGTGTGAATCTACAAACACCTAAAACTAGAAAGTTTAACAATTAAAATAGAACAGTAAGCTGAAAACAGTGGCAAGCTATGCAAACACTGGTAGACTTAAAATACTGATCATCCTGTCTAATCAACAAGCTCACCCCACAGTAGCAGAATCTGCAACTAGTTAAAGGCTTTACAAACACATGAATGATCTGCAAAAATCCATGGGCTGAAATGAATGGATGCACACAGAAATACTCCAGTTCATCCAATCATACAAAGTTTCCAATAGGAGATTATTTGAAAGGCTCCTAATGCCTTATTTATTTATTTTCTTCCCATGCTGGAGATTGAACCCTGGGCATCACTGGTGCTGAAAGGGCACTCTACTGCTGAGCTGCATTCCCAGCCCCACTTATGCCTGCTTTATAACAAGAGCAGACCTCAGGTTCCAACCCTTCAACAAGCAACAAAATCTAGTAGATTTCCATAGCTTTACTTTGGTTTTTAATAATTTTTTTTTTTTAGAATTAGCTTCATTTTGTGGCAAATGATACTGAGTTAAAGGAGTAATTCAGAATTTCCTTTAAAAATAAATGCACTAGGGACTGCGGGATGGGGCTCAGAGGTAGAGTACTTGGCTAGTATGCATGAAGCCCTGGTTTCCATCACCAGTGAAGTAAACTAAATTAGTTAAATAAATACACTTTTACAAAACTTTATAAAGAAGGTAGTAGTTAATAGTATAAGTGTGACAAAAATTGATACCAGTTTGGGGGCCAGGGATGTAGCTCAGTGGCACCATGCCTGCCTAGCAAGTGCAAGGTCCTGAGTTTGATCCCCAGTATCACCAAAAAAAAAATGCTACCAGTGCCCTATGGTGGAACAAACATTATGACACAGATCTTGAATGTTGGCTGTGGATCCCTCAAGTTCAGAAAACACTGCTTTCTCCTGGGGGTCTGCAAACTATGGCCCATGGTTATCTGGCCTGCTGGGTTTTTTATAAATATTTATTGCAGCACAGTCAGGCCAACTCATTAACATACTGCCTGTGGCTGCTTTTGCACTACAAAGGCAAAGAAAAGTGGTTGTGATAATCAATGCACACAAAGTCAAAAAAAATCTATCTGGCCCTTTACAGAAAAAGTTCACTGATCCCTGGTCCTTAGCATGCCATGAAGCCACTGCAATTCATAAGCCATTGGTAAATTTCACAAGCAGTTCTAGCCAAGCATCCTGTCTTCCCCAGGTCATGAGGTGTAAGTGTGGGAGAGCTGCAGTCTGCATCTTCCACTAGGAAAACAATCCAGTCTATGTTCTGAGGTGTGTACCTCTTCTCCAGGATTCACACCCAGCCTAGAATTATTAGCTTTCTCATTATTTTTATACAGGTCTTAGATCTGACCATGCATTCGGGGGGGGGGGGTCTTAGTCATCACTGTATCCCCCACAGTGCCTAACCCAGTACATGACAAACTAGAGGGTTAGGTGAGGCTTATTTATATCCAAAGACCAGCATAGGGCTTTTATGAACAAATATTTCTATTAAATGTCCCCCAGTTGTAGGTTTGCAGCAAAACAATAATCTGCACAGTTTTTTCTAGAAAAGAATTTTATCTCTCTAGCTTTTCCCCCCACAGGAGCATCAGGTACATAAACAACACACAGATTCTCAGACTTGGATGGTTAAGGCTCAGTAATTGTAACTTTGCTGGAACACTGGATTGTAATCACCTTAGAAGATCTGCTTTGGTAAATTTCACAAGCAAAGAACTTTAATCAGGAGGGGTTATATCAGCCAAGCTGTACAAAATCAAAATGTAATATGTGAAAATAATTAGAGTGACTATCTGAATAATCTCCCTTAAATTATAAGATCTATTCAGTGTTGGTCTTTCAGATCCTAAACTCTTCACGTAATTAGAGTGCCTTTCAGCACATGTGTGCCCCTTGTGGTCTAATATCTTTGGACAAGAAAAGCAGCTATTATCTAGTCAAGAAAGACACTGTCATGAAGAAGGAAAACACAGATAATATTGGACAACACTAGTAACCTGTCATTAGCAGGGCAAAAATTTCCATTCCTTCATTAGTTCTCATAACAGCTGAGTGTATTCATACAAAGTCGCTATGCTAGGCTCTTGGATAATACAGAGATGAAATGGGTGTGGAAGATTCTTCTCATAGCACCTGGGTGAGAAGACATGAATGTGTTTGGCTGACCACTCTGCTAAGATGTTAGTGTTCGTGGTGGAAAAGAGATCGGGAAGATGGGAAGTTCACAGTCAAATAAATAAAAAACACTGAGTTCAACGAAACTATAAACAGGTGTTGTTCACTTTGGGGCTTCTTAGAAGGCTTTAAAATGTTCCTACGTAACCAACACCCCTCTCCTGAGTCATCTGCTCACAGAATACCTTGTTAGATAAATATCTCATGGAATCACACTTTGAGAAACATTATTTTGTTTCTTATATATTTTTATTAGTATATGTTTGTAGTACATGACGTTTACATTCGTTGATGGGAGTAGGTAAATATACTTAATAAATCTTAATTCTTTTTATTTCCCTTTCCCTCCCATCCTTACAACCTCCTCCATCTCTAGATCTCCTTCCCATTTGCAAAAGATCTTTCTCCCTGTTTCCTACTGCCTATCTTTTACTTTGTTTTTCAAATTATTTGCCCTTTGAGTTTTTTATATAAGAGAAGTTATGCAATATTTAAGCCTGTGTGTCTGATTTATTTCACATAACATTATGGTCTCAAGATGCACCCATTTCCCTAAATATGACTCAAATTTATCCTTTTTTTGAGGCGGCATAGTGCTCCACTGTGTATAAATATCACATTTTCTTTATCCATTAATCTGCTATTGGATATATAGGCCAGTTCCAAGATTTAGCTATCAAAAGTAGTACTGTTATAAACGTGCTTGCATGTATCATTGTGGTATGATGTTTAACTCTTCTGGGAAGATAACTAAGAAGGAGAATAGATGGATTGAATGGAATTTCTGGTTTTCATTTTTTGAGGAATCTCCTGTTTTGCATAGTGGTTGTCCAAGTTTACATTAACTACTAACAATGTAGAAGAGTTCCTTTCTTCCCACAGACTCACCAGCATCTGTTATTGTTTGATTTTTTGATGGTAGCCATTCTTTCTGGAGTAAGATGTTGCATTTCTCTGATGGCCAGAGATGTTGAGTATTTTTTCATGTATTTATTGGCCATTTGTACTTCTGAGAAGTGTCTATTTATTTCAGTTGCTGAATTTTTGATTAGGTCTTTCATTTTAAGTGGTCTGATTCTTTTGAGTTCTTTGTATATTCTAGGTATTAGTCCTCTGTTAGAGGAATAGCTAGTAAAAATTTTCTCTCATTCTGTAGGTTGTCTCTTCCCTCTATTGATTGTTTCCTTTACTATGTGGAAGCTTTTTAATTTGATATAACTCCATTTGTTGATTCTTGATGCTATTTCTTGTGCAACTGGAATTCTACTTAAAGTCTTTTCTTATGCCTATGTCTTCAAGAGTTTTACCTATTTCTCAGCAGATTGTTTCTGTTTTAATATTTATGTCTTTGATCCACTTTTATTTTATTTTGGTACATGGTGATAGATATGGATCTAGATTCAATCTTCTCTGTGTGTATAACCAGCTTCCTGGCACTATCTGCTAAAGAGGCTATCTTTCCTCCAGCATATGCTTTTGGCTCCTTTGTCAGAGATCAGATGACTTCATGTGCCTGGGGTTGTTTCTTCATCTTCTATTCAGTTCCATTGATTGCATGTCTGTTTTTGTGCCAGTACCATGCTGTTTTTTATCACTGTAGCCTTGTAGTGTAACCTGAAATCTGGGATTGTGATCCTGTCTCCTGCTTTTTGTTCTCCATGATTACTTTTGCTATTCTGGGTCGCTTCTGGTTCCGTATAAATTTTAGGATAGCTTTTCTAGTTCTGTGAGGAATGCTGTTGGTATTTTTATTTGGACTGCATTAAATCTACCTTTAGTTTCGGTAGTATAGTCATTTTGACAATGCTGGCTCTTCTTATCCAGGAATGGGGACAGCTTTCCATTTTACCATGTCCTCTTTGATCTCCTTTTTCATAGTACTATAGTTTTTGTTATAGAGATCTTTCACTTCCTTGGTTAGGTTAATTCTTTGTTTTGTTTTGTTTTTTGCTACTGGGGATTGAACTCGTGTCCTTAGCTTGCGAGGCAGGCGGTGGAACCACTGAACTAAATCCCCGGCCCAAGGTTAGGTTAATTCTTATGTACTTAATTTTTCTTGATGTTATTGTGAATAGTCTTGTTTTCCTAATTTATTTTTCTGTGAGTTCATTATTGGTATACAGGAACACTATTGATTTTTGTGTGCTGATTTTATATCCTACTATATTGCTGAATTTGGTTATTGATTCTAGGAACCTTTTGGTGGAGTTTTTTGGGTCTTCTATATAAAGGATTATGTCATCTATACATAATGATAATTTGACTTCTCCTTTCCTATGCATATCCTTTTTAGAGAAATATTATTTTGGTCAGCTAACTCCAAGGCTTAATTTGTAAATAGAGTACTACAAGAGGCAGAGGAGGGAAGCTGTGATGTGCTGATAAATTCTTTAACAAATGGCTCTAACAACTGGCTCTATAAAGCAGGAAACAGAAACTGCGGTTTGTCAATTTTCATAGTATAAATACTTCCATGGCTGATTTCAAGCCACTAATATGATGTCAGTAAATGCAGAGTTAGGGAGATGCACACAATTGGCTCCAGCACACCACTGAAGTTTGGGGAGAAAAAGCTAATTCCTGGCTGAGAGAATGGGAGAATTTGAAAGTAATTTAAGCATAAGCTACTCTCTTAAGCATAAGCTACTATCTGATCCCTTGACTTAATTTACTTTTTCTAGTGACTGACAGCCCATAGATAAATATACGCTGAGATAACCAGGACGAATAAGATTTTTACTAAGATAACCAGGAAGAATCAGATTCTACAGTTTAAAAACTACACTACCATTTAAAAGACTTGCAGACCTTTTTGTAAAAAGTAGCCTTCCTTGAAGATCCTGCCATTGCCAGTCCAATTCATACTTAAATGTGACAGTTATATTTAGATTGTTTAAGAATATAGTTCAGGACTCCTGCCCTGTGGATAGAAAGATAAGGAGTCCTCAGTGAGAAACCATAGGACACAGTGATCAATATGGAGTCATGGTGCTTACCTGCCTGGCTTTCTGATAAATGACCCCAAATTTGAATGTGTTGTTGACGTCATGCTCATCATAGGACACAATCATTTGAGAGGCCTAGAAAATGTGGGGAAGAAAAACAATCAAGATTGTTGTTAACTTGGAGACAAGTAAAGAAGCAAATGAAAGAAGAAGTGCCCACTTGGGTACAGAGTGTGTTCCCCGTAAGAGATATCTACACATATGAGGGAGAGAAAGAGACAGGATACAGGTTAGCTAGTTCCCAATACCAGGGCTTCTCCACTAGTAACCCCCCCACACACATCATCCATTCTGTTCCCATCCAAATGTCCCAGACACAGCTTGAGCACACAAGGAGTCCAGTGAGACTCATGGAACTAACCTTACCCCAGTATTTTATCTGTCGTGTAAAAAGTAAAGCCAGAACCTCAAAACTGGCCAGCAAGGATAGCTCCAGTTCTATTTCCATCTCTTCTCAGAAGTATAATTCTGAGCAGGTCAATGCTCCTGTCCAGACTTAATCCTTTTATCCATAAAATGAGCAGTCTCTAAAGACAAACACACCTAATAAGATATGCAAAGACAAAAAAGAAGCCTGGCCATTGTTTCTAACTAGAATGCCTCATAGAGTTGATGTTTGGGGGTCAAAAAAAATAAAGTCTAGCTCTGAATCTGCTCCTTTTACCCATGTAGCTTTGAGTGAGACACTTAATTTCTCTGGACTTCAGTTTCTTCCTCTATTAAATGGAAATGTGTAGCTATGAGACCAGTCGCATAAAGTACTGAGCACAGAGCAACTATCATCTTCTTCTTCTTCATCATCGTCATCATCATCATGATGTATGAACCTCCAGGAAATCAGAGGTGACCAGCTTGTTAGGTGCTGCTGGGATCCTTCTGTAATAAAAAGGAGGGATCCAACCATGTGTTCTGCTAGCAAAGAACAAACCAGGCATGACTTGCTGGCTGGAATATGAGGCCCAAGTTAGCTTACTACTCTCTGCATATTTCTGTTCTCAGCTGTCTGAGGGAATGGACACTTCTCAGCACCCCCAGCAAGAGCCCTGCTGGCTGCACAGAAGCCCTTCACTTCTGCCTGGATGAGTCCAAGGGGAGGATCAGCTGCCCTGTCAGGAAGAGGCACCAGGCCATGGAGACCTTCCAAGCAACATTCTAAACTGCAAATTTCTAAAACACACACACACACACACACACACACACACACACACACACACACACACACCTCGGCCAGATTAATATCCCAAATGGTCTTAAACAGTAATGGATGTTTTCAGATATAGAAAACATGAAAATACAGCTGCTCTTCCATTATTCCCAGGTCTGGAGACTTTCCAAGTGATAGAGCCATGTAGATGCACATCACTGGGTTCTCAGTGAATAGGATTTGACAACAAAAAATGCCAAACCTATAGTTCAGTTAAATCTTTATGATGGGGTTTTAATGTGTGGTTAAACTTCACTAATTAAGCTTTAATTATAAAAGAGGAAGGAAAAAATGGAAATAAAGCTTTTGTATATAGGGAGGGGAGGGGGCCTGGGGGGAGGGGAAGAAGGGGAAAAAAGAGGCAGGAAGTATTATATACAGGCCCACATTCCCTATAATGAGTGTTATCATTATGTATACCTAAAATGTACCCATAAATATTTTGCTATAAAAAATTATTAGGCCGGGGATTTAGCTCAGTGGTTCCACCGTCTGTTGTGTAAGCACAAGGATCCAAGTTCGATCCCCGGTACCAAAAATAAAAATAAAAAATTTTAAAAAATAAATAAAAATTATTAAAAGAGGTCAGTCTGAATAATAAGAAACGTTCTTGGGCATGCAGCACATTACTGGTAGTGTCTTCAGGCACTAAAATGGCTAAAAGAAGCGTACGGGAGAAGGACTTTTTAGGAGAGGCCTCTGCTACTTAGCAGAGGGATCAATAGATGCTTTGGAGTGTGTCACACCCAGTCATTGTCATTTAAGGCATTTATTCCAGGGGTCTCTGGGTGTTTCACCAGGATGGGGGCCTCTCTTCCCCACCACACATTCATCACATAGTCCCTGGTTGTCAGTTAGAACTTGGGGCATGGACACAGCCAGCCCCAGCAAGCCTCAGCTGCCGCAGCACTGGCCACAGCGGGAAGGCCAGAAGCACAGCTCTCCCTCGGTTTTCTCCCTCCAGATCCTGCAGGCTCAGGAAGCAGCAGTCAGTTCGTGGGTCTTTTCCTGTAGCCAATTTCAAACAATTTTCCATCCTTCGGTGATTTAAGTCCTGTCATGCCATAATTGTTCTTGAGTGCATTTGTTGGTTTGTTTCATTATTATTGTGCTTCTCCCGACTCACACCCCCACATCAGAATTGGAGTCAAGATCAGGCCACTCCTAAGAAAACCGCCATCTGAGAACCAGCCAGTTTATTAACTAAGGCCAGCAGGGGCTTGTAAGACCTCGGAGCTAAGGTAACATGGGCACCAGGGAGTGGAAGTCTGGCCTTTTACTTCTTAGTCTGTGTCCACCCTCGTTACCCTAGCCCTCTATGACAGCAGAGTGGATCTGCACCAGCTCCCAGTGACAGAGAGACTCATGCCTGCCCCAGCACAGGCCTCAGAGAGGTTCGACTTTGGTGAGGTAAAGAAGCAACCAAACTGCTACCCTCTGCCACCTTCACAGCAAGCTGGGGATCTGCTCAGGTAGGCTAGAGACCCAGGCATGCTGAGGATGGATTCCCAGTGGACCATTTTGTGAAGAAGTGGGCAGGGAGAGAGGGAGAGGTTTATCATGGAGACCCCAGAAAGCCCCACCATGATCCAGAGAACTCCCCATAGAGCAAGCCATGGGTGTGCAAATCTACGCCAAGCTGCAGAGCCCTGGATACCAGGAAAGGGGGAGCAAGAAGGTCCTCACCTTAGGGTACAGGACAGGGCTGAATTTCAGCCCCACAGCATCATCACAGAAGGCCTAAGTAGGAAGAGAAACACATAGTTCAGGGGCCACATCTGTGGAATACATCAGGGCTCCTGTGCCCACCAAGAGAAAGCAGCATGGCAGGGTGAGAAAGGCGGGGTCAGGGGTCTGGGATTGAATTGTAGCTCTGCTGCTCACTAATGTATGCCTATACTAGTTAAATAACCTTTCTGGGGCTTCCTGATAAAGGGGGGTGGCAAACCCTGAGACTGATCTCCGCTCTGATCAGTAAACAATACCAAAAAGCCAGCCTACCCCAACTCCCACCAAAGATACTTGGCACAAATTCTGTTAACATTCCTGTTCCCAGAGTGAGGACCCAACTCACTCCAGCTGAACACCCCTCTTTGCTGATTCAGTTCCCAAGTTCCCTGTTCTCAAAGCAGTGATATGGGCCCCTCTACCCGAGCAGCCCGTGATAGCTCCTTATTCAAGGCAGTCCTGGGTCTGGATCATCCCTCCTCCTGTCCTCAGCTGTGAAAGCTTCCCCGGCCTCTCCTCTCACCCTTCCTCTGAAATCCTACAGCACTCACTACGACCAGCCTAGCTTCCTGTTTCTCTTATCTCCAAAACGAGCTGTGAACTATTTGGGGTGGCAACCAGGCAGCAAGGATGAGGTGAGGAGGGGAAGGGAAGGCGGGAACAGCTGCCAATAGCCCCCACTCTCACCCATGAAGTCAAGAGTGGCAGAAAAAAGTGGCTTCCCCTCCTCCAAGGGCAGAGCTTGCGCCCTACCCCAGAGACCAGCCCTGGGGGACAGCTGAAGCCACCTTCCCTCAGGGGTTGTTTACCTTTGCAATCTGCGGGACACTGGGCAACTTGCTTAGTCCAGCCAAGGGGATCCGCTCATGCACTGTCTTCAGTTTGGACCTGCAGGAAATGGAGTCCGTGAGGAAGGTGGCTAAGATCACGCCAGACAGGGGCACTTGTTTCAGGTGTCCCCAGGGCCAGACCAGCCTGTGTTCGTTCAGCCTATGTGTGAGGTACCACACTCCAACAGTGGGAAAATGGAATCCTGCCTA
Source organism: Heterocephalus glaber (assembly GCF_053883595.1). Classification (NCBI taxonomy): domain Eukaryota; kingdom Metazoa; phylum Chordata; class Mammalia; order Rodentia; family Bathyergidae; genus Heterocephalus; species Heterocephalus glaber. Next base: position 14,747,099 of record NW_028258351.1, on the reverse strand, counting down.
GGTACCCCATGGTGGGGGGATATTTAAAGTACATGCCTGCCAGAGTCATCTGCCACTGAAATTGGGGAAATGCAACTAGCCACCTTCAAGGTCACCATTATTTTTTCATTTATTTGTGAATTTTTTTGTATTGTCCCCAAGAACAGGGCCTGGCTTCTGTAAATATTTGGACATGGACATGCAAATGAACTGGTATGAAAGGATAAATCTAATATTTGAAAATCTGGATTTACTCAAAATATAAATGGGATGGAATCTGCTTTAAAAAAGGATTCACCTAAATTTAGCCTGTTCCCCTGATTCATTTAGCACATTATGAAAGTGTTGAATTTTCATGAATGCTTTTCTGCATCTGCCGAGATAATCATATGGTTTTTAATCTGTTAACCTGGTGGATTACATTTCTGTTGAGCCATCTTTTCATTCCATGAGTAAAACTCCACTTGTTTATTATTTTTAGTATCATGCTGAATTTAATTGGTTAACAGTTTATTTATATTTTCACATCTATGTTCAAAAGAAACACTGGCCTAATACTTTTTCTTGTACTTCCCATGCTAGCTTTTGATAGTATGGAAGTATTCCAGCCACATAAAATTGTGGGATAGCTTCTTGTCCTCTAAAATGGTTTATATAATACATGGATTTTTCTATTCCTTAAACATTTGCTAAAACTCATCTATGACATCTCTGGGCCTGCTATTTGTTCTTTGTGCTGGTTTGTTTAGGTTAGTTTGTTTGACTTTCAGTACTGAGCATTGAACCCTGTTCTTTCCCCTAAACTACACCCCCCAACTCTTTTATTTTTCATTTTGAAACAGGGTCTTCTCCCTAAACTGCCGGGCTGGCCTTGAATTTGTGATCCTCTTGCCTCCACGCTCTGCGTAGCTGGGATTACAAGTATGGGCCACTGCACCCAGTGTGCTGGATTTTTGTTTTTTGGTTTTGGTTTCGGTTTGGTTTTTTTTTTGGTTTTTTTTTTGGTACAGGGGATCGAACTCAGGTCCTAGCGCTTGCGCAGCAGGCGGCAAAACCACTGATTGGTTTGGTTTTTTACAGAAGGATACTTTATAGTTCTTTAGTGGTGAATGTTTAGGTTTCCTACTCCTTACTGAATCACTTTTGGTAATTTAAGTTTTTCTATAAAAGTATCCATCAAATGCACTGAATTAAAAGTTGGGTTTTGGGTCTCTCTTAGGATTTCATCTTTATTAGTAGTGTGTCCTCTCCTTCACCGCTTAATACTATTGGCATCTTTTAGGTTTTCCTTCTTCAGTCCTTAGCTGGTGGTTTGGCTATTTTATTAGTTTTTTCAAAGAGATAGTTTTTGGTTTTGTTGATGGCCTCTAATATTTACTTTTGCTTCCTTTCACTTTTCTTGTTTTTTTTAATTTCATTTTCTTCAGGTTTCTTTTTATTATTCTTTTTCTAGCTTCCTGATTTGCATGGATATGCATTTAACCTTTCTTCATTTTTATAAATGCATTTAGAACCATGCATCTCTCTGTAAGTATGACTTTTTTTTTTTTGGTACCAGGGATCCAACTCGGGTCCTTGCGCCTGTGAGGCAGGCGGGGGAACCACTGAGCTAAATCCCCAGCCCCTGTAAGTGCCACTTCCTGCATCCCACATATTTTGATGGGTAGTATTTTTACTGTCTTTTAGCTCTAAATATTTTGTCAGTTCTTTTGTGATTGCCTCTTTAGCCCAACAGTTGTTTAAAAGGGTTTTTAAATTTTTAATATGAAATTTGTTTCCTTCAATACTACAATTGTTGATTTATAAATTAGTTGTCTTATATTCAGGGAATATAATCTATATGATACTACTTAAAATTTGTTGACTTAATACACGGTCTTTTCTTTTTTCATGGTCCTTTTATTTTCTTACTTTTCATATTGCATACGTGGGCTTGAAAAGGATTTTTTTCTTTTGCTGTGAATGGGAATATAAATTACAAGATCAAATTGTTCATTTATTGTTCAAATCTTCTATATCTTTGCAATTTTTGGTCTCCTTGACCTATTATTTTCTAAAAGATGTTAACCAAAATCTCTCGTTGTAACAGGATTTGTCTACCCCCCACTCCATTCTGTTGTTGTTGTTGCTTCTGTACTGAACATCAAACCCAGAGCATCACGAATGCTAGGCAAGAGCTCTACCACTGGGCTACACCCCCGGTTCTTTTTCTATTTGATTTTTTTTTTTTTTGGTACCGGGGATCAAACTCAGGACCTTGCTGTTCCAAGGCAGGAGCAGGGCCACTGAGATAAATCCTCGGCCTCTATTTCATTTTGAGTCTGAGTCTCACTAAGTTGCCCAGGCTGTCCTTGAACTTGAAATCCTTCTGCCTCACCCTTCAGGGTAGCTGGGATTATAGGCATGCACTACTACACCCAGTGGCTTCTCCTTATATTTATGTCAATTTTTGTTTCTTAAACTTAAGGCTGTGTTCCTAAGTACCTGTCCATGACTGTTAGACCTGGGTGGCCTGTTCTCTTTATCATTATCTAGGCTGAGGCTTTTGAGGGGGCTCAACAAAAGGCATCTTTCCCCAGCCAGATTCTAAACAAAATCTGAAACAAAATCATAACAAAGAATAAGGCAGCTGGGAGTCAAAACAACTCCTGTGTTACTGATAAAGGCCACACAGGTACACACAGATTAGTATGAAAATGAAATAATATTTCTAACTGAATCCCAGAATTAGATATGTTGCCCATCCAGTCACAGATAGTGACAGACCTGGGCAGAGGCAAGACTCTTTCTGTGGGTGCTGCTCAGGAGAAAGGTCCAAGAGGAAAAGGAGAAAGAACATGGCTACACATCATATTCCCAAATTAAACTGAGTACTTTCTTTATCCAAAATGCTTTTTTCCTGGAATTCTATTCTGTCTAATTTTGCCTTAAGTATGAGTCATAAACAGATTATAGCTGCATTTTTAATTCAATCTAATATAGTCTGATATTTTAGTAGGCTAATTTAATCTATAATTATTGCAGCTACTCACACGTTTGAAATTATTTCTAATGTAGCATTTTATATTTTACATGTTATATTCTCTGTGGGGGCTTTTTTCCTTTCTTTTTTTTAATCCCTTTCCTTTCCTCGCTTCAACTGAAAAAGTTATGGGAGTTTTGGGGTTTGTTTGTCAGTTTTTGAGACAGGGTTTCACTCTGTAGTTCAGTCTGCTTGAACTCACTGTGTAGCCCAGGCTAGCCTCAAACTCATGGCAATCCTCCTGCCTCAGCCTCCCAAGTACTGGGATTACAGGCATGGGCCACTACACCCATCTATATTTGTGGGTTATTTTGGGTTTTGTTTTATTATTCTCTTTTTATCCCTCTGCTAGTTTGGGAGCTATAGTTTATATTTCTATATCTCCCAATATATATATTTATATTATTTGCAACAAACTTTAAAACTGTTCTCTCCTGGGGTGGGGGGTTAAAGGTAAAACAATAAAGTATGATTTATCTACTGACGTCTTCCCTTCCTCTTGTCCGTGCTACTTATGTTTATAAAGTTACTTCTTTTTTCCAATAAGTACACAAATTTATTAATATACTTCATCTCATCTCTTGCTACTTTTTAACTACAACTTTTCTTCTGGGTCCTCTTTTTTCCCTTAATAGTTCTTCCAGGGAGATTCTAAGAGTAGTACATACTCTTTAGTTTTTATGTTTGAAAACAGTTTTGTCTTTGCTGATAGTTTTTCCATGTAAAGAATCTTAGGTTAGGAGCATTTCTTTTTTTCTTTCTTTTTTCCTTTCTTTCTTTCTTGCTTGCTTTCAAACTTTAAAGATACTGCTGTCCCATTGTCTTCCCACACTATTTCAGCTAAGGAGAAATCTGCTCTCACCCTTGTCACTCTTTCAAAGCTAATCTGTCTTTATCTTCAGGTGGGTTTAATATTTTTTAAACTTTGATTTTCGATGTTCCACTTCCATCTGTCTAAGAGTATTTATTTGTTTTAAAATTGGGTTTAACAGCAGGCTGTGTACCTTATTCCATTCTAAATTATTCTCAGCTATTACCTCTGGGTGTTTGTTCACTAATCTCTCTATTCTTTTCTTCTGGAATTCCTTTAAACCAAATGCTGAGGCCACCCAGTCTATTATCTACATATCTGATCTTCTCTTTCATATACTTAATCTCTTTATCTGTGCTGTGTTCTGGGTGAATTCCTTGGGACTATCTTCTGATTTACAAATTCACTCTTTGAACAGACTAGATTTTATCTTATGTGTTATTTCAACAGCTATTCTTTTATTTCTAATAAATCTAATTGTTTTCTTTACATATCCAAGTGCTCCATTTATTTCTCTGTATTACAATCTACTACCCATTCTACAGATGCTACTCATTCTTTGTCTTCTTAGGATCTTAAATATATTTAAGTTATTTTGAAAGCATATTATTTGCATTTCATTAGCAGTTAATCTATCTCCCCATCTGTTGACATTTGGGCTGTCTTTCTTAATGGCAGTTTTCCCCAGGTATTTGGAATATTCCACCCACTTTTCTCTATTTTCAGTGCAAGATACTCTGGTTCCCTTCTCCTCCTGGCTGTTGATCTGCGTAGCTCTGGAGGTGCCATTCACCTGGATCATCCCCTGGCTCATCACATCATCCTCCAAGCCATTCTCCTTATTTTCTAGCCAGAGTGACTGGACTACAGATCTGATCATGACCTTCTCCCTTCCATAGCTTTCCTATTGCTCTCTGAACACAATTCCAATGTACGTTCCACACTCAGGCTGGTGTGAACTTCTCTCAGTTCTCCCTCCCCATCAATGTTTTGCATCATTCTCCCTAGCCTATGATGATCCATGTCCACAAGATGGTAAACCTAACAAAAGGAATAAGAATATCTAAAGTACACTGAATGTTTTCTATGGCCAAGTAACAAAGTAGGAACTTACTTCTCACAGTATCTCTATCAATGCACAAAGTCTGGCACAGATTAAGCACTGGTTAAGCAAACACTAAATGAACAATGCATTTTCTCATATTAGCCATCCTTGAATTGCTAAAATAACTTTTTCTAGACTACACTGAATTATTCCTAATACTTGGTTTAAAATGTCTCTTTCTGGGGCTGAGGATTTAGCTCAGTGGTTCCACTGCCTGCCTTGCAAGCACAAGGTCCTGAGTTGGATCCCCAGTACCAAAAATAAATAAATAAAATGTTTCTTTTTATATTCATAAAAAATACTGGGCCCTATTCCCTATTTTTCTTTTTCTTTTCATTTGCATTTCATTTGCCTTTTTTTTCATGAGGATCTTTTAAACATCACTGAATTAACTGGGAAGCTTTCCATATTTTTTCTCTTGAATAGTTTAATATAAAATATGTTATTGAGTAGCTACAATATATGAGGCTCTACATAAGCACTCAATAATTTTTAGGTAAACATTATCATTTCACAGATAAGGAAAGCGAGGCACAGACAGGCTACTAACAACAACAAAAACTTGCAAATACCATTCTTTTTTACTTTAATTAAAAGAACTCTGAAAGACAATACATTTTCTTCTACATACAGCTTTGACTACAACCCATAAGACTTTTTATGTAATATTATAAATGTCATTACTTTATAAATACTCTATAACTGTAGCTTTAATTTCCTCTTTAGCCTAAAAATTACTTATGAAATTATTCAATCTTTTATTTCTAAGTGAGTTTTCAAAAATATTCTTTTTCTCTTAATTTCTAGTTTTATTGTCATCATGTAAGTGAATATATCTAGTAGTATGTCTGCTTTTAAAAATTTATTTAGATTTACTTCATGGTTCACAAGTTCCTCCATCTACTTGGTACCAAGAACTACCTACAAGATTTTTTAAAATAGAAATTTCAAATGACAACCCTATCGAAAAAGGAGCAAAACTTATAAACAGAGAGTTCACAACAAATAAATAGAAATGGTCCTTAAATACATGAAGAAATGTCTCCAAACAGTGCACAGATTCTATTTGGCTACTCTCATGGCACACACAAAGGTTATAATGCTCTTCTCAGATTTTAGGACATTTAGGAGATTTGGTTGTTATATATTTAGGATATCAATTAAATAATCCAGAAGTCTGTGGGGAATGAGGAAGAAGCTGGAACAGCAGTCATGGCCAACAAGTGAATTTCATCTCTGGATAAGTTCTTCTTTGTCTTTGGTAAAGTTGCTAAGCCATGAGCCCTATTTGTTATGCTTGGTTTCCAATTTGGCTTGGCAGTCATTCTAAGTACATGGCATCACTGTCCAACTTCCTAGCTGGTGAATGGTCTCTCTCTGCCACCCTTCCCACTGGGTTTCTACTAGGAAGAGCCACATGTGATCTTGCCTTTGGGCTTCCCAGGATACTGATTTCAAATGCTGTTGACCCAAAATAACAAAAGCAGTTCTATGTGGAAAGATCCCTGACTATTCAGGGCTCCCTCTCACTCCTAAAGAGTATGGGATCCTTTCAGAATTTCTAATTTCATATTTCCATATTACTTTGCTTTCTAAGGAAGGAAGACTGAAGTTCAGTTCAGTATCATCTACAAATTGGTCCCAACTGTCCCATAGATTATAATTTTTTAAAAACCACAGAGTGTGTGTTATATCTGGCACCTTTCTCTAGCTTTCAATCTTAATGCAGCATTTTAGTAGAATACAGCATTAGGAAAGGGGGCTTAGATTCTTGAGTTCACTTGTCATCTTACTCTGAGATCCCATGCAATCTTGGTCTCATTTTTATTAAGAAAGGAAGCAATTCTCTTTATAAAGGCTCATCTAACTATAACTTCTATTTGGAGACATGATCCAGGTATTAATCCCTCGGAGAATTGTCTCTAGCTATTTACTTGACTCTTCCATGCCTTGCAAATGCTGTCTACCCAGGTGAACCTCTGTAAAGACAACTGATTCCTTTCTAAATAAGAAGCAAGGCCGAGGATTTAACTCAGTGGTTCTGCTGCCTGCCTCACAAACACAAGGTCCCAAGTTCGATCCCCGGTACCAAAAAAAAAAAAAAAAGCAAGCCACAGTTAGATGTGCCTGAACACTTCCTCAAACCACATTCCCTCCTACTGTTCCCAAAGCAAGGTTACATGTTCTTATTCCTTTCTATATTTACTTCAAAATAAAACTTTTCAGAAAAAAATGTTATTACTCTCTTCCAAATACCTTCAAGAACTTCCAATTAGATTTGATAAATAATGATTGAGAACTTAACAGGTTGACATAGTCTTCTAAGGACCAGCCAGCCCTTGGCTTTCCTGCCTTCCTGCCACAATTGCGTGGGACCCCCTCACCAGGGACAGGAACAGACTCCTTTGGGATCCCATAGCATCCTGATCATAAGACTAATAATGCTTGTGATGCATATTAAAGCTCTGTTTTTCTCTTGCAAACCATAAGCCTTTAGCAAACAGGAACCAGGCCTTGGTCACCACTGCATTCCCAATACCCATCCCCAATTCCTGGTATAAGGGAGGTTTTACAAAGCATGCTAGTTGAACCAAACAGAAACCAGTTCCAGTTCCTGCCCTTGAAGCGGTCATAATCCAGAGTGAAATGTCCTGGTTTCTGCTACAAATCAAGGCTCCTGTTGTGAACAACACTCCAGCTTCAGGAACCCAGCATATACAACAAATGCTTTGGGATCCTATGGTCACCATAGAAAGTGTTCTGGCCAACCCTCTCTAGGACATGCACCTGTTGTCTCAGCTTGAGCCATCCCTATTCTATCTTCCCATCACAGTCCCTTATAATAAAAAGGGGCAACTAAGGGTTTGTTCTAAGTGACTTTGAGAATCACACCTCGGTTTCACAGCCTGACAACTATATCTACAGCTCCAGGATTCCAGCAGGTTAGTCCCTCCAACTGAGCCAGACCAAACTGGTCAGACTAATATCTCTGCCCCTCCCCATGGGAACCCCATGGAAAAAGGTGTGTGGCCTGGACCAGTGCAGCAGCCCCACCTGAGAATGATCCGAAGGTACTCAATCCCCTCCACTTCCTCGCACTTGATGGACAGGATCAAGTTCCCCAGGCTGCTGCCAGTACAGTAAAAGTTTAGATGATCCTAGAAATAGAAATCAGGTATGAATGAAGAGCAGGTGAGCCTCTGGAAATGTACCCCAAAACTATCACTTCACCAAGAGGGAGAAGCCTCACGGAAATGAGGGAATAAAGGATGCTGCAGCTACTGCTGCAGCTATTTGATGATGTGATAATGATGATGTGATGATGATGATGATGATGATGATGATGATGGCGACGATGACAATGACAATGATGACAACAATGACTATGTTAATAGGCATCTCAACGATCCCCGGCACCAAAAAAAAAAAAGAAATTAATAGGCATCTCAAGAAGTGCCAGGCACTGTGCTGTGGGCTTAATAATCATTATCTTCTCTAAGCCTAACCAAGACTATTCAGGAGATGAAGTCAACACTCTTTTTCACACAGAGGGGGAAACCAATGACCAGGTAAGTTAAGTAACCACTCACGGTCACACAACCAGTGACAGATCCACTATTCAAATCTACATCTGTCTCAGCTCTTCATCACCAGGTACTGAGCTCAGTTTCTCTCTCCAGGCTATTTGTGAAAGAAAACTAGAAGGAACCCAGCACCTCCAACCAAGGGAAGCCAAGAGATCCTCTGCACCAGGGGCGCCTCTCTGACTCAGGGAGCACAGACTACAAACATAAGAGGTTGACTGGACCCCACTCCAGGCCCACCGAATCAGGATGGGGCCCTGGAATCTGCATTTTAACAAGATTCCCTGTAGTTTAGTGGTTTTGGTTGCAGCCTTCTCCAAAAGAGATTCTGAAAAGCCCAAGGCTGCCTTAGGCTAGGTTTTCAGAATCTCCCTTCAGGACCCAGGGGGTTCTAGCAATTCCAAAGAGGAGATCATAAAAGACATGATCAAAAAATACAGTGAAGGTCCAGGGATTTAGCTCAGTGGCACTGCACCTGCCTCACAAGCACAAGGTCCTGAGTTCAATCCCTGGTACAAAAAAAGGAAAAAAAACCCATAGTAAATCCAGTTGTTATTTGTTTGTTGACACAAACAAAATACTCTCAAAATTAGTTCCTCTCAAAATACTAGTGCCATCATTTTTGCCACTTTCTAAAGCAGTTCTGGAAGTCCTCTTTTGTGAGTGTCTTTAGTTATGCTGTCCTAGCTGCCTCCATGTCTTGTGTCAATTCAAAATGTTTACCATTCACAGTCATTTTGACTTTGGGAAAGAGCCAGAAGTTGCATGGTGCCGTATCTGGTAAATAAAATGGATGAGAACACACCATCAGTCCTTACAAACCTGTCTTTCCACTGGATGGCATAAGACAGTAGCATTCACTGTATTTTTGATCACACTTTATAAAGATATTCATGAAAAAGAACTTCCAGAACTGCTTCACAAAGTTATGAAGGGAAGTATTTTGAGGGGGATTAATGGCAATATGTCATTTACTACAATAAAATTTTTAACATTCACTGTGTATTTTGATCACACCTTTTATTTAGAGAAATATAAATTTGTCACTTTGAAGCAATCAGAGGCTCACAGCACACCATCCAGTCATGTACTACTCAGGAGACCTGTCTGAATGAGATCACAAGAGATGGCTAGCTAGTATGCAGATGGAAACAGAGACATCCAAGGTATAAGGACATATTTTTCCTTGAACAATTAAAAGTCCAGCCCAGCCTCCTTCACCTACAAACACCTGCAAACACCACCCTCCTATCACCTCCCACTTGCTGGGGTGGTCCCCACAAGGACGTATCATGGGTTCTATACTGCCCCTGCTCACAGCCCCAGGACATTGCCAGTCAGACCTCTCCAACTAGGAGAGGTAGGCAGCAAGAGGGGACAGGCCATGAGAAAATAAAGCAGAAATAACAAAAGGGGCACCAGAGACAGCATCCCTGGGTCTCCCAGAGCACTTCTCCAGCTGGCCGTTCTTTTCTCCAGGGTCCCTGGGCCTCACCTTCCCCAGGAAGTGCCTGCGGTAGGCTCTGGCCTCAGCCTTGCACTCAAGCTTATAGCCAAATGTGTTGGGGCTGAAGCCGTCCTCTTCCTCCTCCTCACAGATGCTGCTGCCCAGTGATGTCGGAGTGCCCACGTTCTCTGGGTCCTCAATCCAATAGCCCCCAAACTGGGGCAGGATGATCAGAGGGTATGGGCCCCCCTTCTCCACAACCTGGAAGCAGAGGGAGGGTCTTGCCTTGCAGCTGCCCTGGAACCACAGGGGGAGTGGAGGGCACCAATGGTGTCCCCACCTACCTCTAAACTGCTCCAAGGAGAGGACCCTGGTATCTGAGGCCAAAGCCAGTAATAGGAATTTCTAATTTGAACCCCACAGCATCTCCAGCTTCACTGGCTGACCCTGGGACTGAGGGTTGCAAGGCCTGGATGGGCACCCCCAATTTAAACACAGACAATTTTAGATCACAAAGGTAAAGATGGAAAGAGGCCTCAGGCCTGAGTCTAGGCCCAGCGTTCTCTCACATGTGGGGTTGGGAAGTGCTATCATCTCCTCGGGGGTGGGACCCAGATCATGCTGCAATGCAGCAGGGGCCTTCCTACCTCATCAATGCTGGGGTACGGAATATAGTCATCCTGCAAGACAAACCAGACAACAGCACCATTAGTCCCATGAAAATAACGGCAGATTACTGTCTCTAAGTCTCTCTTCTGGGTCTGGGGAGAAGTGTGTGTGGGGACCCATAAGTCTTTAACAGGACTTTGGGGGAAGCATATAAGATGGAAGAACAGCCTAGAGGCAGCTCCAGGATCTGATATCTGAGGTCCACTGAGCTCCTCACCAAACTGACAGAACCCAACTGCAAACCCAAGGAACTGGAGATGCAGCATATAAAGATCCTGACCTTACTGCCCCTGTTGAGACCAGCTTGTGCTCTAGGGTGCTAAAATAGGACGTCCTAGTCTCAATCAACAGCCCTTTCCAGGTAACTGAGCTCCAAGTGATAAGCTACACCCTTGAGCCCTGAAAATGGAACCTGAAGATGAGCACTAATGGAGTCTGACACCCCTGAACACCACAGGCACTGGTACAGAATGAGGAGGAGCCAGCCAAGTTACCATCCTTGGGTTCCCCCCAAGTCCTCCACCCCAGCCTACTCTCAAGCTGCTTAAAGGCACTGAGCCAGGGCCCACTTTTCTGTCCACTAGGCACAAGACTAATGAGGGCACAGTCAATATGCTGAACTTGGGCAGAGCCAAGGCAGATGAGCCCAGCATGCTCACTGCTCCTCCCCCAACTCTTCCCACCCAAGTAACCTCACCAGGCCCATCTGGCTAGCACCTTACCCACCCAGCCCACCTTGTTCTTCTGGGGTCCTGGCCTCTGCTCTTCAAGCTTGATCCCCTGTGAAAACAAGGAAAGACGATCCATGAAAGCAAAAGTCTCAAAAGTGGGGCCCAATGGCAAGGTCTCTGGGCACCTGGCCCTCTGGAGATTAGTGATGAGCACAGTACGATGGTTGGCAAACGCCAGGCCCTTACACCTTTCACATCTTATGGCCATCAGTCCTCACAGCAGCCCAGGATGAGGCAGCAAGGTAGCTGGGTTAAGAGCATGAACGAAGTTACTAACCTGAGCTGAGCACTAAAACCACTGGAAAAGATTATTTCCTTTCTGGGATTACTAAACTTGTAGAAAATAACCTAGGTATCTGGGGAGTATGAAGAAAGCATAGAGAAGGAACAAAAAGATGAAAAGAAAGATCCCTTACAAACAAAAACCAGAGGGCCGGGGATTTAGCTCAGTGGTTCCGGCATCTGCCTCACAAGCACAAGGATCCAAGTTCGATCCCCGGTACCAAAAACAAAACGAAACAAAAAAACCAAACAAAGAAAAACCAGAGACTTCCAGGAAAATGATGCAGTGGTAGCCAAAAACAATCAGCGTCTCCAAGATTCAGAATTCAGACACTGGAAAATAACAACTTGAGGAAAAAGGAAAAAAAAAAGAGAGAGAGTCAATTCCCAAGAACCAGGATCTGACAGGAAAATTAAAACATACAGAGAAATTGAATAACACAATGTGGAGAAGGGAAGGGACAATCTCACTTTCGCCTCAGCTTCCAACTCATGGACCTGGAAGAAGAGAGACCAAAGCTACAGAGACAAAGTGAAAGCTGGGGACTCCAGAGGGCTTCAGAGAGAAATGTGGTGAAACACACTGAAAGGTGTTGTGAGCTCTAAGTAGGACATGGGATTCTGCTTCTACATGAGCCCTTGGATAGGCAAGAGCTGATGTGTGGCTCCAGTCCAAGCTCCTGCCATATCCCTAGAGAGAATGCTTGGTTGGTCACCACTCCAGGGAAGGGTTAACTGTCTGAACTCCGGACTCAGAGCAACAAGGGGACAGCTTCACTTAGGGCTCTCAGTGTAACGTTCCCACAGTGACTGAGACAGCCACTGGAGACAGTCATGGCAAAGAAGCAATAGTCAGGCTGGAAAAATAACCCCATAAGGGTTTGAACTAGAGGACACAGGCCTCATGCCCACATTCGGGCTCAACTTGAGCTGCTCTCGATTTGAAAGTCATGGCATTGGTGCCCTTGCCCTAATCCTGCTGCTTGCTGGTACCTGTATCCAGCGTGGTTCTGGGTTCTCACGGCCTTCTTTATCTACCAGTATGAACAGGGACACATCTTGACTTGGACACTGCCCCAAAATTGTAAAACCACATATTCAAAATCACAGGGAAATTTCTCTTTTGTTTTTTTTTTATGAGTATGTGCATTGTTTTTTGGTTTATTTTTGTTTTGTTTTGTTTTCTCTTCTTTTTTCTTCTTTCCTTCCCCCTTTCTTCTTCACAACTTTATTGGAGTTTGGGAAATTTTGTTTTGTCCTTTTTCCTTGTTTCTTGTCTCTTTTTCTTGCTTCTTTTTTCTCTTCTCCCATTTAATTTTTCCCTTCAATTTTTTCTCTCTTATTTTTGCCTCCCATATCATTTCTTTTTTTCTTTCTTTTTCTTTTATCTCCCATTTCTCATCAATGTTTTTCTCTTACCGTTGCCTACCTGTGGACATCCTTCTGCTCCTTTGTACTGTTTCTCTCTCCTCCTTCCATATCATATAGTTTAAGCTTTCAAACTGTTCCTCTTGCACTCCCCTATTCCCAAATCCTGTCTCTTTGACTGTATGACCACAAAGCTTTTTTAATCTTTTGATAGATAGTTGGGTCTATAAAATTACTGTTGAACTGTTTTCTACCATTGGCAGATATAGTTGCCGAATTTGGTACATGTTAGCTGTAAATCAATACCTGGGTTGTCATGATATCTGTCAGTTTCTTCTCTAGGGTTAAGGGTGCTGCATGGTTTGTTTTTAAAATTTACCCTTATATTTTATAAAAAGGTCTAACATCATGAATTAACTCAGATGCTTACTTGAACTACAAAAGTAACATGATTCAACATGAAAATAAGAAACTGTCTACAAAATCTCTGACAGTAATAAATTGCAATATACAAGTCAGACAGGTATCATACAGAGCAACAAACTCTGAACAAAACAAAAATACTTTAATACCTTTAAAATCCAAATTTTCCTTTAAAACCATTCATGAAAAAGATTCTCAAGTCAGAATTAACACCTCAATTACTCAAGCATCAAGAAACTATATTACAGTAACTTTAAACACAAAGAGACATCTTTTCACCAGTCATTTTCTTCTGATGTCTCCGTTCAGAACTGTACAGACTCTTGCTTCTCTATACTCCCCCTTCCATCATTTCTTCAGACATGAAAACTGAATTTGATGAACACTAGAAATCGACTGATAGGATGTTGTGTAAACAGTAACATTTTGTGGTTGATCATCTGTAGTTAAATCAATTCATAACTGGCTAGTGAAGCCCTCCTCTGTGAGCTCTTCACTGAGAGACCACTTCTCTGATTCCCTTCTCTCCTTTCATAGCCTCTCTAAACTTCTGAGAAAGGTATAACTTCACATAGCTAATGAAGCTTAAGGTGGACATGGCAAAGAGAATGTCCTGCTTTTGACTGTCTTTCACTTCTCCTGGTGGCATCTTTCATTGGGCTCAGATGTTATAAAACTTGTGAACTCACTCACACATTTCTAAGCATATTCTTTGGCATTTTTTTTTGCAATCATTCCATTTGAGGTACAGCATTTTTCATTATCTAAGCCAATATTTGAAACAGCCATATTTGCAACTGGAAGATATATATTGTATTCTCTGAAGCTTTCTTTGAACAATCTGTGTCTTTATGATCACTCCTGCTGCCCTCAGTGTCGTTATGAAGCTATATCACATAATGACTTCCTTCAATGTAGTCTGCAAAAATTCCTAGTTGAGAAGCATCTATGGTAGAACTGTTTCTGTCCACTGTCAGGAAATACTGTCAGAACTGTTCTGTCAGTGGTGCTCAAGGACAGATGTCTGAAAAGGTGTTCAATCTTGGCCCAACGTCAACCTCCAATAAAACCGTAGGTGCTTCTCATCTCCAAAATAGAGAAAATGGCTATGAAAGAAGTGGTCTCAGGGTAAATCTCTGCTTCCAGCACTCATCTCCCCCTCCCTCTGCTGCAAACCACTCCCCTTTGCATGATACCCTCCCACCTGCTCATACATGCAGCACAGCCCCACCCTGCCCCCACCTAACATGGTGCAGCCTCCCTATGTGGCTGGTTCTTACAGAATGTTGATATCCAAAGTATCTTGGATGATACTACTATAGTTTATTTGCTTGTTATTACCAGGGTAGTATAATTGTTGCTATTTCTCTGCAAGCCAACATTCAGATTGCCTTTGTGACATTAAAAATAATAAGAATACATATCCAGAGAACTGAATGTTGGGATGATTATACTGCATCCTCCCCTCTCAAATTAACTGAGGTGGTCGGATCTTGGGGGTGAGCAAAAGACTATACTTAGACACAGCCAAAGTACATCACTGAAAAGCAACTGAAAAGATCTCTATGCTAGCAACAAAGTCTTTACACTATAACCATCTACAGGCCTCAGCAAAAAATAAAAATAAAAACATGAGACGACAAGACAACAAAATGCCTCCCAAAACCCCCAACCTCCAACTTCCCCAAAGCCAACCTGGGAGACACTGAGGGGAAGAATAGCATATGCCACACCTTGGAACTGCTCAAAAGGATAATAGAAGACATTAGAAAACAGATGAAAGATGAACACAGGGGAGTCACAGAAGATATAACTAAACAGATAAAGAAAGTAAAAACCAAAATTATCCAGGAGCTTTCAGAAGGCACTAATAAAAAGCTAGATGAGCTAAACAAAATGATGCAAAACATAAATGACCAGCTTAGCAAATAATTAGAGTCTAAGAAAAGGTTTCAATCAGAAGTTCAGGAGATTAAAGATTATATTGAAAGTACAGGCAGAAGAAGTGATCAGTGTGAGGTCAGAATTTCACAACTACAAGGCAATGATACCTTCAAAGACCAACTATTCAAAGACACTTTAAAAGTGACAAAAGAACATGAAAAATGGATCCAACAGCTGCTAGATGACACAAAGTAGACTAAGAGTAACTGGAATAAGTAAAAACTCAGAAGACAACACAAATGCCATAAAAAACGTGTTCACAGAAATAATGGCAGCCAATTTCCCAAATACAGGGAAAGAAATATAAAAATAAGCGAGGCATTTAGAACCCCAAATAGCCACAACCAAAAGAACTTCTCCACATCACATTATACTTAAAGTACCAGAAATTCATTACAGGGACAAAATCGTAAAAGGTGTAGAGTCTGGCAATGAATCACATATAAAGGTAAACACATGAGAATTATAAGCGTTCTCTATACAAACCTTAAAGGCCAGGAGGGCTTAGAGTGAAGTATTTCAAGCCATAAAAGATAACAACTTCTAACCCTGACTTATGTATCCTGAAAAAATTTCCTTCAGGGTCTGAGGATTTAGCTCAGTAGCACCATGCCTGCCTCACAAGCACAAGGTCCTGAGTTCGATCTCTGGCACCAAATAAGGAAATAAAAAGTTTCCTTCAAAATTGATGGAGAAATAAACTATTTCTATCACAAAGAAGTTCATGACCACCAAACCAGCATTATAAAAAATTCTCAAGGATATCCTAGAAAGAGACAGTTAAGCCAACAAGTCAAAAAGAATGAATACACTTGGCAGTATGAGCAACCAAACAAAAGGAAAAAAAATAAGGAAATCAGCAACAGGAAAATAATGCAATAACAGGAACAAGCCAATACCTCTCAGTAATAATTCTCAATGTGAATGGCCTCAATTCTCCAATCAAAAGACACAGATTAGCAGGATGAATCAAGAAATAAAACCCAGGGCCAGGAATTTAGCACAGTGGTGCCATGCCTGCCTCTCAAGCACAAGTTCCTGAGTTCAATCCCTGGTACAAAAAAAAAAAAGAAAGAAAACCCAACAATATGCAGAATATATAAGAAAACCCATTTCATTCAAAAAGAAATTCACAGATTAAAAATCAAAGGATGGAAAACAATATTCCATGCAATGGGAACCTAGAAAAAAGCAGGAGTAGCTATCCTAATTTCAGACAAAGTGGATTTCAAGCCAAAACTGATCAGAAGAGACGAAGAAGATCACTACATATTGGTTAAGAGAACAATTCAACAGGAAGAGATAACAATTATAAACATATACATACCAAGTACCAGTGTGCTCAACTTCATAAAACAAACACTAATGGAATTGAAAAATCTGATAAACACAAATATAATTGTAATGAGGAACCTTAATACCTCACTGTTGCAAATGGAAAGATCAACTAGACAAAAAATCAATAAGAAAATACCAGAGTTGAACCAAACCTTCAAACAAAAGGATATAATAAATATCTATAGAGTGCTGAACCCAACCATAGTAGATACACATTCTTCTCAGCAGTATATGGGACTTTCTCTAAAACAGACCATACACTATCCCATAAAACATGCTGATGTAAATGAAAAAAATGAAATGATCCTATGCATATTATCAGATCATAGTGCAATGAAACTAGAAATCAATGGCAAAAAACCCCCACAGAAACTATACAAACACCTGGAAATCAAACAATATCCTTTTAAATAATCAATGGGTCACAGATAAAATTAAGGAAGAAATTAGTTCCCACAATCAAAGAATAATGCCAGTAACAACACACCAGAATCTATGGGAAAAGATGAAAACAGTCCTAAGAGGGAAGTTTACAGTAGTGAATTCCCAGATAAGAAAAACAAAGCAAGCTCAAACAGCCTAATGATACATTTCAAGGTCCTAGAAAAAAAAAATACAAATCCAAAGCTAGTATGAAGAAGGAAACTATCAAGATCAGATAATGAAATTGAGACTAAAAATAATACAAAGAATCAATGAGTAAGAGTTGGTTGTTGAAAGAATAAACAAAATAGACAACTGTTACCCAATCTTACCAAAATAAGGAAAGAAAAGACCCAAATCCATGGAATTAGAAGTGAAAAAGGCAAAATCACAATGGGTTCTGCTGAAATCCATAAGATCACTGGTAACTACTTGGAGAAGCTGTACTCTAATAATGAAATTGAAAAAGTAATTTTAAAAAGCCAACTAAGAAAATCCCAGGTCCCAATGAATTCTACAAGAACTTTAGAGACAATCAAACTCTTTAATGAAACTGAAAGGAAAAAAGTATTCCCTGGAAGCAGCCATCACCCTGACTGCAAAACCAGAGAAAGACCCAATCTCTTTAATGAACATAGATGCAAAAGTCTTTAATAAAATACTGGCAAACAGAATTCAGCAAATCATTAAAAGGATCATACACCATGGCCAAGTAGGATTCATTCCAAGGATGCGTGGATGGTTCAACATATGCAAATCAATAAATGTAACACACCACATAAACAAGAATCAAAAATCAGATGATCATCTCAATAGACACAGAGAAAGTATCTGACAAAATCCAACATCCACTGAAGAAAAAAACCTTGAAAATATGTACAGAAGGTCTTTATCTCAATCTGACAAAAGCCATCTGTGACAAACTAATGACCAACATCATATTAAATGGAGAGAAGCTAAAAGCTTTCCCTCTACAATCAGGAACAAGACAATGATGTCCACTAACACCACTCCTGTTTAATATGTTCTTGAAATACTAGCCAGAGCAATCAGGCAAGAGAAAGAAATAAAAGGCATACATATAGAAAACAAAGAAGTTAAACAATCATATTTAACATGATCCTCTAACAGAAGATCCCAAAAACTCCACTAAAAGACTCCTAGAATTAATAATAAAATTCAGCAATATAGCAGGATACAAAATAAACACACACACATTCACAAAAAATCAATAGCATTCCTATACATACATAATAAACTCACTGAGAAAGAAATTAGGAAAACCATAACTTTCACAACAGCATCAAGGAAAGTTAATACTTAGGAATTAACCTAACCAAGAAAGTGAAAAACCTCCACGATGAAAACTACAGTTTCATTGAGATCAAAGAAGACATCAGAAAATAGAAAGATATCCTGTCTTCCTGGATAGACAGAACCAATATAGTCAAGATGGCTATACTTCCAAAAACGTTATACAGACTTAACCCAATTCCAATCAAAATACCAACAGCATTCTTTGTAGAACCAGAGAAAGCAATCCTAAAATTCACATGGAACCAGAAGAGACTTAGAACAGCAAAAGCAATTCTGGGCAACATGGGCAAGGCAAGGGGCATCACACTCCCCCACTTCAAGTTATACTACAAAGCTACAGTGATAAAAACAGCATGGTATTGGCAAAATAAAAAAATAGACTTGTGGATCAAGGGAACAGAATAGAGGATGCAGAAACAACTTCAGGCACACTCAGCTACCTTATTTGACAAAAGGGCCAAATACTTACACTGGAAGAAAGATAGCCCCTCTAATAAATGGTTCCAGGAAAACTAGCTATCTATATGCTAAAGGTTGAACCTAGATCCTTATCTCTCACCATGTACTAAACCAAAATCAAAATGGATCAAAGATCTAAGTATTAAAATAGAAACACTAAATCTACTGGAAGACAAAATAGATAAAACTCTTAAAGATATAGGTATAGGCAAAGACTTTCTGAACAGAACCCTGACTGCACAAGAAATAATACCAAGAATCAACAAATGGGATCACACTGAACTAAAAAGCTTCTGCATAGCAAAACAAACCACCAACAGAAGTGAAGAGACAACCTATAGGATAGGAAAAAAATTTTGCCAGCTACTCTTCAAGACTAATATCTAGAATATATAAAGAACTCAAAAAATTAAGGCCCTCAAGTTTAAAGATCCAATAAAAATGAGAATCTGAAATGAACAGATACTTCTAAGATGAAGTATAAATGGCTAATAAATACATTCAAAAATGTTCAACATCACTGGCCATCCAAGAAATACAAATTAAAACTGATAGGTCTCCCACTACCTCAGCAGCTGTTATGTACAGTAGCTGCCCTCTTCCTGTTGTGCCTTGCCCCCTCCCCTGTGTGCCATCATGCCAAGACGGTTGCTCCCACCAAAGAATAAACCCTTCTCCCCAGCATGCCCCTGTTCCCGCCTAGAAAGTAACCTAATACTTGCTCACCTCCTACCACCTCTAGTGACATCACCAGCTCCTCCATTCCCTAGTCACTACCTCACTCAACCCCACTTCAGCCACTACAAACCCCACCCCAGTCTCTATAAAAGACACTCCCTGCCCCGGCCATATTGCTTTTTTCTCTCCTTTGTTCAGAGACAGCCCAGCAGATCTATTGCCCTAATAAAGGCTTGTTGTGGCCTGGTCTGGTCTCGGTTTTCGGCCCTTTTACCCAACAAAAATAACACTAAGATTCCATCTCTCTCCAGAAAGAATGGCCATCATGAAGAAATCAAACAGTAACAAATGCTGGAAAGACCACAGGAAAAAAGGAATTGTTGGTGGGAGTGTAATTTGGTATAACCAGTATGGAAATCATCATGGAGATTCCACAAAAAACTAAAAATAGAAATTCCATTTGATCAGCTATTTGCTTTCTAGTTATTTTCCCAAGAGTTCAACACATCATATTACAGTAAAAAATGCATATCCATGTTTATAGCAGAACAATTCATAATAGCTAAATTCATTTGTTATATATCCATCAACAAATGAATGGATAAAGAAAATGTAGTATGGGGCCGGGGATTTAGCTCAGTGGTCCCACCACCTGCCTCGCAAGCACAAGGTTACTGAGTTCGATCCCTGGTACCAAAAAAAAAAGAAAATGTAATATTTGTACACAATGGAGTTCTACTCTGCCATAAAGAAAGGCATACTTAAGCCATTTGTAGAAAAATGGGTACACCTTGAGAATGCAATGTTAAGTGAAACAGATCAGACAAGCTTAAATATCACATGGTTTCTCTTACATGAGAAAAACAAAGAGAGAAAAACTATTGTAATCCAGTATGGCCAATGTATCTAAAAGTGAACCTTGATTTGGTATAATTGTCATATATGTTTTATATGTTTTTTGGCCTGTCAGTTTGGATGCTAATCTGTGTTTCTGATAATTAACTTGATAAAGACATAAATAAATCTGATCCTGGCAAAAAAAAAAAAAAAGAAAAAGAAAAAACTTCAAAAAATGGGGGTGGAGAGGAAAGGAGAAAAAAAAGAATTGAATTATGTACTATGTACATGTACCAATTCCTCACAATGAATGTATGTACTGTAAACCTGTACTAATAAAAATTAAAATTTTAAATGTTTTTTATGAAAAAGCATGGACCAAAGCCAGATCACACAGGTTCAAATCCCAGCACTGCCACTTAACCCTGCTGACCCTGGGAAAGTCACAGAAACCTCTTTGTGAGTCTGTGTTCTCATCTTCACCATTGTGGTGAAGGTTAAAGGTTTATAATGGGTTAAGTCCTCACAACACTGATTAGTACATAGCAGATGCTCCAGGTTATCATCATAGGTCAGCAGTGTTACCATCCTAGAGCTTAAATATCTTCCCTAGGGCCACAGGAACAGCAGCTGAGAAGGAAGATGAGAACCCATGGCTGTGGGTGTCACAGCCAGCACTATGGCACTCGAGCCATCCAGCCCCATTCCCTCCTTGATGCAAGGCCCTGTGGCTAATAGGCAGGAGGTCTGGTCCCGCCCTTCATTGTGCTATAAGATTCCTATTTGCAACCCATGGAGTCTCTGCTGCTACATTTATACAATAAGGATTAGACCAACTCCCCCATCTCACAGATGCAAGAAGTACTTCAAGGATCAAGTGCAAGCACTGGGATTGGTTTAGAAGGGTTCACCTGCAAGCACCTGGAAAATTCAAATCCAGGAGCAGTACCTTGCCCACCAGTCCTCTGATTGGGTTCTGACTTAACAGGATTGTGTGAGAAGGGAATACCTAGTGCCCCAAGACTGTCTGAGTAAATTACACAAGGGTATAACCTGCTGAGACAAACTAGGAGAAAGAGTTCCCCTCCAGAGACAGGGAAATCCAGAAACAGTCCTTGCCTGGTCAGAACGTAAGGGACTGGAACCCTCCAAAGTGAGCTCTTTCTGTGGTGTCCTTTGAAGTTCAGAGCACCTTTTCACCAACAAGGAAACCAAGGCTCCAGAGGAGGTTGTGTATGTACCTAAGGTCACACACAGCTAGTGAGCGACAGGGCTTGGATTTCAAGCTGGGTCACCTTCCTATCCCGTGAATGACCACACCCCTACCCCCACCCCCCCACACACCAGGGCTAACTGGGTGGATTTAAATGCAGCTTCCCCAGACTCCCCTGGGCTGAGTCACCCTGCAGCATTGTTCAGGAGGGTGTGGGAGGGGAGCCCTCCCACCAGACAGGTGCTCCTCATACAGGTAGAAAACCACCTGGGTGGCCCTGCAGACCCTGTCCGGGTTGGCACATGGGGCAGGTGAGGGTGGGGGAGTGATATCAAGAGTTTGTTTTGTTTGTCCTGCATTAGTCATCCCTGTCTGAGAACAGTCCCTGGAACAGAAGAGCAAATCTCTTTGACCTCTGGCCCCTCCACTTCCTCCCCCACAACACAGCTACTGCCCCAAGCTGGGGGTCCTCTCTCTTCTGCATCTTATCTTTTGCAATACATACTACTATTATTTCCCCCTCTGCCCCCAATGAAATGGAAGCTCAGAGAGGGAAAATGACTTAAGCAATGACACTCAGCTAGTAGGCATCAGGCTAAGATCTGCACCCAGGGCTGAAGAACCCAAAGCATGTTCACTCAGTCCTCTTGCTTCACAGGGATTGTGGCCTTCAAATTCCTAGACTCTCGGGCTGGGAATTGGGGGTCCTGGATCCTCATTTCAACTCTTCCCAAGCAGAGTGACCTGAGCACTTAATGGCTCTGAGGGTCAGTTTCTACAACTACAAGATGAGGCAACACCTGACTACCATGTAGCACTCCATCTCCAACAGTCCCCTGATGTACAATTGCTAGAAACTATGAGCTCTCTGAGGATGGTGCCCAGGGAGCACATGGTAGTCTTTTACACTGTAAGTTTAGCTTCCACAGTCCAGAGAGGAAGCAGCAAACTACATGGGTATTAGGCATCATGGAGACTCAGAGGGAGAATTAAAAAACTTGCCCTGGAGAGGCAAATAACTGGAGAAGACAAGTCCGGCAGCCTCTAAAAGACAGACCAGTGTGAGGCCAGTTAAGTAGGGCTGAATTATGTTCTCGTACAGGAAAACGCTTTGCAGGGAGGCATAAGACTCCAGCTGGGGGTGAGGACGGATGCATCATGGGAGCCACCAGGGAGAAGGCAGTGAGCTGCCAATCCTCCACCAGTTTGCCAGGGTGATGGGATCCCACTGGGTTGAAGGGAAAACCCTGGATTTGCTCCAAGCAGTTGAGTGCTTAACCCTGTCTCCCACTACTCGCACAGTATATATGCCAGCCCCTTTTCCACAACTTGGTTACAAGTTCCCTAAATGCACATAAAATGAGTTTGCAGTCCACACACTACTGGGCACACAGGACAGTCTTAATAATTCACTCATGGTGATGGCACAACTATTAACGGTATCTTTCCTTCCAACAGTCCTCCTCTCCCTTCCTCACCCTAAGAGCCCTGGCAAGTCCTCCTGCATCTCAGTACTGCACAGGGCCCCACATTTGCCCCTCTTCCAGGAGCCTGCAGACCCCATTACAGAATCTTTCCCTCCACTTGGGGTAAAAAGCATCAGAACACAATGCCTAGGCCCTCTGGCTCTGAAACCACTTACTAGCTTCAGTTTTCTCACCTGTGATATGGGGACAATAACAGTAATACAATCACATCTGAGGACCTAGTTGGGAGGAAGGAATGCCTGTCAATCTCTGAGTCCAGAGAAGTGCCTGAAATGTGCGTTGTGATCAGCTTCCTCATCCCACTCTTCCTACCCATATCAATTAAAACTGGACCTGCACTCATATACAAGGCAACAGTTCTTAATGGTGAGGCCTGACCTCAGGGGCACTGGTTCCAGTATCATGGTTACAAAAATCCATCGATACTCAGGTCCCTTTTATAAAATGGCATAGTGTTGCACAGAACCCACACACCTCCTCCTACATGCTGTAGTTTAAATCATCTCTACATTACTAATGATACCCAATACAATGTAAATGCCATGTAAACAGCTGTTATACTGTATTGTTTAGGGAAGAATGACAAGAAAAGTCATGATCATGACTTTATGATCAATACAGACACTAGTTTTTCCCCTGAATTATTTTCATTCATGATTAGTTTAATATGAAGATTCTTAACCTGTGGATACAGACCATGATTATGAAGAACCTGCAAATCCACACTGAACATTGACTTTTATTTAGTACCTACCAAGTATTTACATGTTTTCTCATTTCATCCCAACCACCATGTCAGTGAGCACTTCCATTCTTAGATATTTACACAGGCCTGGTAATGGTAAGGAACTTGGGCTAGTGTCAGGTACAGGATTTGAACTTGGGCCTGCTTCCCACGCTGCAGCTTTGCCTCCCTGACACAAGATGACTCTCCTCAGATGAGGCATGCTTTTTCAGGCTTTCTTTCCAACCCATTCCAGGAACAATGGCCCCTTTTCAATCCCTCCCCATATTGGTGGCATTTCTGGCATCCTGAGCCCGTCCCTGTTCCCATCCCCTGACCCCATCCACTCCTAGGTAAAGCTTCCAAAATGTTCTATGTCACTCAACAGCGAAATGGCCTCAGAGTGTCCAGGATGAAGGGCTCCTCCCTCTGAGGCACCCCCTGGTGTTGAACTCCCACATTGGGCTGGGCTGCTTCCCCTCTCTGGGGGTGCTCACCTGCATTTTCTCCAGCATCTCGAAGAACTCCGCAGACTGAAAGACACAAAGGGGGAGGGGAAAGAAACTGCATCAGCCAGGAAGTCAGCTGAGAAAGCCTCCTGCTCACGGTCTGGAAGTGGAGCCAGGGCCTTCCCCAGGGATGAAATTCATTTGGGTCAAGAGAGGAGATAATTTGATTTCGCCTTTGCAGAGCTGGTGGGCCAGAACACCCCACACAACAGAAGAGAAAATAAAACAGACCTGGGCTGGGAAGTGGCCCTGGGGAGGGCAGCCACTCAGTCTCCTTGGCAGGCAGGGGCATAGGGGCATAGGGACAAGCCCAAGGTTCCCCAATATACCTGTGGAGACTCAGCCTTCAGCAGGATTCATGTTTGGGATGTTTTCAACCCAGCAGTAGGGACAAGATGTCCAACACACGTAGTTTTCTGACATCTGGGGCAACATAGGCTTTCTGTCTCCTCCTATAAAACTTCACTTACTATAGGACAGAGCAAGCAAAAATGCACTGAGCCACTCTATCCAGGGCAGCCAAGGGGGCTTGAGCTCCAGGCCCTGCCCCAAGCACCTGGATGGATTTTATTTGAAATCCGAAACTACATCTGTCCACACCTTTAACCTACTTTGGTGCCTCCATTGTAAACTCCAGACAGAGAGAAAAAGGAAGTAGAATGGACAGCTGAGGAACAGGCAGCTCTGCCTGAACAAAGGACAGGCAAAGGTCCCTCGAAGATTTCACTTTCCACTGCATGAATACAGGCCCACTTTCTTATACTAACATCATTGTGCACCTCTGGGCATTGGCAAGCATTATGTCAATGAATGCCCAGAACAAAATGAAGAAAAAAGAACGGTGTGATGAGGAGGAATGCATTTGCCCTTGTCACTTCTTCATCCAGAGGCAGAGCCTCCCAACACTCCCTTTTTCTGCCCACACCAATACCACCTGGGGCCCCACCACCCTGAATTCTTCCTAAGGGAACCACCTTGGGAAGAATTCTTAAGGGTTCACCTGGTGAGACTCATTCCTGCTGCAGATTCCAAACAACCTCTCTCAAGCCAAAGCAAGCCTATTAGAGTCAGAAAGTCTGTGACCCACCTGCAATTCAGGAAGTAGGGCTTGGAAACCCGACATATGAATGTACAGGAGTAGACCTAGGCCACTTAACACGCTTGACCAGGAGCAGGCTTGGGGGACCAATATCACCGGCCAGGAGTAGGCTTGAGGCACCAACATCCTTGACCAGAAGCAGCCACCAAACCACTAGATCGCTTCCCACTTACTTGCTCTAAATACAAATGCACCAGCCACACTGTGTATTCTTACCAACTCCAGGATTCAGCCATAAAGGGCTTATACAAATCAGTAAAGATAGAAAGAGGACAAGGAGATGAAACAATCAACATTACATATACACAGACCAGGGCTGGGGATTTAGCTCAGTGGTTCCACCATCTGCCTCGAAAGTACAAGGACCCGAGTTTGATCCCTGGTATGAAAAAAAAAAAAAAAAAAAACAAATACACAGACCTCTGACCCAGCAATGACCCTTGCAGCAATCTGTACTCTAACACACTTACATATGTACATGATACAATTAAAATATTTATTGCTACATTACAGTACCTGTAATAGTAAAAAATGGCAACAAATGCAAATCTATACCAAATTGGGTAGAGTAAGCTCTGCTCATAGAATAAAATATAAATACAGGTGTCTAGTTTCTCTGAGCACCTGCCCTCCACTCCTGAGTGTGTCCTATAGACATTCTTCTCTAAAAAATTCTTCTCCTGTGTATTTTCTAAAACTACAAGTACTATAAACAACTATATGTCAATAAATTTAAATAAATTAGATGAAATGGTAAAATTTCTAGGAAACCACAAGTTATCACAACTGACTCAGAAAGAAGTGGAAAATATAAAAAGTCATATAACAAACAAAGAGATTGAATTAGTGAGCAAAAAACTACCCACAAAGAAAAGTTCAGGGAGGCTTCCGGGCCACCATACCATCCCCGCCAGCACACAGGAGGTAACCCGTGCAGGTGCCAGCAGCAGCGCCACCACCCAACAAAATGAGAAGACACATAAACAAGTCTAAAAACCAGACTCCCAGATCACCTACAGCAACCCCAAAGGGAAATGAGTTGGAACACTCCGATATTCAACCACCTGGACTCCCTGAACTGGTAACAAAAGAGGATCTGGAAAAAATGAAATCAGAAATAATTTCTCACATAACAGGAGAAATCATGCTCCTAGTGCAAGACATGATTAATAAATCTAGAGAGGAGCTCAGGAACATGATGGAATCCCAACATAGGAAACAAAAGGAATCCATAAAACAGATTCAAACATATTTCCAGGAGATCAAAACCTCCATTAAAAGTCTAAACAGAAGAATGAGCCAATGTGAGGACAGAATTTCAGATACAGAAGATAAGATTGCAATTAGTGACCAGGAAAAGAAAAATTGCTTCAAAATTGTAAGGGACCATGAGAAATCAACCAAGCAGCTGCTAGATGTTGCAAAGAAGAATAACATGAGACTAACTGGGTCAAAGAAGAAACAGGAGAGAGTGCAGATGACATAAAAAGAACTGTTCACAGAAGTAATGGCAGAAAACTTCCCAAGCAGGGGAAAAGAGCTTGACACTCAGCCATAAAAAATAAGAAATTAGAGACATTTATAGCTAATTGGATGCACATTGAGGCGATACTCTTACATGAAATAAATAGAACACATATGTATAAATACCGAAAAGTTTCTCTGGTGTGAGAAACTGAAAGTGTAAATAAGGACTAAAATGTATAATAGGTAATGTGAAATAGGAAGAAGACAAGGAGATGAAACAATCAACATTACAAATACACAGACCAGGGCCAGGGATTTAGCTCAGTGGTTCCACCATCTGCCTCAAAAGTACAAGGACCCGAGTTTGATCCCTGGTATCAAAAAAAAACAAAAAAAACAAATACACAGACCTCTGACCCAGCAATGACCCTTGCAGCAATCTGTACTCTAACACACTTACATATGTACATGATACAATTAAAATATTTATTGCTACATTACAGTACCTGTAATAGTAAAAAATGAATCCTTAGGGTGCAACAAGAAATTAAACGCAAAGGGGGAGAATCCAACAAAAAGGTCATGATAATGATAAGTCAATATGTATGAGCTATAACCATCAATGTTAATGGTCTCAATTCAACAATCAAAAGAAATAGACTGGCAGAATGGGTCAAGAAGCAAGACCCAACAATATCCTGAATACAAGAAACACATTTAATTCAAAAAGAAACTCAGTCTGAAAGTTAAAAGGGTGGAAAACAATACTCCCTGTGACAGGAACCTGAAAAAAAGCAGGAGTAGCTATCCTCTTTGCAGATCAAGTGGATTTCAAACCAAAATCTGAAACACTTCTGGTCCCAAGAATTTCAGATAAGGGACAGTCAACCTGTATGTACAAATCTATTGTGAACATGTGTTTTCATTCCTCTCAAGTAAAAACTTAAGAACAGGACTGTTGGTTCTTAACAGTAGTACAAGAAATTTCTATATTGTTTTCCAAAATGGTTTTATCATTTTACATTCACATTAGCAGTATTAGAAAGTTCTAACTGGTTCACACCTAAGCTGACCTTTGTTCTTTTAAAACTTTTAACTTCATCTCCCTAATGAGTGTATAATTAAATCTTGCTATTGTACTGATTAGTATTTTTCTGATTCTAGTGTTGTACACATTTCCTTGTGCTGTACTGGCTATTTATCATTTTCTTGTGTCTACTTTTTAATCGGGTTGTCTATTAATGAGCTCTAAGAGTTCTTTATATATTCTGGTCATAGGTTATATGCATTATAAATACGGTCTGTTTAAGGACTACTTTTCATTTTCTTAACAATGTCATTTAAAGTTCTAAATTTTGATGGAATTTCATTTATCAGTTTTTTTCTTTTATACATCATGTTTTTTATATCCTAGGAAATTCCTGCCTACCCTAAATTCATAAACATTTTCCCTTATAATTTCTTCTTAAAGTTTTATAGTTTTAGGCTTTCATATTTAGGTTCATAGATCCTTTCAAGTTATTTTATGTATGAAAATAAAGGGTTGAGGTTAACTTTTTATATAAGGATACCAGGTGTTCTAGTGCCATTTGCTGAAAACACTATCTTTTCCTCTGCTCTTGAATTGAGTTTATGTTCTATAAAATGTTAATGTTAAATAATCTTTCAAAAATCAGTGGACCATATATGTGTGGTTCTATTTCTAGATTCTGTTTTATTCCAATGATCTATATATCTTTCCTTACACCAACACTGCCTTGATTACTGTAGCTTTAGAGGAAGTCTTAAAATTAGGTAATAAACGTCTTCCACACTGGGTTTTTTTCTTTTTCTTTTTACTTTTATAGGTCCTTTGCACTCCTACATAACTTTTAAATTTCAATATCCTATTCTTCATTTATAGCAAGTATATATAGACCTGAATTTCTATATATACCTTGTGTTTTCTAATCCTGCTAAATTCAAATACAAGTTCTAGGGGCTTCTAGAGATTTCTTAGTATTTTCTCTGTAGATGATCATTTCATCTACATATAAAGATTTTACTTCTACCTTGGCAATCCTATCCTAATTGTGCCATTTTATTGCCAGACTATTTTGGTTTGGGCCTATGTTTCAAAGTTTAATGGACAGGTGAAGAGTTGGCATATCTGCCCTTGTTCCCAACCTTAGGGACAAAGCATTGTATCTTCTCCATTCATATAAGGTGGTTTTTTTTTTAAAACAAAACCCCTAGTAATCTTTTTTTTTGGTACCGGGGACTGAACTTGGGACCTTGCACTTGCAAGGAAGGCACCGGAACCACTGAGCTAAATCCCCGGCAATATAAGGCATTTTTGCTGGAATTATGGAGTGCATGTATTTGATCTGTTGAGAGGGTTCTGTTCTACTTCTAGTCTCCTGATAGCTTTTACCATGAACAACTGTAGAATTTAGTCCAATACTTTTTCTGCTGACAGGATCATATGGCTTTCTCCTTTCCTCTGTTAAAATGATGACTTTTGGGGGGTGGATCTTCCAATGCTGAACCAACACTGCCGTCCCTATAACAAAACCACTTTCTACATACTGCCAGATCTGACTTCTAATAGTTTGTTTTGTTAAACAAATTTCTATCTATGTTCATACATTTTTCTTCTATTATCTTTATCCAGTTTTAGGATTAGCACAATGTTGATTTCCTAAAATGAGGGAGAAGTGTTCCTTCTTTTTTCTGCTTTAAATGTTTGATATAATTTATCAGTTAAAATGTATATGAGCCTGTTGTTGTCATGTAGGTAGGTTTTCAAGCTAGGAATATACTTTCTTTAATAGGTGCTGTTCAAATTTTGTATTTCCTCCAGAGTTAGTTTCATTAATTTGTCTTCCAAGGTACTTCTTAGAAGTTGTCAAATTTATTTCAAAAAAGATTTTTGTAATATGCTTTCTACATCCTTTTAAATTCTGTAAAATCTGTGGTAATGTCTCCTAGATCTTGATACTATAATTTTAAAAATGTATAACTGATACTGTGTACTAGGAAGAAAAGGTCTTAAGAAGCAAGGGAAGTGGGAAGGGTAAGGGAAAGGAAAAAGGGGAAAAGAAAAAATATGAGAGAAGGAAAAAAATGGAAACAAAGTCTTTGCAAATAGGGAAGGGTGGAGGGGGAGAAGGGAGCGCAAGGGAAGGGGAAAAAATAAGAACCAAGATACTCATGTAATAGTACAAGATCCCAATGATGAATGTAACTATTTTATACCTAAAATGTACCAATAAACTTAATGGGGAAGATAAAAAAAGAAAAGTTCAGACTCAAATGCTTTTATTTGTAAATTCTCCTAAATATTTAAAGGCTAATTAATACTAATTCCTCAAACTCACTATCAATATGGTAAAAAGTCAACACACAGACTAGGAAGAAATGTTTGCAAGCCATTATCTAAAAGGGACCTGTATTTGCAATATATCTAGAATTCTAACAACTCAATTTTTAAAATAAAACTTCACATTAAAATAGGCAAAGGATGTGAATTAACATTTCCCCAAAAGAAGACACACAAATTACAATAAATACAGGAAAAGATACATCATTAACCATCAGGAAATAGAAAGCAAAACAAAAATTAGATTCCATGCATACCACTAAGATGACTATAACCAAAAAACAGAAAGTAAATATGACAAGGATATGGAGAAACTGGAACCTTCATACATTCCTGGTAGGAATACAAAACAACTCAGCCACAGTGGAAAATGATTTTGTAGTTCCTCAGAAAGTTAAACATAGTTAACACAAGACATAGAAATTTCACTGCTATGTATGTATCCAAAAGTACTAAAAACAGACATTCAAATACTTGTACATGAATGTCCATGGCAGCATTGTTCATACTTGTCAAAAGGTAAAAACAATCCAAATGCTTATCAACTATTGAATGGATAAACAAAATACAGCATATCCATACAATAGAATTAGATTCAGCCGTAAAAAGAAGTGAAGTACTAATACACATCACAACATGGATGAATGAACTTCGAAAATATTATGCTAAATGAAAAAAACCTGATATAGACTAAATTAAAACTTAATGAAGAAATATTAGAGCTGAACCAAATCTTTGAACAAATGGACTTAATAGTTATATACAGAGTGTTCTAGCCAACAACATAATACACATTCTTTTCAGCAGCACATAGTACTTTCTTCAAAATAGACACTATACTAGCTAATAAAGCATACTTAAGAAAATGTAAAAGAATTAAAATTTTTTTTAAAAAGAATTAAAATTTTACCATGCATATTATGAGATCACAGTGCAACGAAACTAGAAAGCAATAGCAAAAGAAACCACAGAAACTATACAACATATGCAAACACAGGCTGGAATAATGAATGGGACACTGAAGAAATTAAGGAAGAAACAGCCAGTTCCTACACTCAAATGATAACACCAGTACAACATACCAGAACCTATATAAGGTAATGAAAGCAGTCCTATGAGGGAACTTTATAACTGTGAACGCCTATGCCAGGAAAACAGAGCAAGCCCAAATAAATAACCTAATGATGCATCTTAAGAGCCTAGAAAAACAAGAACAATCCAAATCCAGAACTTTACAAGGAAGGAAATTGTAAAACTCAGAGCAGAAATCAATGAAATGGAGACTTGAAAAACAACAAAAGACTCAAAGAATCAAAGACCTTGTTCTTGGAAAGAATAAACAAATTAAACAAACCATTAACCAATCTTACCCAAAAAAGTAAAGAAAAGATACAAATCAAAGCAATTACAAATGAAAAGCATTTCACAACAGACACCATCAAAATCCAGAAATTAGCAACTATTTCACAAACCTATATGCAAAAAACTGGAAAACTCAAAAACATGAAGAGATTCCTAGATACATATGAATTACCAAAACTGAACCGAGACTTAAAAATCTTGAACAATCCAATAACAGGCAATGAAATTGAAGCAGTAATTTAAAAACAAAGCAACACTACCAACTAAAAAAAGCTCAGGATATGGTGGATTCACTGCTGAATTCTGTAAGATCTTTAGGGAAGATCTAACAGGAATACTATTCAAACTCTTTAATGAAATAGAGAGGAAGAGTATTTCCAAAATCATTCCTGGAAGTTAGCATTACCCTGAACCCCAAACCAGACAAGAATCCAACCAACAAAGAGAACTACAGGCTAATTTTTCTAATGAACATAGATGCAAAAATCTTCAGCAAGGTACTGTCAAACAGAATGCAACAAATCATCAAAAAGGTCATATACCATGATGAAGCAAGCTTCATCCCAGGAATACAAGGATGGTTCAACATACACAAATGAGTAATTCAATTATATAATTCATTACATGAACAGAAACAATGACAAAAATCACATGATCATCTCAATAGATGTGGAAAAGACCTTTGACAAAATCCAACATCTATTCATGATAAAACCCTGAAGAAAATAGGTATAGACGGACCTTATTTCAATCTAGCAAAAGCCATTTATGACAAACCAACAATCAACATCATATTAAATGGAGGAAAACTGAAATCTTTCCCTCTAAAATCAGGAACAAGACAAGAATGTCCACTATCACCACTCCCATTCAACACAGTCCTCAAAACATTAGCCAGAGCAATCAGGCAAAAGAAAAAAACAAAAGGGATATGTATAGGAAAGGATGAAGTCAAAGTATCATTATTTGCAGATGACATGATTCTCTAGGTATAAAACCAAAATATTCCACCAGAAGACTCCTAGAATTAATAACCAAATTTAGCAATGTGCCAGGATACAAAATCAACACACAAAAATCAGTAACGTTCCTGTACACTAACAATGAACTCACTAAGAAAAAAATTAGGAAAATAATATCATTTAAAATAACATCAAGGGGCCGGGGATTTACCTCAGTGGTGCTGCCACCTGTCTTGCAGTGCAAGGTCCTGAGTTCAATCCCCAGTACCAAAAAATAAATAAATAAATTTAAAAAAATAAAATAGCATTAAAAAAATTAAGTACTTAGGACTTAACCTAACCAAGGAAGAAAAAGACCTCTATAATGAAAATTACATCACTCTGAAAAAAGGAAATCAAGGACTGGGGATTTAGCTCAGTGGTTTCGCCACCTGCTGCACACGCGCAAGGACCTGAGTTTGAGCCCTGGTACCCCCCCAAAAAAAGAAAGAAAAAGAAAAAGGAAATCAAGGAAGACATTAGAAAATGGAAAGATATCCCCTATTCCTGAATAGGCAGAACAAATATAATCAAAATGGCTATACTTCCAAAACAGATGTAATGCAATTCCAATTAACATACTAAGAGTATTTCTCACACATCTAGAGAAAATAATCCTAAAATTCATATGAAACAAGAAGAGACTCAGAATAGCAAAGTAACAAAAGCAAAGAAGGAAGAATCACAATTCCAGATTTGAAAGCTACTGTGATTAAAACTGCATGAATCTAAAACAAAAATACGCATGCTAATCTACAGAACAGAATAAAGGAAGTAGAAGCAAACCCAGGCACATTCAGCTATTTGATCTTTGACAAGGGGGCCAAAAACATACACTAGAGGAAAGACAGCCTCTTTAATAAATGGTGCTAGGAAAACTGGATATTCACATGCAGAAGTCTGAGTCTAGATCTATATATTTCACCATGTACTAAACTAAACTCAAAATGGATCCAAGATCTAAATGTTAAAACAGAAACACTTTGCCTGACAATAAAATAGGTAAAACTCTTGAAGACATAGACATAAGCAAGGAGTTTCTGAACAGAACCCCAATGTCACAAGAAATAGTATAAAGAATCAACAACAAAAAAAGAACCAACAAATGGGATCATATCAAATTAAAAGGCTTCTGCACAGCAAAGGAAACAATCAACAGAGTGAAGAGACATCCTACAGAATGGGTAAAAAATTTCCCAGGTACCCTTTAGAGAGAGGACTAACATCTAGAATACATAAAGAACTCAAAAAAAATTAGATCCCCAAAATAAGAGACTCAATCAAATGATGGGCAACCGAAATGAACAGACATTCTCAGAAGAACAAGTACAAATGGCTGATAAGTACAAATGGCTGATAAATACATGAAAAAATGTTCAACATCACTGGCCATTAGAGAAATTGAAATTAAAACTACAACTGAGATACATTCTTACCCCAGAAACAATGGCTATCATTAAAAAAATCAAATGATAAATGCCAGCAAGCACATGAGGGAAAAGGAACTACTCCACATTGTTGGTGAGAATGTAAACTAGTATAACCACTATGAAAATCAGTGTGGAGATTTCTTAAAAAACTAAAAACAGAAATTCCACTTGACAGAGCTATCTCCCTTCTGTGTAACTTTTCAAAAGAGTTAAAATCATCATATTGCAGGGATACATGCACATCCATGTTTATGGGGCTGGGGATTTAGCTCAGTGGTTCCAGTGCCTGCTTCGTAAGCGCAAGGTCACGAGTTCGATCCCCGCCACCAAAAAAAAAAAAAAAATCCATGTTTATAGTAGCACAATTTATAGTAGCTAGATATTGGAAACAATATATATGTCCAGCAACAGATGAATGGATAAAGAAAATGTGGTGTTTATACAACATGAAGTGTACTGCTCTGCATTCACAGGCAAATGGATGCAACTTGAGAACATAATATAGAGTGAAATAAGTCAAACAGAAGCTGAAATATCACAGCTTATATGAGAAACTAAATATAAGTGTGTGTGTGTGTGTGTGTGTGTGTGTGTGTGTGTGTGTGTAGAGGCAGGGAGGAGGGCACAAAATAGAAGATGCATAAGTAGGGAATAGAGCAAAGTTCAAATAATTTCCCCAAATTATCTATTCCACTGTTTCAAAAATATTTAAGATATATGCTAATTTATTTCATTTATGTTATTCTCTTTGTTCACTGAAAAGTTTTGTCTTTTTATTTATTTCTTTCATCTGTGTAAGGGTCTTTTTTTTTTTGGTACTGGGGATCGAACTCAGGACCTTGCACAGGCCGTGGAACCACTGAGCTAAATCCTCGGCCCCCTGTAAGGGTCTTTTTTTGTCTATGACTTGTACTCTGAGTAACATTTTGACAATTCTTTTAAGATCATGATAAGATTATGATACAGTGTATTGTTATTCTCTAATTATTTTTAATGAAATTTTGTTTTATTTTTTCATAGAAATAAAAAGAGCTTTTAATATTTTCTTTACTAATATCTTGTATTACATTACAATAAAAATGTGAAATGTCCAGAATAGGCAAATCCATAGAGACAGAAAGTAAGTCAGTGGTTGCTTAGCGCTGAGGGAGGTAGGAAATTGGAAGATCATAGCCAAAAGATACTGGCTTTCCTACTGAGGTGACAAAAATGTTCTAAAATTGACTGTGGTGAAGGTTGCACAACTCTGTGGATATGCCAAAACCCACTAAATTGCACACTTTAAATAGGCGCTTTTTTTGGTATGTGAATTATCACAATAGAGCTGTTCAAAAAAACTACGCAACCACTTAGAGTGAAAGCAATAGATTTATATTGCTTAGACAAGTTATTCTCCAAGATAAATTACATTAGTGGGGAGGAGCAAATCAGAAAACACCACATTGAATATGAATGATCCTGCTTTTATGAAAACAATCTTAAAAATGAAATCTAAAGTAGCCTACATGTAGGCATATGAATGCACAGAAAATGATCTGAAAGAATACACCTAAACTAGCAAAACGTTATTATTTCAGGATGCGAGGATGAAAGTTGTTGAGGGAAGTTATATTTTATATTTGGCCTAAATCAAGACATGCAGGTCAACATTACTCACATATTTAAACTTTAAATAAAGTTTTTTAAAGGAAACAGAAAATTGTGCAAAGGACATGAACAAATTGCTAGAGGAGAAACATGAAACAACCAATAAGCACACAGAAACATGCCCATCTTCCCTCATTATTCAAAAAAAAATGACAATAAATAACAAGATAAAATCTTTCATCTATTGGATTGCCCAATGTTGGCAACAACGTAGGGGTCACAGACACAGGTTAATGCATACCTGGTACAATCTCCCTAAGGAGCAATTTTGCATCATGTATGCAAAGTCTTGAAAATGTTCACATCTTTCAGTCCAATAAACCTGCTCTAGGGAATTTGCCCTAAAGCAGTATTTGAGCAACAACATAAGGACACACACACATGATGTTTGTCCCAGCATTGCTTATAGGCAAAAAAAGTGGAAATAGTCAGGGCACCCACCAATGAGGGAAGAAGCCAACAAAGCATGAGGATATGAGTACAATAAAACACCACAGGAAGAGATCTGTGTTAATTATGCTAGCATAAAGATTCACAACGCATCGCTTAGTGAGAAAAATAGAGCTGGGAACAAGATGATCCTAGTTTTTCCATTAAATATAAAAAGATGTTTATGTATATGTGTACAGGTCTGATTATGAGTATGCATATCACACCCCCAAAGAAAAATATCTTGAAGGGTGGATATATGCCAAAATGATTTTAACTTTAAAATCAGTTAAAGATGTTTCTTTTTTTTTTTTGCTTTTCAGCATTTTTATAAATTGCTTTTTGCATTTAATCCATATTTTGAAGACTGACAAACAAGTGGAGGCTCTTCTTACAGCCCTTTCTTTGCTTTCCCTAACCCCAGCTTCAGGTTCTACCCATAACTTCCTAACCGAGTGACCAGAGACACAGGATACATCGTTCAGAGCCTGAAGAAAGGCCCTGGATTCAGACCAATTCATTCTAGAGTGGCTTCTTGGTTTTGTGTATGATAGGCTAAGATGCTCTCCTAAATCAGCCCCAAATCCAGCTCAATCTGTTACACACAGACAAACTGCAATCAAAAAATTCTTTAGCTGTATTCTTTGACAATGCCCTTCTAGCAGTCAATCAATTAACCTCAAATGATTAAGCACCTTCAAGGCATGGCCAGGATACTGGCAGTACCAGGCAAGGGTCAATTTCCAAAGTACTTGTTCTTAATTATGAGACAGTGCTCCTTAGGGCTATGTTACAGACGACCATTGCCACCGTCGTTCAGAGGAGGTATGAACCTCTTCTTAGTGGGATGTCAAACGTAGTACTCCACTGCTATATAACAAATCATTCTAAAGTTAATAGCTTGAAACAATCTCTGGCAGGAATTCAGTAGCTTAGTTGCACAGTTCTGGCTCAAGGTTTCTCATGTGGTTACAGTCAAAATTTCATCTGAACCTTGACTAGGTCTAGAGCCTCCAAATCCAAATGGGCACCCTCATGAAGATATTGGCAGAAGGCGTCATTTCTCCTCACAAGACAGCCAACAGCCTCTCCATTAACTGCTCAAGTGTCCTCAAAACATGGCAGCTAACTTCCTCCAGAATGAGCAATCCAAGAGAGAGGGCACAAAGGAAGCTGTAGTATCTTTTATGAGCTAATCTGAAAGGATACACTATCACCTCCACTTTATCCTATTCATTAGAAGCAAATATCCAAATACAACCCAGATTCAAGGGGAGGACAATTAGTTTCCACCACTTGAAAAGAGAACTATCAAAGAGTATGTGGACACATCTTAAAGCACCATATTAAGGAAAGTTTCTCAAAAGGCATGAGATCCCAGGAATATCTTGAAAGGATGAAGAGAAATCAATTCATAGAGAATAGAGAGGGCACAGTACCCAAGCACTGGGAGCTGTGTGGGCAAAGGTGGAAAAAAAAGTACTTGATCTTAATGATGCGACAATGCTGATGATGAGTGGACCAGCCAGCCAGACAGAGGCCTCTGGGTAAGACACCCTGAAAATGAGTCAGGAGAGGAGAACTGGGTTCCAGGCCTGAGAAATTCTAAACACCAGAACTCAGGTGTAATCTGCAAGGCAGAACAAAGCTACTTCAGCTTGCATGCAGTAGAAAGATATGAGACTGCAGAGTCCAGTGGTTAGACTCCAGAGCTGGGATCTGCTACTTACTGTCCAGTTGTGTGGCATGACACATGTTAATCTCTCTTACTTCTTTTCTTAATTTCCTCACCAAAAAACCAAATCAAAGCTTCCCTGACTTTGGGGATTCTTATGTGACTGAAATAAGAATGTGTACAAGAAGTGTCCAGCTAGTGTCTGGTCCACAGCAAATGTTCAGGAAACAGACAACTATTAGAAGGAACAATTAGAAAGCTCACTCTGGAGATGTGTTTTCCCCTGCAGCTTTAGGATACTTCACTTCTCTTGACATCATTGCTCTTCCCAGAGACAGTGTGTCTGGATGACTTAAAAATGAGTGTGTGTTTCCAAACTGAAGATGCTCTGTGGCCTCAGGACTGGCATAGCATGGGAGAGAAGAAGAATGGCTATGATTCACCAGGAGCAGAAATCAGCCAGCGGCAAGTTGGATTCAGCAGGGCTGGCCCCACTTCTTGATGACTGGTTGAACTTTCCAATGGGATCATTCCAGCCTTGGCAATAGGCAAGTCTCCTTTTCTACCCAGAAGCAGGTGACTCAGGCTAGCCTGGAACAGCCGCTGCAGCTATTCGGACCCACCCTCGTCCACAAACCCTGAGAATACTTCTTACAATCAAAGGCACGCAGCAGGCACTTAATAAATGCTCACTGACTCACTGCCAGGGCTGCACCAACCCTGCAGGACAGACTGAAGTCCTGGCCAGAGCATTTTTAGGAAGAGGATCTCCCTCCGTCAGGAAGGCAGATTGTCCCAGAGGAATGTCACTAGACTTCCTGTTCAATAGCAGAGTCAGCTCAGCTGTCTAATTTATTATTAGCAACAGCCGTTGCCACCCAAATCAGAGTGGCAGCCAGCATTTCCCCCCTGGGCTCTGCTTTAACAACCACTCAAGTAGGCCGTGAAATAATCAGAGAGCCAGCTCAGCCAAGGAAGTCACAGGTGGGGCCCCAGCATTTGGTAGGGGTTCAATCCCTGTCCTCCCCACCTCCCAATATAGAAACCACCGGGTCTTCCCTTTTCAGGGCAAAGGGAGTCCTTGGGGAAGAGAATGTGGAGGACAGAGGCAGCCAAAGTGGCATGAACAGGAAGTGCAGGGAGCCTCTTAGGTTTGGGAAATCTCTGGAAATCTTTCCCAATTCTTCTACTTGCTGGCTCTAGTCTCAGTCCACTGCCCAGTTGGGGAGGTAAAAGTAATGGAAGAAACATGGCATTTGTGTGAGATATCTGTCCCTTGGTCCTGGGATTAGTTCCAGGACTCTCCACAGACATCAAAATCTCCAGATGCTCAAGCCCCTTATATAAAATGATGTAGTATTTGCATACAATCTACATACATCTTCCCTGCTACTTTAAATCATCTCTACATTACTTATACTGCCAATATAATGTAAATACTATGAAAATGGTTGTTACATTGTTTTGTCTAGGGCATAGTGAGAAGAAAACTGGTCTGTACATTTTTAATACAGGCACAATTTTTGATTCAAATATCTTCGATCCAAGGTTGTTTGAATCTATGGATGTAGAACCCATGAGTGCAGAGGGATGATGGTATAGGGGGGGCCATGGTAGCCCATCTCACCACCTGTGCCCTTCTTGTGGGCAGGAGCAGCCTTGCCTGCCTGCCTTCCTGGTCCACATGAATGCGGCTTCTCCCTCCAAAATTAACCACCTGTTCCTTCCCTCTTACTGTACCCCAGAGTATGGGACCCCTACCAATACACTCCCCTTTTGCTCCATCTCCTCTCTACCCCACTTAGAAAATGACACTCACTGCCATCCACTTGCAGATCACTATGTCCCTGCTGGGCAACCCGCCCCCGCTCTGGGCTCCTCTCCTCCACTCCTGGTGGGGTGTATTTTCATGTGAGCAGGCTTGCTACACCTGCTCCCAGAATACATAATGCATCTGCAGCTCACCATGCAGAATGATGCAGTCTGAGCCTCCTGCACCTTGGAACAGGGCTGGTAACAGCACCAACACCCAGGCCATACTAGGACCACATAAGCCAGCATGCTCGCATCCTGGCAACACACCCAACACATGCTCAATGCCCAGTAGCAATCACCTCATAATCCCTTTCCACCTCAGTCCAGGACACATGTTCAAGGGGGTGAGACACTTCAATAGCAACGAGAAAATTGACACAAGCCAAGGACACAGGAAAAGGTGTTTTCCACCCACAGGGGTCCTGAGAAAATAAGGTAAAGATGCAGGGGCTGCACGGTGATGGGGAAGAAGAAAATCAGGGACATAGCAAGTATCCGGTCCTCACAGAAGTGAAAGACATAAACATAAAAAAAATAAATAAAAAGATGTTGGGCCGGGGATTTGGCTCAGTGGTTCTGCTGCCTGCCTCGCAAGCGCAAGGACCCAAGTTCGATCCCCAGTACCAAAAAAAAAAAAAAGAAAACGATGTCTGGAGAATTTTATAAAGAGGTTTATAGAAATCTAGAGGAGTCAGGCAGTCAGAGTTTACACCTTGTTAGAAACCACATCCGATGCTCCCCAGAGCTGCCTGACCATTAAGTCCAACAAACTGCTCAACTCTGCTGCTTCTTCAGAGGTCATCCCCTGCAGGGTGGGCAAGATGACGAACAGGGCCACTGCCCCAGCTGCCCAGGCCTGCAGGAAATGCCAGAGCCATTTCCACCAAGGCCACAAAGGGTAGTTCACCAAAGTAGAAGGTCCTTGATGCAGGGCTCTTGGCTTATGATAGTCACTGCTGTCTTCCTGGGCCTAGAAGTACCTGGCACACAGTAGGCACGGAAGTATTTCTTGAATGAGTGACTGGACACATTACTAAGAAAGATGAGACTCAAGTACACAGTGGAAAGTCCGTGTTGGGCCTGGTAGTAGCCAGGGCTGGTTCCTTGGGATAACTAAAGTCAGAGCTGGACAGTCCAGTGTTTCTGCTAATAAGAGCTTTCTGTTCTCTGACCACGGACTGCACCCCTCAGCCTGGACAGCCAGCCTCATCCCTAGTGGGTGCTCTCAGTGACAGACTGCCTTCCAGAGTTAAGTCTCCCTCCACTACCACCATCGCCACTCCACACCACCTGCATACTTCTCTTTCCTTTCTTTGGTTTCACCTCCCACCAACTGATGCTACACACAGTTCCTCTGCTCACTGGGGCCAGGAGCCTGCAATGGCTCTCCATTTCTTATCATAATGATAAGTCAACAGAATCACCAGGAACACTCCTTTATACACTGCTTGCTGGGCCCTGCTCCTAACATTTTTTATTCTTGGCCAGAGAATTTGCATTTCTAACAAATTCCCTCCCATGTGACTACACTGAGAACACCAACCTACAGAATTGTGTTTAATGCAGGTGGTCTGTAGAAGGGACCATCTCTGAGCAGAGGTACTGGAGCAGAGATGAAACAAGGTGGAGAAAGGTAGAAAAATGACAGGTTTTATAGGACACCTTAAAATTAGGCAGATACATTTAAATCTCTAAATTAGGACTTGGAGATGCAAACAACTATAGGTGCCAGGCAGGCAATGAAAGATTAAAGAGAGCTGGGCATGTGGTGCACACTTGTATTCTCAGAACTTTGGGAGACTGAGGCAGAAGGATCTGAAGTTTGAGCCTTAGTAAGACTCTATCTCAAAAAAAATTTTTTCCCAAAGGGCTGAGAATATAGCTCAGTGCGAAAACCCTGAGTTCAATCCCCAGTATATGTTTCTTAAAAAGACTAAAGACATAAGAAGTAAAAGACTGAATCAGTAATCAAGAACCTCCCAACAAGAAAAGTCCGGGAATGGGCCAGGAATTTAGCTCAGTGATTCCGCCACCTGCCTTGCAAGCTCAAAGTCCCAAGTTCAATCCCTGGTATGAAAGAAAGGAAAGAAAGGAAAGAAAGGAAAGGAAGGAAGGAAGGAAGGAAGGAAGGAAGGAAGGAAGGAAGGAAGGAAGGAAGGAAAAGGTCCAGGACCATATATAACGAATTCTACCAAGCATTTAAAAATATTTAATAAAGACAACACCAATACTCTAAACTTCTAAAAATTAGAAGAGAAGGGAACACTTCTAACCTATTCTATGAGGCCAGCATTACCAAGCCATGCAAAGGAACCACAAGAAAACTACAGACCAAAGTCCTTTATAGCCACAGAGGCTAAAACCCTCACTGTGCCAGCAAACTAACAGCATGCTACTATATACCACAACCAAGTAAGATTTATCCCAGGAACACAAGCTTGGTTCAACATAAGAAAACTGATATAAAATATCACAATAATAGAACAAAGGGGTGGAAACCACATGAGGATTTCAACTGATGCAGAAGTACGTGACAAAATCCAATACCTTTTTGTGATTAAAACAAAAAACCTCAAGTAGCTGGGGATTTAGCTCAGTGGATCCACTGCCTGCCTCACAAGCCCAAGGTCCTGAGTTCGATCCCCAGTACCAATAAAAAAAAAAATTTACTTACATAGATATAAATTTGTAATAAAGGAGTTCCTATAGATATTAAAAAAAAAAACTCAAAACTAGTATAAAGAGAACTTCCTGGATATGATGAAGGATATTTTTTAAAAGTCCATACCTAGCAGCATCCTCAATGGTGAAAGTCTGAAAACAGAAGATTAGGAATAAGATAAAGATGCCTACATTCAACACCACTATTCACTATGCTGAAAGTTATAGCCAGAGTAAAAAAAGAAAGCATCCATAATGTAAAGAAAGAAGTAAAACAATCTGTTTTTAGATGACATGATCCATATAAACAACCTTAAAGAAGTTACAAAAAAATAAGCTACTAGTACTAGTAAACGAAGCCACCAAAACAGCAGAATCAATAGCAAAAATCAACTGTGCTTCTACACACAAGCAATGAATAATCTGAAAAGGAAAGCAAGAAAACAATTCTATTTACAATAGCATAAAAAGAATAAAATACCCAGGAACAAAATTAACCGAAAGACTTACACACTGAAAATTACAAAACATTACTGAAAGAAATTAAAGACAACATAAATAAAATGAAATGATATCCCATGTTCAAGGATGAGAAGACAATATTGTTACGATGGCAATATCAAACAAAGTGATCTATATATTTAATATAATCCCTGTTAGAATCTTAGCTAGGTTTGTTTTGTAGAAACTGAAAGGCTGGCCCTAAATTTTATATGGGAATTCAAATAATCCAGAATAGACAAAACATACTTGAAAATGAAGAACAAAGTTGGAGGACTCACACGTCCCAATTTCAAAACTTACTGCAAAACAACAGTGATCAAAACAGTGGCAGTGGCATAAGGACCGACATATAAACCAATGATACAGAACTGAGAGCCAGAGATAAATCCATGCACTTATGGACAATTGATTTTTGACAAGGATGCCATGACAATCCATAACAAAAAAACAGCCTTTTCAACAAACAGTACTGAAACAAACAAACAACAAAAAAAAAAAACCCTGAGTATCTACATGCAAAGGAATAAAGCAGGCAGTTGTTTTTTGTTTTTTTGGTTTGGTTTTTTTTTTTTAATGTTTAAGTAGCTTCAATTTTGTTTTCCATACTGGCTGTACCATTTCACATTCATACTGACAATGTTACAAGAGTTCCAGTTTCTGCACATCCTCACCAACATGTTATCTTTTGTTTTGTTATTTTGTTTTGACACTGGCCATCCTAAGAGGTGTGAGATGCTAGCTCAGAGATTTTTTTCATTTGCATTTCCCTGATGATTAATGGTATTGGTCATCTATATATCTTCTTTGGAGAAATCTCTGCTGAAGTCTTTAAGCCCATTTTTCAATCAGATTATTAGTTCTTTTACTATTATGTTGTAGAAGTTTATATATTTTCAAAATCAAACACCTGTCTGATGTATGGTTTACAAGTATTTCCTTCCATTCCACAGGATGTCCTTTCATGCTGTTGTTTCTTTTGCTGTACAGAAGCATAATAATTCCATTTCTATAAAATATCTAGAAAGACAGAAAACTAAGTAGTGGTTTCCAGGAGCCAACGGTGAAAAAAGGAGAGTGTGGGAAGTGATTGTTAATGAGTTCTCACCTGGGAATTATTAAAATAAAATACTTTGGAACTAGATAGAGGTAGTGGTTACACAACACTGTGTTCATACTAAATGGCACTGAATTATTTACTGTAAAATAACTAATTTTATGTTATATAAATTGCACTTCAATTAAAAATAAAGAGTGGAGGAGTAAGACAATGTTAAATCCCCAAAAGGTACAGCCACCGCTTATCTCTAAGCTGCCAAGTAGAAATTCAAGCTCACTGGAGTTGAAGAGTTCAAGATAAACCTGTCTCAATTTTTAGACGCTGATAATCAATTCATTGTTAATCAGCTCAATGTTAAAAATCTCTACGTGGACCAAACACAATAAATCTATAAGCCAAATTGGCCCACAAGGCACAAATATCAAGCTCAGCTCTGGACATCAGGGAGCCACTGAATATTTCTGAGTTGGAAGGAAGTCCTAAGGTATCCTCTGTTGGGGACCCCGTGATGTGTCAGGCACTGGGCGTTGAATTAGGTACTTTCAAATGCCACTCCATAAACCTCACAAGCAGAAGTTCTTATTCTCCAGACACAGAGAATAAGAGGGCTAGAGGCTTAGAGTGGTTAAGCAGCTTGCCCAAAGTGAACACGTTTAGTAAAGGCGGAATGAGATTCAAGTCCAGACCCACCTGGGTTTACCAACATCTCACAGAACTCTCATTAATTCTTTCCCTCCCTCAAAAAAATCTACCTCTACCCCAGCCACTCTCCCCAGCTCAGTGAGTAGTACCATATACGTCCATCCCAAGCTCAGGACAAAGCTCTAAGAGTTCTCATCTATTTCTCCATCCTTCACCCGCCACGTCTAATCCTCCCACAAGTCTACGCTGAGGTGGATCCCAGGTATGATTG
The DNA here is from genome assembly GCF_053883595.1 of Heterocephalus glaber. Taxonomy (NCBI): domain Eukaryota; kingdom Metazoa; phylum Chordata; class Mammalia; order Rodentia; family Bathyergidae; genus Heterocephalus; species Heterocephalus glaber. The sequence continues at coordinate 14,702,328 of NW_028258351.1, read as the reverse complement.
TGTCTCACCACCCCCACGCCTCCACCATCTCAGCTCCCCTCAATGGACCATTCAACAGCCTCCTCCTCGAGCTCCCTGCCTCCCCACCACCCCCTCTCTCATCAGCTCCCCATACAACAGCCATACAGTCCTTTCTGGAGGACAAATCTGATAACAACAGTCCCCAGTTTAAAACCTTCCAATTCTACTATCCACCCCTCCCATGGTCCAGACAAGTCAGGCCATTTCTGTGTGCTAACAGGGTCCTCAGTCTCATGACACCCAACTTGGAGTCAATGGTGGACCATTCTCCCCCACCACAAATAAGTGTCCAGCCACTCTCCACATTCACCCCTAAAATCCCACCTTCTGCTCCTTGAAGAAAAGAGGTAACACAGCCAATGAGGGGGAGAAAAGGCAAGAAGACAGCCAGTCCCAGCCAGCAGCAGGCAGGTATGGGAATGAGGGAGCCTACAGTTCCAACCTGGCCATGGCAGCCTAGGCCCCCATGTCTACCAGGGCCTAGCAGAGCTGGGACAGGGTGTCTATGGTGCCTCCAGGGACAATCTGGCTGGGCACCACTAGACATGGCTGTCTCTCACTAACCAACTCTCACACTAACCACAATCTGTGACTCTGTGACAAGATTCAGTCACCTGCCAGGGATACGGCACAAAGAAGAAAAGCGTTACACCCACAGGGCCGGCCTACCAGCTCCAAGTGTCTAGCCCAAGCGACAGCCCAGCAGAAGAGTCCCTCTCTCTTGTTCTCTGGAAAGTCCCACCTGCAGCATGCCCTTCGGCTGGCAGTGGGTTCCCTCAGGCCCTCGCACAGGGCAAGGAAGCCCTCTCAGAGGAAAAAACACACAGGTGAGTTCTGCCCAATCCCACACCAGGAGCCGCACCTCAAATCTCCTGGCCAGTTAGAAGGGCCTGGTCCCTGAGTCTGTCCCGTCTTCCACTCCCACCATCATACACACAGAGTCTCCCTGTCCCTGACCTCTACTCCTCCTTCCCGAGTGACAGGTGGCACCCATGCCCCATGCAGACAAACAGCAATTCAGGGCTCCCTGCCAGGTGACAGCGGGAGTGCTGTATTCCACAGCCCCTCCGGGTAGCAGGGCTTGGACAGGCATTCCTCCAGCCCAGGGACACTCACCAAAATGTTCTTTAAGAAATCCATCATCTTCCACCGGTGCCTATGCCCTCTGAGTCCGGGGCCCTGTCTGTTTTAGCACCGCTGCCTCAGCTGCTGCTACCATTGCAGTGGTGGCAGTGGCAGTGCCTGCTGACGTTGGACAACTTCCTTAAGATCAAACAAGGAACTACAGGATTTGGGTGTCTGCCCGGAGCTGTTAGTCCACACTGACTAGTCCTGACCTTTGACCTGTCCTCTGCCAGGGCTGTTTTTCTGGGAAGTCAGGGCAGGTATAGCTGCCACACATCATATGTCATAAGAACAAGAGGACCCTCCCAAGGGAGAGGCACTGTGCCAGCAGGTTATGAGAGGAAGCTCAGCTGAGGCCTTAGAAAGGTAAAGGTGAAAAGTAGCCCTTTTCTTCCATCCCTGACTTGAAGGAGTTCTTAAGCACGCTGGTCTGAGAACCTGGGCCCAGGATGCAGGATGGAGGCAAAGGGTGCCAGCAACAGTCCCAGGCCTAAAGAAGATTGGTATGTGGTGTGTTGTGGGGATCCAAGGCAGGCCCTACTTGGTTGGGGCCTCAGTGCTCCCATCTGTGAATTGGGAAGACCTATTTGCAAGGGAAATAAAAACACAGTAAAAGATCAGGTGCCTACTTCCTTAAAGGTGTTTCCTGTGGCTCATCTAGCATCACAAGTCAAAGGTATGAAGACAAAAGTATGAAGATATGACAGTACGAAGACAATCGCTTCTTGGGGGGACTTGTGGGAAGTGATGCAGAGGTATAAGGAACTGTTTTCTTTCAAGAACAGCCTGTATTTTTATTTTTACTCTATTAATTGCATTACCACTCTTTTTTATTTGGTTTGAGTTTTTCCCCCCATTGCCAGGGATTGAAACCAGGGTCTTCACACTGAGCTACATCCCCGGCCCTTTTTATTTATTTTGAGGCAAGATCTCACTAAGTCATTAAGTTGCCCAGGCTGGGTTCAAACTTATAATCTTCCTGCCTCAGCCTGCAAGAGTGTTGAGATTACAGCATGTACTACCATGCCCAGTTTATTGCTCTTTTTTTTTTTAATTACTATGTTTTTTTAAAAAAACAGAGCAAGTGCAGATCTCATTCCCTTCGGTTGTCCCATGAGAAATGTTAAAAATAAATAAGGCAAATGGCCTGGGGAGACTCATACTGCATCTATGGCTCGCAGCCAGAAGTACCCGAGTGCTATGCTATTAGGAGCAAAGCATGGGGAGGGAGGACCAGGCCCTCGGCTGGATCTCAGAGTCTCTTTCCAACACTAATAAACACGTCACCTTGCATATCCATCCAGGGCTCTCAGTCCCAGTCCAGCTTTGAGACGAAAGCAATGTGCCAGCTTGGAAAGAAAGGCAGGAATTTTTAAATCCTTCAAGAAAGTAGTGTGGTGTAGTAGAAATAGCTTGGGATTTAGTGTGTAGCACACAAGCCTTTAACTCATGGTTCTGCTGCCAACAAGCTATTTGAACTGGTTACTCGGCCCAAGCCTTGCTTTCCGGACCTGTGAAACAGAAAAACATGGCCCTGCAAGGCACTGAGTTGCACAGTAGAATGCAGTGATGTACAGTCTATTTCAAGGTGAGGCACAATATGCCCTCCATAAATGCAACTATCTAATCTTTCCAGCTCTGTGCATGTTCTCACACCCCTGTTCCCATGACAGCAAAAAAAGCAGCCCCCCAGAAGGCCAATCTCTTCCTTTCTTTCCCTGCTCCTGCCCAGCCGGATGCCAAACACACAGCCCACCTCCTCTCTCCAGCCCTGCCAACCTATGCCTGCTCCAGAAATCCTGCTAGCGTCCTATGGGAGGAGGAGAGCCAGGAAATGTCCCCAGGGACTGGGGGAGGGCACAGCCCAATCAAGAAGGCCTTGGTGCTGGTCCATTCCTGGGGCTTGAAACAACACTGGAGGTCAGAGGAGTGGGGAGGAGAGGGACAGAGTTCCAGATGTGAACTGGGCCACTTTCTCATTTAGAGAAGCAACATGTGAGAGAAAACCCTGGATGCAGGGAAGGGTGGCAATGTCCCTTCCAACTCTCAAAATTCTGGCATAAAAGGGCATCTTGGGAGAAGCACTGAGGAAAAGCTCATGAGCCTCTCTGTCATTACTGAGCCCAGGGACTCATCCTCCATCCTCCCAGTTCCCTCCTGCACCTGCTTCTAGCTCATCTTCATTCCAACTCGTCTTTCAGCAGAGCCCTCAACTTCACCCCTCCCTGCCAAGCCCATTCCTGCAGCCCCAGCCCCAGGAACATGGCCAGCCCACCCTGGCAGGAAAGACATGCCATGTCTGCAAAATTTCTGCCACACAGCAACCCTGTGGCCCAACCCCCTCCCTCTGCACAGGCATGCAGTTAGGAGGCAGTGAGGAAGGTAAGAAATAGAGAACTAACTTACGGTGTGCTAGGCACAGTTAGGGCTGGAGACCCTGGGAAAACCAGCCTCAGTCCCTCTCCTCCCAGCCTGAATGAATGCCCAGAGGAGTGGGCAAGGGCTGGGATGCAAAAGAAGGGGATCAGGGAGGACTTCTTGGAGGGAGTTTTTCTCCCTATTTTACAGATTAAGCTGCAGAGGTACAAAACAAAAAATTCCTCCATCTACAGAAATCAATATCCAGACCCAGGATGCATTCCCACTATGTCCCATTTGCTCCTCATGATGATCCAGTTTCAGATAGGGATGGGGAGCTCAGAGAGGATAACTGGCCGGCTGAAAGTCACACAGCCTGTTGGTTGCACAGCCAAGAAAAAAGCATAGGGAGAGCAGGTATTTGTCCATGTCAAACTCTGAGAGCAGGAAGGACACTTCTGACTGGCCCTGAGCCCCTGCAGCATCCTGAACAGAGGCGACAACATGTTCACCCTGAGAGCCTCTCTAGGGGCAGGGGAACCCGAAGGCCAGCCAAGCACAGAAGGAATGCAGGCCAAGGAGACAAGAGTCCATTCTTGTGAGGCAAAACTGGCTGCTGTCCATGGAGGTGGAGATGAAAAAGGAGACTGAGGTCTGTGAACACTTCCCCTCCATCAAGTTAGATTCCTGTGGCTCTGAATGAGATCCCTCTTCCTTCTCAACCAGAAGCCACGCCATTCAGGATGCCCAAGGTCATGGTTTAGTGATAAACGCCCTCACGGAGGTGAGTCCACCGCAGGAGCAGGTTTTCCTCTCTTGCTGCAACCCAGAGCACAGAGCACCACCCTGAGGGTCAAAGAGACCAGCATACAAACCACAGCCTGGCCTCTGCCCACTGTGTGAGCTCAGGCTTTATCACTTCATTTGTAAAACTGGAATAATGATCCCCGCCCCACTCCCTGGGTGCTCCTGAAGATAAAATGTGATGACAAATGTGAATGTGCCTAACACAGAGAACAGCAGTCGATGGATCAATGTCTGCCAGCTCTAACTCTGTTGAATTTATAGAATTCATTTCATGATGAGGAAAGGGGCTGACACTAGCCAAGCCTTCATTACAGGTGCCAGAATGTCAATGAAATACTACACAGGTGTTCTTGCATCTCTCACGACAAACTGTACAGCAGGCACTCTTGGGCCCACTCTACAGCTGGAGAAACTGAGGCTAAGAGTTAAATAACTAGGCCAACGGGCAGTGATGCAAACCATTAGTTAGCCTCCAGGGTCCAGGTTTTGAACCAGCTAATGCCAACTGGGTACGGTGCAGGTTAGGCTGGTGATCCAGAACAGGATGCTCAGGGACTGAATCCCACCCCCACCAAGCCTTTCTGAAGTCCACAGCCACCATTCCCATGGCACTTGGCATGGGTACAAAGCATATTCTGTTTTTTGATAATGGCTAGGGTATCTGATCTTCCCTCTAAACTGGTCACCTCTAGCACGCAGAAGCTACACACACCAGATTTCATCAAATTTAAAACAACTCCATTGTAAGATGCACATTATTTTATGTACCACTAATAAAGCAATACAAAACACAAACTGTGGCACAGTAATGTTTGTGAGATGCTCCTGATTTCAGAGCTGTTAAGAGCGGAGAGAGTGTGTCTCAGAAACAATGAAATACAGTAGCAGATACTCCATAATTATTTATACTCAGTAATTATTTCTTGGGGAAGTAGAAAAAACACTGAACTTGAAATCACAAGACTGAGGTTTGTGTCTTACCAGCTGGCTAAGAGGAGAGCTTCATTTATCTCTCTAAGCCTCAATTTCTTATCTGTAAAGTAGGAAAATAATTCTCTTGCAGGGTCCTGTGAGCATCAGAAGAGTTCAAGAAAGTGCTTTGTAAGTAAGCTATAAAGCACCATGCTGACCTGAAGTATAAGCAGAATGCACATGAACACAGACAATGGACACTGTTAAGATTTGGATATGGTTTGATTGTGTCTCCTAAGGGTTCATGTGTTGAAATTTGATCCCAATGTGAAGTACTGAGATTGTGGAAACAATCTAACAACCATGTTCAGAGGTGAGGCCTTGGGGAAGTGAGTAGGATTAGATACGGTCATCAAGGTGAGAGCCTCATGATTGAATACTGGTGGCTTTATAAGCAGAGAAAGACCAGAAGTGATGTGTGTGCTTCCTGTCTCTTGCACACGATGCCCATTTTCACCTTGGCTCTCTGCCAGAAAGAAGGCCACAACCAGATGTAAGCCCTTCACCTTGAATCTCCAGAACCATGAGCCAAAATAAACCTCTTTTCGTCATAAAGTTACCTAGCCTCGGATATTTTGTTATAGTAATGAAAACCAGATTAACACCATTGGTAGGTGTTTGTAGTAAGGGGCACTGTACAAGCCAGGCTGCCTTGGGGCAATCAATGTCATTTTCCAGGAAACTACTGGGACTCCAGCTTCAGGGCTGCCCAGTGCTAGGTAAAGCACAAAGTCTATACCATGGAGACTCTCCAAGTCAGGCTTTGTGGCGTCAGTTGGCAGAGCTCTTGGTCTTGATCCAGTCTACGGCCTAAATTTTCTAGTCTTCCCCACAAAGCGGAACTTAGCTGCAGGTCTGAGCCTCCCAGTGAGGGAATTAGAAAAACAGCTCTGGAAATCTCATCAGGTTATTTGAGACAAACCCTGTGAGGCCTGGGACAGGGTGAACCGGGGGTGTTCAACATTCCAGGGGAGGCAACAGCTGAGTCTCGCTAGTGACCATAGTGTCTCACCAGTCTTCAGTGACAGTGTCTCTCCCTGAAGAGGGGAAACAGAGCCCCTGAGGTTTGATCCAAGAGTGGTGTTGGCCTCCCAGAAAGTCTGTGATTCCTTCCAACCTTCCTCACCTTGGGAAAAGGCAAAGGATCACGGACTGTCTCCTAACTGGCCCTGGTGGGTGGGTGTCTGGCTGTGTCAGGGGCACAGCTCCCTCCCTCATCACTCCACAGTGGTCTCTGCTCCCCAGGCAAGGTTCCTGCATAAGCTGGGGTACCTTCCAATTTACCCACTTACATTACTGTACTTGCTTCCTCTTTCCCTTTTCCCTCCCCACCCTCCTGCCCATTTTCCTGCCTGCTCTTTGAGACTGGTAAGAGCAGCCACGCTGCTCTGTACGCTTGGACTCCAGCTCTGGAACTGGGCAGCAGAAGCCTTTGGAGCTCTGCCCCTGCCTCTCCCCCTTCCTCTCCACAGACAAGTGTGGAGCCCAGGCGCTGTGAATCCAGGGACCAATCAGTTGCCTCTCCCAGTCCTGGCCTGGGTTGTGTCTGGGGGAGGGAGGAGGTGAAGATGCTTATGAATTTGTCCATCCAGAGCAAACTCAACACAGGTCAGATGTGGAGCCTGCACTGCACCCTGAAGTCCCTGTCCCCTTCTCTATTTCGGAAGCTGTCCCCTGCAAGAGCCCCCTCCCAGTCTCCCATCACTCCAGACAGCATCCTGCATATCTCAGGAAACCATGAACTTGGCTCCAGCCAGGGAAGGTGTCCAAATCCTTGCAGTAATTTGGCTGTGACCCACAGCTCGGTTCAGTCTTCAACTTGAAGATTCAACTCATTCGCCAGGCTGCTTGGGGAAGACTGTTCCTAAAGTAGAAGCATCATACAAGGCATACCATATACCCACAAGCTTCTTGACAGGCCTCCCCTTTCTCTGTGCCTTGAGTTTCCATGCTTATTAAGGGGTATGCAGCTGGCTGCTTCCCTTCCCCTCCCCATCAGGGCTAGATTGTCCCCCTGGCATTTAGGTGTTCCATCACCAGCAGCCAGCCACTAACTCCTCTAGAGTTTTTGTTGCTCCTAGTACCCTCTTGCCTTGGAGATGCTCCCAGCTGTATACCCTCTGCTTCAAGGTAAAGTAGAAAAACAAGGCACCCCACTGCCCATGCCCCCATCAGCAGCAAATGCAGGTTTAAAGATTAGCTAATCCAGCTGGGTGTGGTGGTGCATGCCTGTAATCCCAGCACTCAGGAGGCTGAGTCAGGAGGATCCCTGTGTGTTCAAGGCCAGCCTGAGCTACATAGTGAGTTCAAGGTCAGCCTAAACTACACAGTGAGACCCTGTCTCAAAAAAACAGAAAAAAGAAAGAAAAAGATTAGCTAATCTAGAATTTCAGTGATCTGGGCTCCTCTTGCTAACACCTTCTGGCATCCAATACGATAGATTACTGGGATTTCACTGGAGCCTGTGCCTTACCGAACACATAGTAGGTACTCATCAAATGTGCTGGATCAAGAACTGAACAAATCACAAGTACCAATGAAAAATGTAAACATATTGTATACCTAAAATGTACCAATAAAGAATTTAAGCAAAAAAGAAGAAGAACTGAACAAATCAACATATATTTTGGTGCTACAGGTTTGGCTCATCAAAGAATGGGGTACTGGAAAAGAGGTCTCAGGAAATTGCTAACTTTGAGGGTTCGTGCTTCTGATGTGCCTGAGAGATGCTATCTGAATCATCCCAACTCAGTCCTAACCTCCTATAAAAGACTCCAAAGTTTCCTTCACCACAGTGAGATACGAGGTTGAGGGGTTCCAGCCTCCCCACGTGCTGAGAGTTTCATTTCAGGGTAACCTACAAGAAGGGAGGATGTGTGCACACTTCATGTGCCTTTCCTTCCCCTCTCCCAGTTAATGATTACCGAAACAGATGCTCAGACCCAGCTCCAACAGCCACTCTATACGTGTACCAGTGTACAAGGACGTTGATGCTAACCAGCTCTTTTCTCCACAAACCGTATCTCAAATAACACAATTGCCCCACCTCTTTTTGCCAGTGGGGGCTGAAGAATGGGGTGCAGGGGCAAATGAAGACCCTAACTAGGCTTACGGGAGAGGCACTGGGCTGCCCACCCCAGACCCAGCTGTCCAGGTTGAAGAAATCATTCAGCTGCAAATACATTCACAACAAAGACAAGAATTCCACAATATGCACCCCAAACAGACACCCAAAACACAAGGATGATACTACAAAGGGCCACCCAAAACATTTGCATTCACACTCACCCCCCACAGGCACACAAAATAACCACCCACTGCCTGTTCCTCCTGAGGTTTATGGGCTCCAAAGGCGAGGGCCATTAACCAGCTGCACACGCCTGCCTGCTATAAACAGTTATCATCTGCTGTTGTTTCCACTTTGCCCGCCCAGAGGCCCCCTACTCAAATGCACAGACAACAAAGGAGGGAGCAAAGTTAGAGACCGAAGCCTTTTTCTCCTGATGCAATTCCTTTTCTACAGAAAGAAATCAATGCACCCAGTACACATGATCGAAGATGTGCTGACGCTTGACCAGGTGGTGGGTGCCACCTTCCAGACCTAGGACTGAAGCTAAAGGCTGCTGAAACTCGGGCCAGCTTACAAAGTAGGGAGCATGGGATGCACCCTCAGAGGTCCCCAGTCTGAGGAAGCTGCTGTGGACCCCACTCAGGCCTGGTCTAAGGAGGTCTCTAGGAGCTCCTGAGTGGTGACACTGGCAGTAGACACAGTGGTCAGGCCCATGCCTGACAGCCTGACCCCTGGGCCTACCCAGCTGGCACAGTGGGACACTAATGGGCTTGTCACTCCTCCCCAGTCTGCCCACGGGCTACCATCTGGTATTGATGGTGTCGGCCACAAGAGGGCCTGGTGAGTCAGAAGAAAGCACCAGACCCACAGCCGGGGCAGCTGGAGCTCCAGATCACCACAAAGCCATGCAGTGACAAGCTGCTTGCAAAGCACATCCACCCATAGAGATCTCTGGCCTCTTACAGTCCCAGATATGCACCTAGGATCCTCCTAGCTCCCCGGGGGCAAGGGACATGCCCTGCCCCCATGGTACAGGCCCATTTTCACTAAATCAGGAGGTCTTTTGACCACACAGCTGTCCAGAGGAAGGGCCACCAGGCATGTGAAATCATGACCCTGGTCTGGTCTCCCAGGCCTGAAGGACATGATGTGTCTTCTGGAGAAGGGGTAATGATTTGGTGGTTCTGGCAGAACCTCCAAGCCTCCACCAGGCTCTCACCTTCAGAAGCATCCCTCCTGGAACATCTGGCAGCACGAGTTAACTGCCTCGGGGAAACAGGGTCCCTGCACTGTGAAGGAAGCCGAGTCCATCGTGGGGGATTAGCTAGTGGAGACAGTAAGCCTGCCCTTGAATGTGGGAAACCCTGCTGGTGCAGATGGAGTAGCAGGCTCCTCAAGCTTGGCCACCCCACTCAGCTCTGTCCAATGCTGCACATCCTAGGTGACAGGGTCTCTCTGCTTCCTTTAACAATCAATCTGGCCCCAGCTGGGGATTTAGCTCAGTGGTTCCGCTGCCTGCCTCACAACCACAAGGTCCCGAGTTCGATCCCCAGTACCAAAATAAAAAAACAAAACACAATCAATCTGGCCCCTTAGTTCCTTGAAACTGCCCTTGTCAAGGTCACCTGTGAACTCCATGCTACCAAGTCCAAGCAGCACTTTGGCCCCTGTCATCTCTCAGCCCCACGCCCTCCCTTCTTGTGGTTTTTTTCTGGGCTTCCCTGACAGCCTGGCTCTCCTGGTTTCCTTCAGCCCTCCTTGCAGCCGCCACCGCCTCCTCCTCCTCCTCCTCCTCCTCCTCCTCCTCCTCCTCCTCCTCCTCCTCCTCCTCCATCTGACCTCTAAAAGGCAGAGATCCCCACACACTAGCTGGGCCTTCCTCTCATCTCTGTCTACAATACCCTCCCAAGCTGCTCATTCATTTCTGTGAATCCAATACCATCTCTAAGCTGATTCCCCAACATGGGTAACTCCAACCATGACCTCTCTCTCCTTGGAGCTCCAAATTAGCATCTCCCAATGCATATTTGATGTTTCTACTTAGCTATCTCACAAGTATCTCAATTGTGGTATGTCCTTCCTAAACCTGCCCCTCCCCAGGCATCTCCATCTCAGAAAAATGGGACCAAAACCCACCCTTCAAGCCATGTCTAGCATGACCAGACATCTAGATTCTTGTCTCTCACGTCCAATCTATCAGCTCACCCTGTTGCCTCATATTCCCTGATAGACCCTCCATTTGTCCATTTCCTGCAATCCCCCTGCCAACACCCAGGTCCAAGCCCCCTCCACTTTCTGCCCAGACTCCAGCACCAGCCTTCTATTGGGTCTCCTTCCTCTCACATCTATTATCTATGATCTATTATCAATTCTTCAAGTGGTTGCCAAATGTAAGTCACATCAGTCTGCTGATTAAAATACAAACCCCTCCCAAGCTGCACATCCCACATGTGCTCTGCCTCTGTTATCTCTCTCTGACTCAGGCCTCTGAAACCATGCAGGGTTCCCTTCTGCTCAGCAAGGTACAAGCCCCTTTCTGTCCTGGTACCTTTGCACTTAATTTCCAGGTCCAGACACTCCCCGACACACCACACCACCTTTCTTCCTTATCCATCAGGCTGCATCTTACCTGTCACCACCTCCAGCCCCCATGGAAAGCCATTTCTTCCTTCTACAGACACTAATTTCCTGAATAGCACCCTTGAAAGTCATGACCACCCAAACGCCATGTTTGTGTCTCGCCTTCAGAGCCCCTGCCAGAAGCCGCAGTCTTTTGACTGGTTTCTGCTTCCCAGTTTGCCTCACCAGAAGATAAGCCCCAGGAGGGCAGGAACTGTGTCTGCCAGGTACCCTACTGTATGCCCAGGCCTTCAGCAGAATCTAATCCAAGGTGGGTATTCGGCAAGTACAGGCAGTGAGTGAAGAGACAGTCCTAACACTCCTAAAGTAAGATACTCTGTGTAAGACAGCAAACAAAACAAACTCCCAAGAGAAGAGTACAGGGAAGGCTTCCTAGGTGAGGTGGCTTCCAAGCTATGCCTTGAGTGAGATTTGGAAAGAAGGAGGAGGCTGAGTTAGGTGGGAGAGGAGATATCCTGTCCTATAGAAGAGCTGCAGGCATGAAGCCCATGAAGGGAAAACAACCAACAGGACCTGCTCTAAACAACCCATGCTGATATAAATGGTCCCTCCCAGGAACGACCTCGCCAGGACACCATCCCATCAAGTCCCCCAGGAGATGCCCCAGGTAGCCATGTGCCACCTCCAACTAGAAGACTGGCCTCCCTTCCCACCCACCTCCCCTCTGCTCCACCAGCTGCTAGGACCCCTGTTCTACCTCAGAAAGAAATAAGGCTACCCGGGACCTAGCTACATTATGCTCAGAATCCCACATGAAGTCTTTGGGATTCAATCAACTTAGTGAGTTTCCCTTTAGAAGGACAAAGGCTCAACTATGAAGCACCTGTGAGTAAATTAGAAAAGGAGATCCTCTAGATGGATCAGTTAGAAAAAGGTGTTCCTCAAGAGACATGCTTGGCTGGATTTCATGTCTCACTCATCACCTATGCCGGGTGCCCAGTGCACACACTTCACAGGGCTGGCCCCACCACAGCCACCTCTGCTGTCCAAGGCAGACAGGAATCTGGATGAGACACCTCTGAAGCCCCTGCCCTTGAAGCTCCATCCAGCTGAGAAATTAGGCCAGCCCCGGGGTCTCTCAGGAATCTACCTAGAGTGATCAGGGAGACATTCTTTGCATGACCGAGGCTGGGACGGGCCCCCATCCTGCCCTGGCCCTCACAACAGCTGATGGCCAGTTCCCAGAAGAGACCATCTGGGTCTTGATGCAGAGCTCCCACACACATGGATAGAGGAGAATCGGAGATTATCAGTGGGCTGGAAGGCCCTGCAGAGTGTTTGCCAGGCAGTCATATTGAATTTTAAATGTGTGTGCCTGTTTACTCTCCCTGCCAGAGTCTTCCCATAGCCAGGCAACACTATCTGACCTGGGGGACCAGGAGGGGGACTTTCCATGCCAGGCAGATCACCTGGGGAGGGTTATCTCAGCACAGTTAGTCTGAGCAGAATGAAGTTCTCTCTCCCCTCCCATGCCTTCCCACCCTCATCCCTAATGACCCCAAACCTGGACTCTCCACCACAGATGCCCACCCTGACAGGAAGCAGCAGAGTGATCCAGGTCCTCGGAATGGAAGTAGTGGACTTATTAGAACAAGACAGAAGCACAGTGCTGGGATTAGGTGTCATTATCGACCTTGTGGGCAGCTTTGCTGTTTCCCTGCTGGCCAAAATGAGAGCCAGCAGACTGAAATTGCAACAAGAAAGATTTAGGTTAGATTAGAGAAGATGACAGTTTGTGATTGGAGGCAGGCAATGAATGGCACCTTCTCACTTTCCTAACAAATTTAATGAATTTAAAAAAAAACAGATTAGACAAGTCCAAATAGGGACTTGGCAAATGAAACTCACATTATGTCTTTGCGGTTTTTTCTTTTTTCATTATCTTTTTACCTAGATGGGGGATCTACAAGTTGCTCACTGAAGGTTACAAAATCAAGGTTATGTTTCAACTGTAAACTGACGAAATGAGTATTGTGTGACTTTTTCTCTGCAGGAAAAACCCTGTCTTTAAAAAGTAAAAAAGTATTTTTTTCTGTACTTTTTTTTTTTAATAACTGTTTTGAAGTTCTGAACTACTCCTTGAAAAACCTGGTAAAGACTTCTGACCTCCACTATGCATGATCTGATTCTCAGCATCATTCTGATATGCCATTCTGGTCATCTGGAGGATGCTCCCTACTAGGACCTGCCCCCCAGGAAGACAGAGCTCCAGAAACAAGCAGCAGTTCATCTGGCAAAGGACTAAAGGGAGCCCATCCCCTCAAACAGTACCAAGATGAACTTCCAAACATCATGTTGGCCAAACAACACCAATCTGGAGACAAATTTGGTCCAGGGCTACCAATTGATGATCCAAAGCCAACTGCTCCACATCACCTTTCTTATTACTCCACTGTCCTTCTCCACCACACTGGCCTCTCCTCCACTTTCCTTCCTTCCTCATCTCTCCTTCCCTCTTCTGCTCCCCCCATGTCCAACTTTTTTCCTTTCTCCCAAATTCCTTCTCTGCAATAGATGATACCACCAGGCTATCCACCCCCTACTTCTGGCTTCCCATGTAGAGCCAGCCAGCCGTTGTATTAACACCTGACATTCAGAAACCTCTTGGTCTCACTGCCAAATCAAATCAGCTCAGCCCCTCTCATTAGCTCACACATCCAGCTGGCTCCCAAGATAGGCTCAGCTTGATTTCCACATGTTACTGGCCCTGGCTCTGAAGGCTCCCTCCATGTATCTGTACAGGCAGAACCTGTTATCCCAGCCCCTGTTCTGAGAACAGCAGTTCCCCTCAAGGAGCACACTCTCTCAGGGCCAGGTTCACAGACTGCATCTTCCCTCCAAAACCACCTGGTTCTCATATTTCAAAGCAGGGGCCAACCACAATATATAGAGTTGAAATTTGTTTCTTACACTAACTCTATCCTTGATGACTTAATTCCGTTTTATAATCATTTCTCTCATTTTTTAAAAAAAACTCAAAAAATTAATATATCTTTTAGAGAGGAAACATCTTTCTAAACTTCAGCAGCAACTACTTCTGAGCTATTTGGGGTTTTTCCCCGCTATTAGTTAAATATAAGAAAAATCAAACTGAACTATTTTTATTACAAAGGAGCACAAACAGAATGATCTTATTTATGTATGCCTCTGTGTGTACAATGCCAAGATACCTGGATGCTAAGCAAATGCTAAAAATGAATATTTCTGGATGGCAGGATTATTGAGATTTGGGGGTAGTTTGCTCTGTTTTATGGTACTTGAGATTGAACCCAAGGCCTTTCCACTAAGCTACATCCACAGCCCATTTTTTATTTTTTTGAGACAAGGTCTCACTAAGTTGCCCAGGCTGGCTCCAATTTACAATCCTCCTGCCTCAGCCTTCCAGAGTGCTGGGATTATAGGTATGTACCACTGTGTCTGGCTTCATTGTTTAATAATGTACTTCTCTGCACTTCATAATGGGTTAAACTTTTTATAACAAGCATATATCATTTTTATTAAAAGTAGCTTTCTAGGAGCGTTTTGTTCCTCTTGGTTTTTGTTTTTCTATTTACTTGCAAAAAGAAAGAAGTCTTATGAAAATTCTCTAAGAGAATCTGGGCATTTTTGTTCCTCACCAATTCTCAAGGTAGATCCATGAAAGAAGACTTGTCAGGCACCTATAGTGAATATTTACTAAGTACCTCCTGTGGACTCCTTGCATGTGGGCTTGTGTGATGACGGGGGTGGGGGGAGACATGCTCCACCCTGTCTATGTGAGCTGTAGCTGCACTGGGCTAGCTCCTCTTGGCCCACCAATGCCCTGTCCACACCACACACCTGTATAGTCACACTTGCCATCCAGCTACACAAGGAAGAGCAGGTGCTGGCTCTGGGCCTCACTGAGCTCCTACCAGGAGCTCCCAAGGGAGGGCAGCCCAGCCTCTGCAGTGGGTTAAATGTTAGTCCCCAAAAGATACACCCTATGAATGTGATCTTATTTGGAAAACAGGTCTTGGCAGATGCTAGGGTTTGAATGCATGTGTCTTCCAAAATTCACATATTAGAACTTAAACCCCAAGGTGATGGCATTGCAAGGTGAAGCCTTTGGGACCTGATTAGTTCATGAGGGTTTCACCCTTGTGAATGGAATTCATGTCCTTATAAAAGGATCAGAGGGAACTAAGTAGGTCCCTTTCCCTGTCCACTGTGAAAGGACACAACAACAAGGCACTGGCTTGAAAGCAGAGAGTGGTCTTTACCATACACCATATCTGCTGGCACCTTCATCTGGGATTTCTCAGCCTCCAGAACTATAAGAAATACAGTTCTAATGCTTATAAATTACTCAGGCTACAATATCTCATTATAGAAGCACAAATGGACTGAGCTAGCAGATATAATTAAGATAAGAATCTCAAGATGTGTTCATTATCCTGGCTTACCCAGGAGGGCTCTACATTCAATGACAAGTGTCCTTATAAGAGACACACAAAGTAGTGGCACCCAGGGAGACAAGAGGCCACGTGGAAATGGAGGCAGAGAACACAGACATGTGGTTCTGAGCCAAAGGCACACGTGGAGCCCTCAGAGGCTGGAAGAAGCAAGCCAGGACTCTCCTCTAGAGCTTTTGGTGGGAGCAAGGACCTTCAGACTCCTTGATTTCAGGCTTCTGGCTTCCAGAACCATGAAAGAATAAATCTTTGTTGTTTTAAGCCCCCAAGTCTGTGGTAATTTGGTATAGCAGCCCTAGAAACAAACACACAGACCAAGGCCTGGAACTCTACCTCCTGTACCAAGAACAAGGAGTCTGCTAGGGATCCAGTGGAAAAGTTAATAGGAGGAAGACACACAGTAGGGACCTAAGGGAGCTCAGAGCTCCACAAGAGACACCCTTCAGAAGCTAACCCAGAACCCACCACCCACTGGCCCCCAAAGCCTTAAGGCTTAAGGGTCAGGTAAGCAACACTCATGTGCCAGGGCTTGGGCACAGAATCAGGCGATACCCACTGTCAGCTGGTCTCAGGGAAGTGTCTATGGCAGACAAAAGGAAGAGGCTTTCCAGTGAAGCCACCCTGCAAGTGTTTGGTTTATTGATCATAATAACAACCACTAGCATCCATAGCTATATGCAATACCTATACAGTGCCAGTCCTTTATGAAGCCCTGGCTGGCCCACTTTCTCCTTAAACCCTCACAGCACCCCTATGGGGTGAGCTCAGCTCTACAAATGAAGGAGCTGAGGCTCACACAACATTACTGAACTACACAAGGTCACACAGTTGGTTATTAATCCGGGACCTGAACTGGGGCCCGGCACAATTCAGTTGGGGAGGGGAGAGATGTGAAATAAGCATAGATGTCAAAGGTGAGAAATAAGGAATAAGCAGGGATGTTGGATGCTCTGGGGCAGGACAGCTGGTCAGGCCTCCAAAGGCCAAGGTTGTGACTACAGCAGAACAGCCAGGAAGCATCATCAGGGAAATGCCCTGAAGGCTAAGTGCTCTGTCAGCATCTTCTGAACACAAGTGATGTAGGCCAGACCAAGCCTTGACTGACAGGCAGAAAAATGAGGAGGGCACCCTAAGGAAGAGGCCTGAGAAAGGAGAAGCCTGCAACCAAGCATCTTTGCCAGTCATCTTGCACCCCACATGGCTGCCCAGGGCATTTGGACCCCACCTCCTGCCTTCCAGTGTTCCCCACAAGGTCAGTGTCTGTCCCAGAAATACAGGCTCATGGGGGGGGGGGGGGGTACCAGGGATTGAACTCAGGACCTTTTGCTTTCGAGGCAAACGGTGGAACCACTAAGCTAAATCCCCAGCCCCCAGGCTCATTTTAATATTACTTCCAGCCAAAAGGAATTAGGAAGGATTCTGTTGGTGACAAATAGATCATAAACATGTCCCAAGGCCAACCTCAGAACTCTCTATAGCCTTGAATTATCCACATCTCTATGCTGTTCAATCCCAAAAACCTTCAGGAGAATGCTAGCCTTGCAGGCTCTTGCTGTCACAACGGAGACCACCTGGTTTGTGACTCCTGTTTAGGTCAGGGCAGCCTGACTCAGAAAGCAAAAATTCAGAGCACAATCCAGAAAAGTGCTCTCTGCAAAGTCCCCATCCCCCAGGTCTGGCTGAGTTTGCTGGACCGGATCCTTGTTTGAGCTTCTTTCTAACACCTTCACTGTCATCCACATTGATCAGTCAGGGGTTTATATCCGACACACAGACTCATGCGGGACCACTCACACAAAATGCAATTTCAGTTCTTGTACACTCCATACAGTCAGTCCTCTCCCCTATGGGCATATGGCAGGGCAGAAATCAGGAATCCTATGGAAAAACTACACTAACAGCAGAAAAACTGTATGTACTACTTCCTTCCAGATTTTCTAAGTACTGCTGTCTCAGAAATAAAGTTTTTTTAGAAGAACAATGACATATTCACGTAGCACATTACATGCCTCTGTTCTAGATAAGTGCACACCATCTCAAGCAATCCTTGTTACAACCACATGAGGCACTTATCTACGTTCTGCAAATAGGGAAAGTGAGGCACAGAGAAGTTACACTGAGTAGTTATACAGTGTATAACTGGCTCTAGAAATGTGTCCTTAACTACTTTTCTCTATGGCTTCATCTCTTTGAAGAAGCACTTCACAGAGATCCACGGGTCAAAGGAACTGGAGAAGCCTTCACGGCAGGCAAGATCCTGTACGAAGGAAAGAGAGATGGGCTGGAGAACTAAAGGAGAGGGGAGAACTCGGGGTGCCCAGTCCCCTACTCAGAGAAGAAGAACAAGTCCCAGGCAACACAAAGGGCAAGGGCTCCATTAGCAATTTCTAGGAAGTAAGACACCCCTCTGGGACATGAAATAGGACCCCAGAGACACACGGGAACAGACACGGAACTCCCATGACCTGGCAGCTCTGGGTTCCCCAAAGACAGGCTCTAACTATCTGTTTCTCAAGGACAAAGATTATCACCTTCATCATCATCACAACCAGTTACAGAGGGCCTACTCTGTTAGGCACTCCAGTAGCTACTCCATGCCTTACCCTATTACTCTTCAACTTCATTCCTTCATGTGGCCACTGCCCCTATCACACAGGTGGAGAGACTGGAGGTCAGGGAGACCAAATGGCTTGCTCAAAAGATCACACAGAGTGGAGCAGTGGCTACCACCACATAGGCTTCGGAGCACAGACAGAACCGAGTCCCAATCCTGGCTCTGCCACTCACGCGCTGTGGGACCTTCAGCAAATAACTCAACCTCTTGTGACAATTTCAGTTTGAAATGCCAGAAGTAATTCATCTCAAATGACAATTCCAAATGACTGTCAGGAGGATGCCTGTAGTGCTTTGTTGAACGAGAGTCTGAAGCCATGTCTGAGCTCTTAGGAAAGAATGCCACGATCATGACTAGTATCTGTCATAGGGGCAGAAGGGGGATTGATGGCACAAATGTCACATATTTTCTATCCCTAGTTTAGAGAAATGCCATGGATTATAGAGACACTATTCAAATATATGGGTGTACATCTATAGCCAGCAGGTTTTTTACTAAAACACCGAAGCAGTTCAGTGGGGAAAGAAATGGTGCTGGAACAACGGGATATACATATGAGAATAAATGGGCCTGGACCCTTATACCAAGCCACACACAATTAAACTGAGATGGCTCTCAATTGTTTCAACATCATTAGTCATGAGAAAAACAAAAATTAAAACCACAATGCAGTACCACTACACACCCAGTTGGGTGGCTAAAAGTAAAAAGACTAACAATGGCAAGACTAACAATGGTGACAATGTGAAGCAGACATAATTCTAATGGCATCACTGGAGGAAATGTAAAATGCTATAAACATTAGGAAGTATTTGGGCACTTTCATAAGAAGTTAAACATTCACTTACTCTTTGACCCAGCAATTTCACTCCTAGATATTTATCTAAGAAAAATGAAAACTCTTGTCCAAACAAAACAAAACTTATTTCCAGAATGTGCACAGCACTGGACTATTCCTTACAGCCCAACTCCAAATAATCTAAATGTCTCTTGATAGGAGAACAAGTAAATTAGATGTATTCCTGCAATGGAATATTACTCAACAATAAAAAAGATCAAACTACTGAGACATTCAGCTATGTGGGCAAATCTCACATATATATGATTCCATTGAAACTAAGTTCTAGAACAGGCAAACTAATTTATGGTAAAAACACTGACTGCTTCTAGATGGACTAGGAAGGGACATGGAAGAACTTCTTTGGGTGATACAAGTGGCCTGAATCTTGATCAGAATGTAGGGAGCTTTGACATGTCCATTAATAAAAGTTTATAGTCATAATTTAGACATTTACACGTAAGTAAATTTTTAAAATCCAGTTCTACCTAAAGTAATTTGCAAGAAGTACAAGGTAAGAGGTCTTAAAATGTGAACAAAATCAGAAAAATGTACCCACACACAGGTGTGTACACCTGAGGAGGGGGTTTATACAAGCAGGTACACAGGCATCTCCACCCTCAAGAGGCAAATGCGTCCTTTCTCATGTCTGCCCCAGGCCTCAAGAAATCAAAGGGCTTCTGGGAAGTGGATCCTCAGGGAACGACATGTGTCTCAGCCACATCTGGAACAGGTGACATAAATGGGAGGACCCAGAGAGCACTGGGAGCTCCAGCAGGGGGAGTATGGGGAACAAATATCTGTACTCTCCAGGAAGCCTGAAGCAGCACCTCTAATTTAAGGCAGGCAGGAACAAGGACTTACTTAGCTCCTGAGGGCAGGGATGCACACTGTAGCCTCATATAAAATTGGTGGCTATATGGGGGGCTGACTCCCTTAATCAGTCGTGGTGGACAGGGACAGTCTTTCTCTTCAGCCCAGACAGAAGAGTAGGGACAGGAACTAGGATCAAGGAGAAGAGATGGATTTGGCCCAGGGCAGTGCTACAAGCTGGTAAGGGAGAGAGTGGTTTGTGGAGAAGAAGGAGCCTGGCACAGCTCTGCCCACAGGGATGAAAGAGGCCAAGAGAAGATCCCTGGACCTTCACTTCCTTCCCAGGCATGAAGCTTGCACATCTGCCTCACCTTCCTCTGAGGGCTTCTGGGGGCATCAGCTGGCCACTACAGAAGCAATATAGGAAGGTCTTCTGCTCTTCACTACAGGGTAACCCCAAGCCTCCACGACCCTCTTCTGGAAAAGAGAAGGCCTGACAAAGTTGCCCTCAGACTTGTACAAAGAGGGACAGAGAAATTGGGCAAGGTCACCTTCCAGCTGACCCAGCCAGTCCAAAATTGATGGGGCTCCAGGGACATGTGTGACAGTTCAGGTCAAGGTCAAATCAAGAACCAGCATGAAGTCCAAGTCTGATGAAATGCTCACATTCAGGAAAATTCAGAGACTCAACCCCAGCTCCTTCCCTTCTCAGAGCCCAGAAAGGCTGTGGTCTATAGTCCTAGGGAGTTAGCCCAGCTCCCATGCTTCCATCAGGGTCCCTGCTGACAGCCCCCCTAGCCTGCCTCCCTGCCCCTCTCCACCCGCTGAGCAGCCACATTTCACAGAAAGCCTCATCACATGCTGAGCTATATGGTTTCCTGTGCTGTTAAGGCCCCCTGAAGACAGCAAGCTCTTTGAGGGTCAAGGATGGTGCTTTGGTATAGCCTCACAGGACCCAGCACAAGCCTGGGCACATGACTGGCTCTCCTAAGTGCCTGCTGAATTATTTAGATACGGAAACCAGTGTCATGGAAAATGTGGTCCTGGAAACAGTCCATCACATTCCTGGGTAGACAGCCCCCAGCCCCTCTCTCAGCCCACCCTGTCCCATCCACAGTTTGAGCTCTGGCTGGGAACTGGGCTCCCATTCAGCCCATCTGCTCAGTACCACTTTGGTTGCTTTTTCTCAGCTTCCTATTAGGAAAAAAAAAAATCCCTTGAAAAACACAAACAGCAAAGAGGTGAGGGAGGGTATATGAAGGATGGATTGCACCAGGCATGCCTGTGGGGAAAGGGGGACAGGGGGAGGTTCTCAGGCTGGAGGCCGCTACTGCCCCTGCAGTCCCATCACCCTTCACTGTGGGAGAAGCAACTACAAGAGGGGCTGTCCTTCAGTGCATAGGGTGGGAACAGCACTTTACAAAAAATGGCCTGCGTCTTAGCATTTCACTTATTCTACTGACTGAGGGAGGAGCACGACTAACTTCATTGGGACTTTGCATGAGCCATTTCCCACTTCTGGGACTCTGGTTTATCTATAAAGGAATTGGCTTACCCGCCTCTCACATGCTGACTCCCAAATTAACCAACCAAAGGGGTCTGTGCCACCCCCACCCTGAGTCTTCATTGCCAAGGAAAACAGTTCTCCCACTGCCCAGATGCTCAGGGGATAGAGAACAAATTCATGAACACCCAGGGCTGGAGGAGAGAGAGACAGAGAGAGAGAGAGAGAGAGAGAGAGAGAGAGAGAGTGTCTGACCTCCACCCCAGGGTATTTCAGGCCTCAATGTGCAAAAATAACCTGAGGAGTCTGGAGGTGTCAGCAAAACATAGACCTGACCCCACTCTTGGTCTACGGGGATATAAAGGCCAGGCAAAACTAAGGGGTTGGAGGATGAGTATTAGAACAAGCTCTTCCAATCTGGACATCCTGTACAGTACACAAACATCTCCCAGGTGGGTGCCAGGGCCTGGTGACTCAAACACAGGGACCCGAAGACCAAGATGCAACTGCTAGGCTCAGAAGCTCTCCATAGGGAAAGGATCAGACAACTAGCAGTGAGGAACTTCAATGATATTATTTGGTAAGCGCAGTCACAAAGGGCTGCTCCTTCATGGTGAGCAGGTTGGTGAGAGGTGAGGAATGTGGTTTTAAATACCTGATGAGCAGTTAGCTTTTGCACAAAGGGAAAAAAATGTCCCAGCCACAGATAGACTCCTAACCACAGCTAAGGGCTGTCAGCCACAGAATGAACCCAAATGACAGTGACAAAGAAACCCTTAATCCAGGTACAACTGACAGGTTCACCACCAACCACAAAAGGGTTTAAACCCAGCCGGGGATTTAGCTCAGTGGTTCTGCCACCTGCCTCGAAAGCCCAAGGTCCCGAGTTCGACCCCCAGTACCAAAAAAAAGGGGGGGTTCAAACCCAGACTGAATCCTTAGGACAAACCTTTGCGTTCTTCCTCTGAGCTTGCCCTTGAGGCCTGGACAGAAATGTCACAGCAAGGAAATTCCTGAACTGAGTTCAAAGAAGAAAAAGACAGAGGACATGGGGCAGAAGATGCCTTCTGAAGATTGTGATTGCTCATCTGCTCTGGGCTTACCTAAGGCCCCCTAGCCCCAGGATGGACAGAGCAGAGCAGACTCCTGATCACCCTTACCCTGTGTCCTCTTGTACCCTCTGCCTTCCTCCTTTCAATATGTCTACACACTCAGGTCTGCCTATCTTTTGAGGTCGGTCTACATCTTTTGACTTTTTCACCACCTCCTCAGCACTCGGCAACTGCTGCCCCCCACACACATCCCATCCCTTTCCAAGACTGGTCTCAATTACAACCCAGCAACTTCCAGCCCACTCTGCCCAGGGGCCCCTGTGCACTCTATGTCCTGCTCGGTCTCTCTGCAGCTGCTCATCTGGCTGCCCTTCCCTCCGTGCGAAATGCTGCTCCTACACATCTAGGTCCAACATCTAGACATCTAGCACCAGCCTTTACCTGGGAGAACACCTCAAGGTGCCACCCCAGGAACCTCTTGTCTTCTCACTCCACCCTTTCCCTGGAGAGCTTCAATTCCCTTCTCCAGGAGAACCGCTCCAAGAGCCTGACCTCCAGCCCAGGCCCTTCTTCTAAGCCTGGCCAGGAATACCCAGCTGCTCGCTACATGCTGTTCCTGTCTCAGGCATGTTCAACTCAGTGTTTACATCGTGACCTTTCTCCTCCTTCCTGGGCCACCTTTATCTCGGAGAACAGCTTTGCCAAGTCCAGTTGCTCTAAAACTGGGCCCATTCTTGCCTCTTCTTTCTCCTCAAATCCTCTTATGTCATCAATCTACTGCTTGGGAAATCTGGAACCAGACTACTTCCAAACAACCCCATTGGCACCTTGGGGTCAGGCCCTATCCTTTCCCCATGGATTCACATGCAGTAGACTCTCATGCATATCTTAATTTCCACTCTGTCCCTCCCACAGATTCTCCTCACAACACCTAGGGTAATTGCTCCAAAGTCCCATCATCTTCATCTCTGGCAAAATCTTCAATGACCTCAGTGCCCTTAATTAAGAAAAACTCTGAAATCTTTAGCAAAACTGTCAAGGGTCTGCTTGATCTGGTCCCTACCTACGGGCCCAGCCTCTTGGTCCCTAACTCCAGATGCTCTGGCCATTCTGGTGCCTTCTGCCTCCCACCTCCAGTTCCTCCACAACCTTCTTTCTCCTCAGAGCCCCATAGCTCAAGCCCACAGCAGTGCTTCTCAAGTTGCCATAGGCCTACAACTCACCTGGAAAGATAGCTAAAATGCAGATTCTGATTCAGTGGTCTGGAGTTGGGCCTGAGATTCTACTGTGATTGGAGGCGGGGGCGGGGGGGGGGGTGCTGGGGCTCAAACTCAGGGCCTCCTGCGTGCTAGGCAAGTGCTCTACCACTGAGCTACATCCTCAGCCTAAAGTTCTCCTTCCATAAGGAGGTCCCAGATGATGCAGGTGTGCCTGGTTTCTTGACCTCAGAATAGCAAGGATGTAGAATGTGCTTTTCCTTTCTGACTCCACCTTTGTCTAAGTCCTACACAACTCTCAGGGCTCACCTTAAATACCTTCTTCTCTCAAAGAAGCCCTACCTATCCTTCTCCAAGAGCAGGTTAAAGTACCCTCAAGCCCCAAATTTTTATTTTCACTGGGCTACAAGTGGCTTCTCCTTTGAACATGCACCAAATTAAACTGTCATGTTTCATTCTTGTTATATTTTCAACTTTTGGCTCCTAGGGAGACTATCAGCTCCAAGAGAGCTGGGAACCACAATATCTTGTTCAGTCAGAGGCCACCAGCATCCAGCCCTGGGCCTACCACATCATCATCATCAGGATTAGAAAGGTATTGGTCTTACCTACCCTGCATCTATGTCCCTTCTTCTCATGGTAGTGCTTTAACTTTCCCTTGAGGAGCCATGTCTCCCCTACTCTCAATTCTTACAGTTTAGGTCATGAAACCCAGGCCTGGCCAATAACAGCCTTCCATCTCTCTGGCCACAGTGACTGATTCAGAGATAGACACGTGACAAATCATCTTCCTCCCTGGGACTTTTGTTAGAAGTACTGAGGAAAAGATTCTTCTCTTTTCACCGGGGGTCAGCCAGTAGGAGTAGCTGTCACCATCCTGCTACCACAGAGACAAAGAATGAAACCAACACAACATCGGCAGGGGAAGAAGTAGATTTCATGGATGCAGCCGTGCCTGGCACCTAGATTTACAGTTACAGAGGCAAAAAATTTCCTTTACGCCTAAGCCAAAGTAAGTTATGTCTCAGTCACTTGTGACCAAGAGACCTGACTAATGAAACATTTAGATAAATTTTGGGTGTTGAATGAATTAAATGAGTGTGTGAGTAAAGCCTGCCAAGAGCACTCCGAGACTCCTCCTGGTTTTTCAAGCTCTCCCTTCGAATTCCCACCATCCCAGCACAAACAAGCTTCCCACACCCAACTTTGAGATCACAGGCCAAAACTCAGAATAGAAACATGCTCCTCAGCTTCACCCTGTGCACACAAGCAACCCCTGCAGCTGGGTCAGATACCAGCACCAGCGCTAGAGTGGTGAATGACCTGGCTTTCAGGGCCTCCGGGTGCCCCACCAGGAGGAGAGTAGAGCTGTCCTCTGTTAGCACTGTGTCTCATCCTACCCTGTGTCCACCACTGAACACCAAACCCAATCAGGGCAGGCTCTGCTGCCTTTGCACATACTCCCTCCTGGTGAATGTAATGTGGCTTTGCAAGGTGAGCATCCAACATGGGATTTTTTTACCTTCTTCCTTTTCAGGTGTCAACTTGAAATAGATTAGGCCAGGGAAGCAGGGGAATAACATGGAGCAGCAGGGAAGAGATGTCTAATTCTTTCCTTGTAAGTCACCTCAGACCAGAGCCTTTGGACAGGGTCTAGATGTCCCTTTAGATGATTCAGGAAGCAAATGGCTTCTTCAGAGCCAGTCCCCATCGAACAAAGTATGAAACAGGGGAGCAGGTACAGGCAGGAAAATGGCTGAGCTAAAAGTCCTCCCTGAGGGCCAGAACAGGTGTATGTGGTCATCCTGCCCAGGGGACGAACAAGTGAGAGGACAGGTGTGGTAGGGGGAAATGACTCTCCCCTTTTGAGGAAGGGGAGGGTCCTCGGCCTCCTGGGATGGGATCCCCAGAAAAGAGCCTTATGAGTAAAGCACTGATAGAAAAAGAATTACTGGTCCCCCCAGAGCCTCCAGGGCAACTCTCCCACAGGGACTGGGGTGGAAGGGCTATCCCAGCCAGTCAGAGCCAGGTAAACCAGCCTGCAAGTGCTGCTCAAGTTCCGGGAGGGCCCACCTCCAGCCCCAGACAATCGTGGGCAGCAGCCCCTTCTCTTCCTCTGGCGTGGAGCCCTTGCTCCTGGTGGCTCCTGGCCCCTGCTCCTACCAAGCCCATTTCAGCCCCAGTCTCTCCTCACTACCTCTTGACACAAACGCCCCTGAGCCTCAATCACACTTTCCTCCTGCACTGGCAAGCTTAATTAGAGACACTGCCTCTAGAGGTGTCAGGCCCTCTACATAGCCCCCTGGGGTGGAAGCAGCTGGGCCGGGAGCCAAAAACAACAGCAAGGCTTCGAGGCTTTCCCTCACATGCCCTCCCTCCCAGCCTGTCGACTCTTACCCTCTTACCTTCATGGTGGGGGGTGCAGTGAGTGGAGGGGACAGTGGCTGGTCTGGGAGGGTCACATCCGAGCTGTTGGCCAGCTCCTGCTTCCTGTGAAGAGACCAAAGAACACAGAAGCAGTGAGCAAGAGCCTTCCTGTGCCTTTCCTATCTGCTCTAAGGGTGGGTGGGCTTGGGGAAACAGCTTAAAACACAGTGCAGAAAACTAGAGCAGGCTACGTTTCCTTACTGACATGTACCAGCATCTACAGCATGCCACTCTAAGGGTGGTCCCTGGGCCACCAGCATCCTCTGGGAACTTTTCAGAAATGCAAGTTCTCAGGTGCATGCCAGACTCTCCAGAAGTGAAGCCCAAGAATCTGTTTAGAAAGCTTACAGGTAACTCTAGTGCACCTGAAATCTCAGAACCATGGATCTAAAGAGACATAAGACTGGGTCAGGGAGGGAAGACAAGGGACTAGGGGTCAACGTGTGAGATGCATTCTCTCTTGGGCCCCTCTGACACACACACACACACACACACACACACACGCACACACACACGCACACTGACCTTGGGATGCCAGGGCTACCTGCTGTGTGAGCAGCAGGTAAGACTTATTTTAGTCCATGTGGGCTAGGACCCAGGAGAGGCAGCTAAACAGAGTTGTGTCACCATGGCAACATGACTGGGACAAGCTCGCCACACTCACACACTCCCCACTTCCCATCTGGCCCTTTTGCTGGTGACCAGGAAGAGCTTGTTTGCTGTCCCATCATCAGGCAGACTGTTCGGGGTGGGAGAAAGCTCCAGAGTGAGTTATGCAAGAGGGCCAGCTGGCCAGAACCTGGGGAATCCCCAGCACAGGGACACTGGTGTCTGGGACATGCCTGGATATAGCCCAAGAGGGAACGGGAAGGCAAAGATAACAGTACTGAGAACCTACAAAGACCAGGCTAAGCCCTCAAAGCCCCCAGCTTTATAAGAGCCCCACCTTAAAGCAGCCAAGAGTCAGCCTCACACCTGTGTCCCATTTAAATGATCAAAGGATCCCACCACCACCACTGCCACCTGGAGGGAATGCTTCTGTACCTATTTCCAGCCCACGTCCTGTCAGTGGAGGTGACAACTCCAACCGAAGCTCTCTTCATGAGAGAAGCCCCCATTCCCTACAGAAAGCCAGGAGGAGGAAGGGAAGGAAGAAAGGAAGGATATCGAGGATGGCAGCACTACCCACAGGTCCCCTAAGGTGAGGACAAGGGCATCTTTCCTGTGGGTCTGAAAGTCTAGTAGGAAAAATCAAGCAAAGAGGGGAGGGAAGGGAATCCCCCTCCCAGACCTGTGGCCCCTGGCCCATTCCTCTGGAGATAGCTTGTAAACACCCTGATCAGCAGCAGCTCTGGCTCTCCAGGAACCCATAGAGGAGGGCAATGCTGGCAAGTTTTTAATATCACCAATCAAGGGACATTCATACACAGTCATGCTGTATGGTTTTGTGTCCACATCCAGGGGACCACAGCAGATGTGATTACTGTCCAAGGACTGTAAGTCCTGGAAAAAAAGGTCCCCAACCCCAACCCTCCCTGGTCTGAGACCCTCTCCACTGTGTCGGCTTATTTCCAGAATCCAGGACTCATCCCTAGGGAGTAGTTAGAACCATCAAGTAGGAACACAAGGCAGTTTCAAGTCAGAATAATTTTCCAAGTGATACCTGGGAGCAGAAATGAACACCCAAGGTTAACAGACTCATAGTAGCCCCAGCACTGTGTCCTGGACTCCAGAGAGGAAGCCCAGGTAGGCAGAAGGCTTGGATGGCTGCAGCCCTCAAAAAGATCAGAACTCAGAGTACATACACATCAACCCTTGGCTGCAAATTATAGAGTCCACCTTGCCTTGGTATACACAGGGCTCTGGGTAATACCTACACGAGCCGCACTGTACCATCACCAGCTCTCCCCCCTATTTAAGAGCTGACCACCTTATGAGAAGAAAAGGTAACCATGTAAAGACATAGACAAATGGAGAACCCCATGTGACAATGGAGGCAGAAATCAGAGTGATGTGGCTGCAAGCAAAGGAATGCCAAGGATTGCCGGCACTGCCAGAAGCTAGAAGAGACAAGGAAGGATGTTTCCCCAGAACCTTCTGAGAGCACATGGGCCTGGTAACATACTGATCTTGGACTTCTGAGCCAATAAACATCTGTTTCTTTAACCCACCTAGTTTTTGCACTTGGTAATGGCAGCTCTAGGAAAGCCATACACAGCCCAGGTCTCTGGCTCTAGCCTTGGCCTTGTAACTGGAGAACCAGATGCAAGATGAAATCCCTGCTCCTGCCTCACCATCCCTGCTCTGATCAGCTGTGCTTGACCTTGTCCTGCCCCAGTCCTCACCAGAATAACATGTGCATGTGAGCCACCCTGCCCCCAAGGACAGCCAGACCTGACCCAGCTACCAGCTGGTACACAGATAAGAAAATTAAAAAAAAAAAAAAAAAAAGAAAGATAAGATAGAGTAAGACCCAGCACTCACTGTAATTCCAGCCCTTTCTTTCCCACCTAGGCAAACATATCACATATGTGTAGTTCAAAGTGATATGGTTATATCAAGGATAACCTTGACTCTGTTTTCATTTATATAAGCAGAGGTGACAACTTTCTTGTGAATCACAGTAATCTTGCCATGTGCCATGGCCCTGAGATCAATCCAGCCATAAAGTGCTCTAATACACAGGGTCCCAGACCCACGGGGACCCACAGGGACCCATAAGAGGAGGTGTTGGTGATAGAGACAACCTTGGAAGAAGGAAAAGGAGGATGGAGAAGGCAGAGGGAAAGGAAGACTATCCGCTCCACTGGAAAAGAAGGGAGTAGGGCAGCTGAATGGGAAAGTCCAAAGAGCCTCCTTCCTCCACCTGGGGTCCCAGACATGCTCCCCACTCAGCATCTCTGCTGCCCGGAGTTTCAAAGCGATGGGGTCCCCCACCCTGGGAATTTGTCCCTGGAAGCATGAGAGATTTCAGGGCAGAGGGGAGGGCTCAGGGAGGCCAGGAGTGGTTTCAGCTAGCCTCAGCCAAATGCAGCTCCAGCAGGAAAAGATCAAAGGGCCTTGGAGTGGAAGACAGTTCACCTAAACTAAACAGGGCTGGTTCATCAGACAGGGCTGGGCGGATCACAGGAGTGGTCCTATGATGGCACCCAGACCTCCAGGGTCCTTGCCTCCACCTTCAGGTGGCTCTGCCCCAGACCCTCAAGGTCATGCAACTATCCACCAACACTCGCAAATTCCTGTGGCGAGCACCCTACACCAGGAACCAAGAGATTCCTGGGTTCAGGGTCTGTTCTACCTGCTACTCTACTGTATGACCTTGGTTAAGTTACTTCACGTCTCTGTGCCTCAGTTCCTTCACCTGCAAAGAGGCGGGCAACAATGTTCTGAGGATCAAAAGTAATGGCTATGAAATAAAACATGAAGTCCTATTACAATGTAGCCTGTAATGATCATATGACTTAGAAAATGGTGATCTGGTCTCCATGGGGAGACTGAGAAGCCAAGGTGCAGAGCTGTTTAAGTATCTTGGAAAACATTCCTGGCATCTCAAATAAGCACCAATTCTAACCCTGGGGATTTACTTGTAGGACCATAACCTCTAGTTAATAATCAACAGCAGGAAAAACACCTACCTAGCAGCAGATGGCTCTGGGGCCAGGTGTAAGGCCTCCCTCTGGCACAGAGTTCTGGGAAACCTGCAAACTCCACTTTCCTGCATCTCTCACCACCCCACTGCCCCAACCACACACAGCTTTTGCCTTCCAAGCAGCCAAACTAGAAGAGTACAGACAGCTGAATGCTGTAAAGAGCTTGGGGGGGTGGGGGGGGTGAAAAATGTGAGTCACAGTAGCCAAAAGGTGGAAACAACCCAAACATCCATCAACCAACAAATCCAATCATTCCATACAATGGAATATGTTCAGTCATAAAAAGAGATGAAGTAATCATACACGCTACAACTTAGATGAACCTTGAAAACACACACGGGAAAAAGGATGGGCACAAAGGGCCACATATTATATGATTCCCATTTGTGTGAAAAGTCCAAAACAGGAAATCCAGAAATAAAAAGTAGATTACCAGGGACCGGGGATTTAGCTCAGTAGTTCCAGCACCTGCCGCGCAAGTGTAAGGTCCCAAGTTCCATCCCAGGTACCAAAAAAAAAAAAAAAAAAGTTGCTAGAGGGCTTGAGGGAGGAGGGAACAGGGACTACCTGC
Organism: Heterocephalus glaber; assembly: GCF_053883595.1. Taxonomy (NCBI): domain Eukaryota; kingdom Metazoa; phylum Chordata; class Mammalia; order Rodentia; family Bathyergidae; genus Heterocephalus; species Heterocephalus glaber. Next base: position 14,672,216 of record NW_028258351.1, on the reverse strand, counting down.
TATTAGGTCAGAGGTTTTTTTTGAGGTGATAAAAATGTTCTGGAACTAGACCGTGGTAATGGTTGCACAATGTTGTGAGTATATTAAAACCTACTCAAACATTTATATTATATTATATATTATATTATATTATATTATATTACAGAAGGACGGATTCTATGATATATGAATTATATCTCAGTTCTTGAAGAAAGAACAAAGGGGGGTCAAATGGACTCCATCTGTCATTCCTGCTTCTTAGTTTCCTCTCCTGCTGCCTGCTGGTGTCCCCAAGGGCTCAAGTGATGCACATTCTTGCTTTGTGGCCATGGCAGTGAAGGCTCAAAGTGCTGAGCAGGGCTTCCTTTCCACCCCAGCCTGTTGAAAGCCACACTTCTCTGCCCCACACCCAACACTCTAAAGTACCTGCAGCACAGCCACCCATATGGAAACATTTTACACTTCTAACTTTGCCCATTTCCCATCCTATATGACCAACTAGACTGGACACAATAGTGCAAAAAAATAAAAAATGAAATGCTTCAAGAGAAATCATCATGGGCCGGGGATTTAGCTCAGTGGTTTCACCATCTGCCTTGCAAGCGCAAGGTCCCAAGTTCAATCCCCAGTACCAAAAAATCAAAGAGAGAGAGAAATCATCATGAGAAACAGACATAATGAGAGAAGTCGGGACTAGTTCTAACCAGCTAATGCTGATGAGCTGGACCCTCACAATCGTGAGTCTGCTTTCCTCTCTACAAAAGGGGCAAGCTGCCTCCCATCTCCTAATCCCTCTACAACTCCTCAACATGACTCATGTCTTAGTTCTCATGGTGGCAGAAAATTGCATGCTCACTGGGCAAGCCAGGCCAGGGAGGTACAGCAGAGACTGGGTGTGGTGGAGGCTGAAGGTTAGTGCCCAAGGAAGTCTTCCTGGCCATCTATGGAGTCCCAAGGCCCAGCAGCATAATCACATGGCCCTCATACCAGCAGCTCTGGGGCATCCCCAAGAATGGGAAATGACATTCAAGAATATCCATCCATACTGGCAGGACAGCAGGAGTAAAGGGCCTGGTTCTGGCCTTGGGAGGCAGGTAGACAGTGTGCATAGTGGTTCAAAAGCAGTGGTTTTAGTGTCCAATAGGCCCAGACTTGAATACCAGCATCACCCCTGATCATCTATGCAGTCAGGTTATTTCACTTCTCTGTTCTTCATCTGTGAAATGGTATAACCACCTGCCTCATTGCTTTGAAGGAGGCTGCAAAACACTTGGCATGGTGCCTGGGTGTTGCAGCAGAAACGCAATACATGGCTGCCACTGCTGGGGTGGTGGCTGTTGCTGCCACGGTTTCAGTCAAACCAACTGGACAAAACAGGAACGTGGAGGAGAGGCTGATGCAGAAAGCCAGTAAGAGGGCAGAAGTGGACAGAGGGCAGGAATGCATTCAACTCTGGGGTACTTGATGCCCCACATACTATGAACCCTAAGTCTAGAAGGCAGGAACATGAAAGCCCCTGCTGCTGTGTGGGGGCCACTAGGTCCTGGGTGTGTGTACCTGGCATAATTCCAAGCCCCATGGGGAAAGACATAGAGGTGAGAGCATTTACGTCAACACTGCTCTGCCTGGGGCAAGAGTGAAAGGGAGAAAGTTGCACCGGGCCAGCAGAACTGGTTGGGGGGTGAGGGCAGAGGTGCAGGACTCCAGAGTGGAGGCTCTGGCAGGTAGAGTGGATACCTTGAAAGGCCCCTTGGGAAAAAGTGCGTGTTGCTCACCTACTGCTACTGCTGACTTGGGTGTCCCATCCCACTCTGTGCCCTCCAAAAGGAACCCAGAGGGCCGGGGATTTAGCTCAGTGGTTCCACTGCCTGCCTCACAAGTTCAAGGTCCCGAGTTCGATCTCCAGTACCAAAAAAAAATAAAAACATAAAAGGAGCCCAGAGATTGTTGGACCTGTGAGGATTCAAAATTCCCCAAAATGGCAACTCCCACACCCAATTCAATCCCAAGGTTCACAAATGCTAAGACCAGCAGCCCCTGGGAGAAACCATTAGATCCCACTGAATAACCTAATTATATAGACAAGGACACTGAGGCCCACAGTGTCAGAGCACTTGCCCAAAACCATGCCTCCCTCCTCTTCTCCGAAGAGGCAGTTTCCAAATCACTCCAGCCCAACTGTACAGGAAGAGAGCAGCCATGCTTCTGGAAGAACTCGTTGGGAAACACAACTCATTTATGGACAGGTATGTGTAATGTACCTACTGAATGCTGGGGCCCTATGCAAGGAGGGAGAAGGTTCAAGGGGTCTACAGGTCACCTCCAGAAGTGGATGGATGGCAGAGGCATGTGCCAGAGAGCCACAAGCCCCGGGGCCATACAGGAGGTGTGCCCAGTGCACCAGGTGGGGCTTTGTGGCAGCCCATGCCCTGAGCAACAAGATGCAGCTGCACACAAGAACCTAGGTAGGCCCAGGGAAGGCTCTGCAGCTACAACTGCAAAAGACACCCTGCATTCTCTCTGGGTGCATTAGGTGCAGATGACACTGCCCTTCCCCGGAGGACCCTAAAGCCCTAGACTAGGCCAAGGGTAGGAGAAAGGGCAACAGTCAAAAGAAGCAGAACACAACAAGGCGAACCCAGAAAAACAGCATGGCCCTCAGCAGCCCCGGAAAGGCACTGCTGAACTTCCTCCTGCAGTATCTCAGGGGGAAGGACCAACCTAACCTACCTATGAGGGCAAGCCATCACCCCCTTATTTGGAAAATAAGCCTTTGCCAAACAAGCAACTTTTAGAGTTAATGCTTCACAGTTCACATATGAGCCAGTGGTAACTAACTCCAGGGGTTCAGTGTAGGCCCAAGGCCACAGTCAGAAAATGCAAGATGTGAACCTCATTCCAGAGACCTCCAACTCCAAACCCATTGCTCTTTCCCAGAAAGCCAGCTCCGCCTGGCCAGCATGCCACTGTAGGATGTGAGGAGAGGACACCAGCCACGGCCGTCTTCTGTCCTCTATACTTGAGTTCCTGGAGATCCAGGGTGGGCTGTGTCTCAGCATACATACTAGCAACTGTCTCATGAGCATCTGAGAATATGACCTTCTCAAGGTACGAGGAGCGAAATGCAAAAACCATCCTGAAGGCACTGCATACCATTTGCCAGACATTAATTGTGGGGTACAGGCGAAAAAAAGAACAGAATAAAATGTCATGGGACGAAGGCAAGAGAGGCCCAGGCCTCCTTGAGGGTTGGTTGAGGTATCCCAGAGGAAGTAACAGTTGCCTAAGCCCAGAGGGAAAGGCCAAGAGAAGCTGGAAGGAAAAAGCACAGAGCAGAGGCACACAGGGGCAAAGTGAATGGCATGGTGCTGTGGAAAGCAGAGATCGCTGATACTCAGGAAGCATGTACAGGCACATGGTAGGTCCTTGAGAGGCAAATGCCAGAAAACAGTCCCCAAGAGCTTCTCAGGTCCTAGGGACTGCCTGAAGTGATCCTTATATACTCCCATTCATTACAATCCCTTGGAGGAAATATTATTGACCCTATTTTACAGATGGAAAACCAAGGCTCAGAGAGGTTAAGTAATTTGTACAAAGTCCCTGCAAAGAAGCAAATCAAGGCTTAGATCCATGCAGTTTGGCTCCAAAGTCCATGACCTTAACCACCATACCACACTATCTCTGAACAAGAAAAGGCACTAGTTCAAAGGCCTTCCAGGTCCCACCACTTTCCCGAGTGAGGTTCGTGGGGTGCATCCTATTGCCAGTCTGGGGTCGTCTGCATTTTAAGTGTCATTCTGATCTTTTACAGTGATTTATTCATAGCACTGCCACCCTGATTCTCCTCTGATAGTGGTAGCATAAAGTTGCCTTCTAGGACAAATCCATTAAAAGTAAAATTGAACCAGTTAAAGGAAAATACTAAGCAACTCACATAGGTGGCCCACAAACATGACATAATCAGCCAAGGTGGGGCTGAGGATGGCTGAAGTGGGGAAGCAGGCACCAAGTGATCTGAACTCTGTCCAAGGCAGGCCCTGGCTGGAGTGCAGGGCTGTGTGGTGGACTCCAGGGCAGCAGAGAGGAGAGGGAAAGCACCAATTAGTTGAAGGTAGGGGAAGGAATGAAATGGAAGAGGTTCCCCTGGGCTTAGGGCTACAGAAATGAAAATAAGGGGCAAAACTAATAGGGCTTGGCCTCTGGAGGTAAAAGAGGAAGACGTCTGACTATACCAAAGCACTCGAGTTTCAGAAAACTGAATGACTGGTGCTTCAACCATGATACAGACCAAGGAGAAGAACTGGGTTCACAAGAGGCAGATGATAAGGCATTCAATTCAGACACACAGAGTTAAGGTCTCCAGGACACCCAAGATGAGTTGGAAAAGAACTTAGCCTAACCAGAAAAACAGGTGTATTGAGCAAAGAAGGAGGCTGAGGCCAGGAGAAGAGAGGGGGTCTCAGGGGAATCTGTAGGGCTAAGAAAACAAAAAGGGACAGGAGGGAGAGGCAAGTGCTAAAGAGGGGCTGACAAGCAGGTCACCTGCTACAGAGAGCCTGCATTTCCCAAGTGCTGAAGAAATCCCTAACCCACCTGCCTGTGGCCTTCTTACAATGCACAGTGTTCTTGGGAAACTGCCAGCTGAGCAGCTTTGTTCACATGGTCAGCACTCGCTGGCTATAGCTGGAGGAAGCTACATCATGGTCAGGGCAAAGGCAGCCAGCTCCCAAGGTTACAGACAGCTTTGGAATCAAGCACACAGGCACAGAACAGCAGCACCTTCCCAGCCTGTGGGTTCTTCTTAACCTGGACAGCAAGGGCGTGAGTGCTCCTTTTATGATTCACTCAGTTTGGGTGTATGACATTTACCATAATAAAACATCATTTTTAAGTAGGAAAAAGTATGTTCTTTCATTTCCTTTAGGAAACAGAGATAGAGGTATCATTAAGCCTGTTGAAACTTCCATGATGAATATGTCAGACTGACCACACGGATTTATTTCATTCCTTCTGAAGCCCTTTAAAATAATATTAGGGGGGAAGTGGGAACTGACAGGACAATGTAATGGAAGAGGCAAACTCAGCCTATGGAAGATTACAGATGCTTGGAAGATGGGCAACAGAAAAAAGATGGTAACTACCCTGGCAGAGTGGTGGAAGCTGCAGCTCACATGTCCACACAGGAGGAGGGAGCTGAAAAGAGGATGTTCCAGGTCTGTACATTTGAGATGCAGGACCAAAGCTGGGGGAAGGTCTCATACTTAAGATGCTGCCTCTTCTTATCACTTCTCCACCAGTCAGATGATGTCCCAAATTCCCACCACTGTGAGAAATTGAACAATCTGTGAGAAAAGGTAATACCTGAGTTTCTCTAAGGAAAAGCAAAGCTTGCTTACTGACCACCACCCCCTGCATGGAAGCCCCCAGGCAGAAAGCCAGCCCACCCACACAAAGCTCCTAATCCACTTCATAGCATCTCACTCTTGGGTACAGCAAGAAACAAAAGAAAGAGCAGACATTTAAGAAAAAAAGAAAACACACAAGAAGAACCTGAAGGAAAGAGACAATTAAAGAACCAATGGAAACTAAAAAACACTGTAATCAATATCCTCAGAGAGAGATTTTGTATCCTTGATGCTGGAGAGAATGCTATAAAAACAGAATGATCAGGGTACAAGAAAGAGATCTTAGAAATCAGAAATATGATTGGAAGACTAAGTTGAGGAAGTTTCCCCAAAAGTAGAACAAAAAGACAACGATATCAAAAATGAAAATATCAGAGGATCCAATGTCTGACCAATGAAAGTTCTAGAAAGAAGTAACAGACAAAAGGAAGGGGACCTGTAATAGCAAATATCCAAAGTTGGCCCCTGGATGAGCCACATCTCTTGATGTTGATTCCCTTGTGTGGTCCCTATAGGCTGACCCTGTGACTCAGTTCTGACCAACAGAATGGGACAGAAATAACATTATTTAACGTCCATGGCTGAGTCACAGAAATTTTTGCAATTTCCACTGGATCTCTAGAAACATTTGCTCAAGGGAAAGCAAGCCAGCATTTAAAAGTCTGATATCACTGTGCTGTGGCTCGCCACATGGAGAGATGTGCCCAGCCAACTACCAGATGTTCCAGATAGCACAATCCCTGCACATAGAGAAACTATCTTGGACATTTCAGGCCCAGCAGATGCCATGAGGAGAAGAACCTGGGAACCAAACCAGAGCCAAAGCCTTTAATATATGACAAAAGTGGAGTATGCCAGCCATCTCTAAGCCATCTGAACCACCCAAGATGCGGTCCCAGACATAGCGAAAGCAGAGACAAGGATCCCTCTTCCATGTTTCCTGGCTGAATTCCTAAATTTCAGAATTTGAGCACAATGAAATGGTGATTATTTCACAGTAACAGAAGAAAATTATCAGAAAAACAGTATATGAAGTATACAGAAGGCCCTGAGACTCAATCCACCAAGTACCAGCATCATGAATGACATGACATCCACTCAAAACATTCAGCAATTTCAGAACACACAGGTAAATGAAAACACCTTGACAACTCCAGAGAACAAATATAAATACATACGATACAAAAAGGAACATGAATCTGCATATCAGTAGACTTTTCCATGGCAACTCTAAAATCTAGGATGCAATGATGTAATAACCTTCAATCAGTCTAAAATTTTATACCCAGGAATACTTTCAACCAGTTTTGGAGTATAATAAGGATGTTCTAAAATATGCAAGAGCTCAAAAAAATTTACCTTCTTACATCCTTTTTTGGCAGACTATTGTTAAAAAGCAAACAACTATTACAGGATGGAAAATTCTGGAAGTGAGGTCTCCTGGTAGAATGAATGAAATGGACAGGATATCTAATATATGCAAGCTTTAGGGGGGGCTGTTATAGGAATTATGGTAGAATAAATTAAAATAATGAAAAATAAAGATAGGTACATAGAAATTCATGCTATGCTGAAAACCTGGAAACATGAGTTAATCATTAACTCCAGAGAAAATGGAAAGTCATATAAGAAAGGAAACATAATTATAGCAGACTCCATGACTCAACAATAAACAATATTTATACAATCATGGTAAGTAAACAGTGACTATTATATTGAACCAAAAAATGGTGCCAGGGGGAGGATATAATGCACTATGGGGTCCCATGTCTTGGCTGAATTCCTGGTAAATCCAAGGAGAGAAGGAGACCCACGCATCCAGGATGCATTAAACCATGCATGCTAAGAAACCTTGAAACATGAGCCAGGGATTTAGTTCAGTGGTGCCTTGCCTGCCTCAAAAGTTCAAGGTCCTGAGTTTGATTCCCAGTATTGAAAAAAAAGAAAAAAAACCTCACAGCAGTCTGTAAGCACTGGGAGTTACCCTGTCATAGGGCTGACCAGTCTCCCCGCTAACCCATCACTCCTCTCCACTCTAATACGCTGTCTCTCAACTCTTAACTCTTCTCAGTAACTTATCACTCAGTGACATACCACATTAAGGGCTTTCATCATCCATTCAAAATAAATAATAGTCTCAGCATTTCAAGGTAGACATGTCTGGTCCAGTCAATTGATAATGTTATTCCCTATCTGTGAAAGTTCCAGGCCCAGCAGATGCCTGTAAGACAAATGCTTAGAGCTCTTTTCTAATACTGAGGCAAGATATGTAGCCCACTCTCATTCTTTTGATTAGAAGATGAATATCAAGATCTTCCACTTACAGCCAAACAACCAGGCACAGCAGACTTGGCCCACAAGAACCAGGTCTGCAAGCCCATCTCAGCAACATGCTCTAAGCTACCATGGGGAAGTCACAATCAATAGCATCAAACCTCTGCCATCTCCCAACGATGGCCTCTTTCTCAAGGACATTAGGAAAGGAAGGATAGGATAATCATGAGAGGCCAGGCATGGTGGTGCACACCTGTAATAATCCAAGCACTCTGAGAGGCTAAGGCAGTAGGATCACAAGTTGGAGCCTCATCTAGGCAATTAAGCAACGTAGTGAAATCTTGTTTCAATTTTTTTCTTTAAATTTAAAAGGGTTGAGGACTTAGCTCAGTGTAAAGGTCCCGAATTCAGTCCCCAGTACCACCAAAAAAAAGATAACCATGAGAGATATTAGGAAGCTTCAGTATGACCTCTGTGGTACTCCATGGCTGGAGAGTTCAGCAAAGAGCTTGGCAGGCGGGAGAACTAGTGGACAAACATGATTTCCATGATGGGCAGAAACCCACTTCCCCAGCCAGGCCCACCTCCTGACCAAGAAGGAGCACAGGCCCTGGCCTGGCCCTTTGGCTGGTCTACCACGTACACACACCGCACCACTGACTGCCTAATGCTGACTGACTGGAAAATGAATAAACAAATGGGAAACTTACAGATCCTAAGAGCTAGAGGGCTATGGTGAGTCTTTCCTCCAATGCAGTTGATATATTTTCTGTGGCTACTTTGGCTGACCTCAATTCTCTTTTCAAATGATTGAGACAGAGTTAACCCACTTCCCCAGCAGTTTGACCTGCTACTAAACTGATGCCATTCCTCACCATAGATTCCTCCTCTGGATTATAGACGGTAGAGAGAATGTCATCATCACCATCACACCAGCTAATATTTACTTAACACTATGCTTGGGCCGGGGATTTAGCTCAGTGGTTCCAGCGCCTGCCGCACAAGCACAAGGTCCCAAGTTGGATCCCCAGTACCAAAAAAAACCAAACAAACACTATGCTAAACTCTTTACATATATTACTTCATTTAATCTTTCAACAACCTTGTGAAAGAGGTACGGAATTATTCTCCCATTTTATAGATAAAGAAATTGAGGCTCAGAGAGGTTAAGTGACTTGCAGAAGACCCCACAGCAAGTAAGTGGCAGGGGTAGGAGTCTAAGGGAGCCTGAGGAGTGAGTTCTGGGAGGCTCCCCTCTGCCCCAGTCTGCTGAGGTGTCAGGGTCACCAATGTCTTGACAAACCTGAGATCCAAAAGCAATGCTGTTTGGAGAAACAATTGAGATGGGCATTTTTTCTAAGAGAAAGTTATTTTGTCATTGTCTAAATGCCCACAAAATCCTTTCAAATAAAAACAACCCATTCTTGGATTGTTTCAAAGGACACTTCTGAGTAAGAAACTATCATTCTATTTCTGATTTTTAAATTTTCATTGTAAATATTAATACATTTTCACTGGGGAAAAAAATTCAAAGACTCCAGAGGCATCTAATAAAAGTGGCCTGGGGGCAGGGAGGGATGTTGCCACATCTGCCTTCTGTTCTTCTGAAACAATACATCAATCCAGAGCACAAGGCCCCAGGGAGCAGACCTGGCACCTGCCTCAGGGAATCAGTGCTGAGAAAAGGCTGGCATTCAGCCTTCCTGCTGAATCATTTCCAGCTGCCCTAGTCACTTAAGTGACAAGATGATGCATCAACATCAATAATGCTGGAAGGATCTGTCCATGGACACAGCATTAACCTCCCTAGAGGCCTGAAGTCAGCCTCAGCAAGCAGCTGGAGCCACTGAGGATTAAGGGTCCTGCCCAGGGCCTGTCTTCCCCTCCCAGATCCACTCCCTGGCCTAGTTTGACAGACCAAATGATAAGAGGAAGAGGCCTCTCCTAGGCCAGCCAGAAAATCCTCCAAGTCAACAGGCACCACTTGAGCCCTCCTGGAAGCGGAACTTAGCACAATTGGTGGTACAAGAGGAACAGCCAAAGGGAGAGAACCAGAGCCTTTTCCTGCTAGAGAAGCCCGGTCACTGCTTTAGGACTCCATTTGACGGGACCTAGCCTTGCCTTTCCTGGCCTCCAACATGCTCCACCCCCCAGCATGAAACCTGGCTCCTGTAGAAATTTGGTATTTGTTGAAAGAACTGAAGAGGTTGGCATCTCTGAGGGTCGGTATCCCACGAGAAAGCATAATAAGAACCTTCCATGTGTGTCCATTTGCACACCAGGCAGTAACCACTCTGAGGGCAAGGACTGCCTGATTCATCTCCATAAATGCCATAGCATCCAAGGCAGCATTCCTACCCAGCAGGACCTCAAAAACTGTCCATACAAAGACTTCACATTTGTATAGTTGTCCCTCATTCATAGGAATCTTCAGGGAGCTGGTTCTAGGGCCCCTACTCCCAGGTATACCAAAATCTGCAGATACTTGAGTCCCTCATTAAAACAGCAGTTGGGGCTGGGCATGTAGCTGAGTAACAGAACATGTCCTTTGCATGTGTAAGGCCCTGGGTTCAATCTCCAACAACAAAAAAGAAAGGATAGTATTTGCATATAACCTACCCACATCCTCCATATACTTTAAATCATCCCTCGTTCACTTATAATGCCAGATATAATGTAAATACTATGTAAATAGTTGTTATGTTATTTAAGAAATAATGAAAAGGAAAAAGTCTGTATGCAGCCAGTACAATTTGTCTTCAAATGTTTTCGATCTGTGATTGCTTGAATCCAAGGATGCAGGACCCACAGATAGAGTACCAAAGGCATAACAATTTGTAGTGACAATTATGATCATCTTCTCCATGAAGCAGTTTTGTGAGGATGATCAGGACAAGAAGGAGGCCTGGCAAAGGCCAAATGACTGGCTAAAAAGAGCAGCTAGTCTGGGGAAGAACTAGACCTTGAACTCAAAAACTGTGACTCCAAGACTTGTATGTAGGGAGTGAACAGATTGCTGAAGGAAGCAAAGAATGAATGGAAGGATGGCTGCAGCCCCTCTGATCTTTTCCTCTTCTGTATTCATTCAGCACCGCAGCGAGATACGGAATTCACTGAAGTTTTCTGCTCCATCAGGGTTCTGCCAAGTAAAAGTGCTCCTCACTTGCAATGTAAACTAGAAGCTTCCGGAATATACCCTGTACTGCTTACACCTACAAATACAATTCCAGGGGTGCTGAACAATCAGCTCCCGACTGTCTGAGCAAAGGACACATCCCCCCCCTCCCTGGAGAGAAGACAGTAAACAGAGGTCACGCTGGACAGGAACTCACAGTGCACTTGAGCCAGGGGGAGACCTAGTGGCCTATCCAGTGCTTCCTGTTGCTCAAAGACTGGCTGAAGTCTTCCAGTTCCCTGCCCTTCTCTCTGGACCAGAGAGGAAGCAGAGAGCAGAGAGAAAGGGCTACCCTCCCAGCTATCTGGGTCAGAGCCTTCGAGGCGTGGCTGGTGAGGCCCCAGGCCACACAGCAGCCATCCCGGGATTCTACACCTATTGCCCCACTGCCAGCTCCAAAGGAAGACAACATCTTTATCCTGCTCCAAGCTGTAGATGATGGAATAGATAAATGAGACTTTTGAAATTTGTTTTCTCAACTTCTAAAATGGAGGGGAGAAAAAGGAAAAGAAAACCAGAGCAGAGGACAGAAAAGGAAAAAGGAGAGAGAATTTGGATAAGGCAGGAGGAGGAAGAGACAAATATTTTGGAAGCTTTTAGATTGAAGACACTTTGCTCCCCATCGAGGCCGGAATCTATCAGTGAAAAGGCCACCCAGCTGGAGAAGGCCCAGCAAAGGCCGGTGAGAGGACCATAATAATAAGAACCATGCAGAGGGCTGGCCAGATCTTTGTGGCTCCTTCTGGAACCCTGCAGGAAGTGTCAAGAATAGAGGAAAGCCCTGAGTGCTCCCTGGACATCCCCTGGAGGGAGCTGCGCCCAGCATCTCAGGCCAAACTGCAGAAAGAGCACTGGAGGGCTCAGGAAAGGCTTCAAGGTCCCTGAGCTGCCAGTTGAGCCCTTGATTGCCCTCTACCATTAAGACCCCAACCCATAAAGCCATAAGACCCCCCCCATCCAAAAGGTCCTTTTCTCCAGCTCCCAGACTTGCCCTTATGGTCTCTAGGTCTCAAAACCTTAAAATAAAAAAATAAAGATTAAGGGCCAGGGATTTAGCTCAGTGGTTTCACCACCTGCTGCGCAAGCACAAGGACCCGAGTTCGATCCCTGGTACCAAAAAAAAAAAAGAAAGAAAGAAAGATAAGATGAAGGGCTGAGGGTATGGCTTGGTGGTAGGATGCCTGCCTAGCATACCTCCCTACCTGGGTTCAATCCCCAGCACTGAAAAGGGGAGGGGGACAGGGTGCAGGTGACCGTTATAGACTGCTCCAATGCCCACCCACACCTCAATATGCCCCTATGCCCAGTAACCTTACAGCCTTCCTCAGAAGACAGCTGCCCAAGATTTCTGCTTACCCCACTTCCCAAAGAGCAAGCTAACCACTGGGGACATGACAGGAGTAGCTCATGCTGGAGCCCCCACTTCCCTCACTCCAGGTCTCAGAACATTGCTAAGTCCTCACTACCTCCCTACTCTGCTCTGATCTCTCCACCACATTGTCACTGTCACTCCATTATCTTTCACCTGAACAATGGCAACCACCACCTAACCCAACTCTATCCCTTGCACCTCTTCAATCTATCCTTCAGGGAGGAGACCAGTGACAAGTCTAAAATGAAAGGCTCATCATACCCACCAAATGGCCATAAAACAAACAAACAAAAAACAGAAAATAACAAGTGTTGATAAGGACAGCAAAATACTGGAACATTTGTACAGGGTTGTGGGGATGTAAAATGGTGCAGCCTCTTCGGAAAACAATTTGCCAGCACCTCAGAAAGTTGAACAAAGAGTTACCATGTGACCTAGCGATTGCACTCCAAAAGTATTGAAAACAAGTGTTCGGAAGTACATAGGCAGCTACTAGAGGAGGAGGGAGGAGGGATGGGGAATGACTGCTAATGGGTACAGTGCTTCTGCTGGATGACGACAGTTCTGGATCAGAGTGGTGGTTATGGCTATGCAGCACTGCAGATTACTTAACACTACCGAACTGTACACTTTAAAATGACTGAAACAGGGCCGGGGATTTAGCTCAGTGGTTCTGCCGCCTGCCCTGCAAGCGCAAGGATCCGAGTTCAATCCCCGGTACCAAAAAAAATAAAAATAAAATGGCTGAAACAGTAAATTTCACATGTATTTTATCTGATTAAAAAGAAGACAGGAGGGCCAGGGATTTAGCTCAGTAGTTCCAGTGCCTGCCTCGCAAGCCCAAGGTCCCAAGTTCGATCGTCGGTACCAAAAAAAAAAAAAAAAAAAAAAGAAGACAGGAAGGTTGAAAGTACTGAGAAATTGATTTTATCATTTTCTTTCCAGTGGTTTCCACCACCCTTAAGATCAAAAACACAACTCTCTGAAGTGTCCTCAAGGCCCCATCTCAATGGCCGCTCCAGCCTCACTCCCATGCCTTCTCCCCACCTGCCCAACACAGTAATTCCTCCAGTGAGTTGCCTCTCCGCCCGACAGGGCCTTAACACATGCTTCTCATCACCCATGCAGCCACCACACTCCAAACTTTGCCCCGCTGTGTCCTATTCACCACCACCCCCCGCCCGGGTCTCTACCTAAATGTCCCTTCCTTTCGATGTCATGGGCTGGTGTCCCTTCTGGATCAGGGCTTTTGTGCTCTCTGCTGCCATAGCACCCTGTTCCCAGCCTCCTGATTATAATGACCTGCACAATATCTGTCTTCCCCACACGACAAGTAGTATCTATGTCACCCCCTCTGGATCCTCAGCACCTGGTCAGCCTCAAGGACCTCAGAGTCTCACAGGGGACACGGACAGACAAGTACACTGTCCCCAGAGCTTACAATCAGACTCATGAGGGGAAGGAGAATGGACAAGACAGGCGGGATTGCACAGATGCTGGTGGGATTCAGACCAAGAGAAATGGGCAGGGACTGATCTGAATGGAAGGAGAAAGTGCAAGCCAAGAAGAACCAGGGAGGGAGCAAAGAACTTCTAAGTAAGAAGGGCTTGGAGGTGGGGCCAATCCGGGTGCATACAACAAGGAGAGAAGGGAAGGATAGACAAGGCCAGAGCCTGGGGCAGGACCAGTGTCCATCCGACTGTGCTCACTCTACAGAGATGATTATTAAAACCTTGCTGCGCATCAACCAGCACCAGCCTCTGAGCTTAGTGTGTTACATATACCATCTCACTGACCCTTACAACCTCTGTGTAAACAAGGCTCTTTAATCTCCATCAAACAGATGGGAAAACTGAGGCCCAGAGGCTTGAGGAAGAGCCTTGCCCAAGATCACCCAGCTACTAAGTGGCTAAGTGGAATCTGCATCACTGACTGGTGCCTGAGTCCACGGTGGAAGAAGAATACACAAATTCTCCTCCCTGCCAGCCCAGAGCTGTCTGACTCCCCTTGCTGGACTTCTTTCTGGGACACACTCCTGCACATTTGCTTACTTAGGATGATGAACCAGCAGGAACCAGTCCCATGCTCAATGAGCCAGTGAAGAAACCACCTGCCACACGTCCCTCTGGGAGTCCTTGCCTTGGCCATGGAGCTTTCATGCCAGTGACACAGCTTAAGGAGAGAAAGAGCCCCCCTGACCACCCACACTCACCCTCTCTTGAGGCTGCACTCCCAACCCTAGAACAACTTCCAGTTTTCCACCTCCAGCTCAGGCCTCTTCACTGAGCTTCAGATGTTGCTGCCACCTGGACAGCCCCTGCTCAGGATCTCAGAGACGCTTCTAATCCAGCTGGCCTATAGTGACCTCCTCATTTCCCCCACCCTGTTCCCCTTCTCAGATTCTCTCTCTCATTAAAAGCCAAGAAGTATTCCTTCTTCCTGCCTCATCCCTGAAATCCAAGCCCTTCCCCCTTAGAGAGTGTCCACAGGCCAGCGGCATGTGTATCAATTGGAATTCCCCCCTACTCCAAGACCCACCTAGATGTGCATTTCAATAAGATGCCCAGGGAACTTGTGTGCATGGGAAAGTGTGAGAAGCACAGCTCTAATGACCAACAATCCTTTTGCTCTGCCTCCTACATTTCTCTGAGGTTCACCAACATCCCACCATCCTCCCTACACCATCTTCTCAAGCCACTGATGTCTTCCTAGCCCATCTCCATAATCCTACTCTTATCCCATTCAAAAACCTTCTCCCCCAGGAGCTTAAATGACCCTCCAAGATATCAATATGACCACAAATCCCCAATGCAAGGCCCTGAAGTGTCATCCTGTTACATACTCACCATGAAGACCAAACGTCTTACTTTCATTCACATTTTTATTGAACCTCTTTTACATGCCAGGTACTGTTCTAGCCACAGGGTAAGAACAGTGAACAAAACAGACAAACCCCCAGCTGTCATGGAGCTTATATTCTACTGGGAAAATGTGATAATAAATACCTAATCAGGCATGTCAAGTAATCAGGTATCTGAGGTATGTCAAGTGGTGATAAATTTATAAAGAAAAATAAAGCAGAGAAAAGTTTGCAAATTTAAATAGAGTGAGTGGCCAGAGAAGACCTTAATAAGGTGACATTTGAGCAAAATCCTGAAGGAAATAAGGGAGAAAGCCATGAGGATATCTAGGGTAAGAGCACTGCAAAGGTGCAAAGGGGCTGAGGTTAGAACCTCTGTTGGTCAAGGACTAGCAATGAGGCCAGTGTAAGGTATACAGTAAGTAATGAATAAAGAACAGGAGTTGAGGAGAGAGCTCCAGTGGGAAGATCATATAGAGTCCATGGCCATGGTAAGAACTTTGGCTCTTACTATGGGGGAACAGGAAGCCATGGAAGGGAAGGTTGTCAGCAGAGCAGGGATGGGACCTGATCTGTGATTTTAAAGGATCCTTCTGGCTGAGTCACTGAGAACAGACTGTATGCAGGCAAAGAGTGGCTGCAGGGAGGCTGCCTAAAAGGATACCTCAGTAGTCCAGGTGAAGCTGATCATGGACAGCAGTGGAGATGGTGGGATGTAGTCCAACTCTGGATGCATTATGAAGGTACAGTCAATAGAATTTGCTGACAGACTGGATGTGGAGAATAAGACCAATACTGAAAAGTCAAAGATAAGTTCAAGAATTTTGACCTAAGCAACTGAGATTAGGAAGGCACAAAAAGGATGAGTTTGGGGGGCCAGGATGGAGACCAGGAATTCTACCTTGGACATGTTCTGTTTGGGCTGCCTATTAGACATCCCAGTGGAGACTGGCAAGATAAATAAAGGAAGAGATTCAAAGGACTGGCCAGGAGGTTGGGGAGACCAGCAAGGCCAGCTGTCACAGCAAATGAAGAAAGGGCTTCAAGAAGAGGGAAGCTGTGTTGGATGCACCCAGCTGGGAGCAGAGGGCAACCACTGGTTTAGCAACAGGAGCAGCAGGTGCAATAGCGGGAAGCAAAGCTAGGAACTTCACACAGTTTTGGTGGGAAGGAAAGAAGGGAGAGCGACAGCTGGGCACAGGGCTGCGGGAAGGTTGGGTATCCTGTGTTTTCAGTGGATGATGCCAACATGCACTATCTCGTTTCCTCTAGAGTCAAGTCTTCAGCATAGGACCTCAGAGCTGGCTCAGCCCCCCTCAACCTAATCCTTGCTTTCCTTTCTTCCTCCGACCATTCCACCTCTTTCCCTTTTTCCTATGCATGAACAATGAACACTTCCTCAAAATAAGAGAGCAAGAAGGGCCCTTTGGACATTTCCAATTTGTCCATGTAGGGCCACAGGCAAGGATGTTAGGATCTTAACTCTCCCCAGGAAAACATCAGCTTTCGCCAGATACAAGCTATGAATTTTTCTAAAATTCCAACCATTCCTCCCTTTGAGTTGTGAATGTTTTTGGTCTTCCAGACTCTCAATTTAAATGCAAATGTCCAGTTATCCAGAGGGGAGCAGAGCTTGGCTGCTGTGACCACTATGGCCATTGTATTTATCATAGGTCTTCCAAATCCAGGAAGACAGGTGAGGGATTGGTTACAGGAGCTCCACCACCACCACTGCATAACACCAAAAGATCTGAGGATGCTCAAGTCCTTTATACAAAATAGCACAGTATTTGCATATAACTTAACTACACACATCCTCTTGCATACTTTAAGGAACTCAGCTCTTTATTTTTCATTTAATCCTCTGAATACAGTTCCTTTTATTATCCACATTTACAAATGATACACCAATTCTCTTTCTGCAAGCTAGAAAACAGGAAAGACAGGATTTAAACCCAAGCAGTCTGACTCAAGGACTCACACATTCAATGTTTCCTCAGTTTCTTCTTTTTCGTCTATTGATTGTTTTTTATCATCACTATTAAACTTCAGAACTTTTCATCACCCCCAAAGGAAACTGCTCTGTTGATTTCTACAGAAGTAATATATTTGTTTTGTGGAAAAGTCAAAGAGAGCTGGGTGTGATGACACACGCCTATAATCCCAGCACTTGGGAGGTTGAGGCAGGAGGACTGCCGTGAGTTCAAAACCAGCCTGGGCTACAAAGTGGGTTCAAGGCCAGCCTGAACCTCATAGCAAGACAAAAGTGAAAGACAAACAATTCAAAACCAGAGCTTGTACAAGGAAGGAAATTATAAAGATCATAGCAGAAATCAATGAAATGGAGATTTGTTTTTTTTTAAATAAAAAGAATCAATAAATCGAAGACCTGGTTCTTTGAAAGAATAAAATAGACAAAACCTTAGCCAATCCTGCCCCCCCCAAAAAAAGGAAAGAAAAGACACAAATAAACGCAATTAGAAATGAAAGAGGATGGGCCGGGGATTTAGCCCAGTGGTTCTGCCACCTGCCTTGCAAGTACAAGGACCCGAGTTCAATCCCCGGTACCAAAAAAAAAAAAAAAAAAAAAAAAAAAAAAAACAGAAATGAAAGAGGTGAAAACACGACAGCTCCGAAATCCAGAAAATTATTAGCAACTACTTCACAAACTTATATGCCAAAAAACTTGGAGAACAGAAAAGAAATGGAGAGATTCCTAGATACATATGAATTACCAAAACTGAACCAAGAAGACTTAAAAATCTTAATCCAATAACAGGCAATGAAATTGAAGCAGTGTTATGGGTGTATCTAGATATCCCCCCAATGCCTCACAGGCATAGATGGGGAGTTTCAAAGGTGGCCAGATTAGGGTGTGAGACTGTGGATTAAGGGTGTGATACTTGGATTAAGGGTGTGTGATTACTAAATTGGTCCACTGATTGTTTAACATAGTTCTGGATGTGGATGACACCACCCAAAAGGCTGGATGGGATAAAAAGGAGAGGCAGGCTTGCTGCTACTGTGGCTTCTGCTGTTTCACTGCTGCTGCTTGCTGCTTGCTGCTTGCTGCCTTCTACCTGCCCTACCATGCCATGGACTGTTTCTCCTCTGTAATGCCTCTCTGCCATGCTACCCTGCCTGGAAGCCAGTCGACTATGGACTAAAACTTCTACAAACTGTGAGCTGAAATAAACCTTTTCTCCTTTAACTTGTAGGTTTTGGGTATTTTGTCTCAGAAATGAGAAAAGCAACTAACTAGGTAACTAAGACAAGCAGTAATTAAAAAAAAAAAAAAAAAAAAACTACCAACTAAGAAATGCTCAGGACCTGATGGATTCATGGCCAAATTCTACAAGAACTTCAAGGAAGATCTAAAACCAGTACTCCGCAAACTCTTTAATGAAATCAAGAGGAGTTACTCCAAAATCATTCTTGGAATCTCAGATTATCCTGATCCCCAAACCAAACAAGGATCCAACCAAAAAAGAGATCTATAGGCCAATCTCTCTAATGAAGATAGATGCAAAAATCCTTAATGAGATACTGACAAACAGAATACAATAACTCATCAAAAAGATCATACACCAAATAGGCTTCATCCTAGGGATGCAAAAATGGTTCACATACACAAATCAATAAATGTAATTCACTACATAAACAGAAGCAAGTACAAAAATCACATGATTGGGCCAGGGATTTAGCTAAGTGGCACCTGTTGGCCTTGTAAGCACAAGGTCCTGAGTTCAATCCCCAATACTGGGGGAAAAAAAAAGAAAAGAAACAAACAGACGAAAGGAAAACCAAAACTCACATAATCATCTCAATAGATTCAGAAAAAGCCTTTGACAAAATCCAACATCTATTCATGATAAAAAAAAAAAAACCCTGAAGATAACAGGTACAGAAGAACCTTATCTCAATTTGATAAAAGCCATTTATGACCAACCGCTTGCCAACATAATATTAAATAGGGGGAAAAGTGAAAGCTTTCCCTCTAAAATCAGGAACAAGATAAGCATGTCTACTGTCACTGCTCCTGTTCAACACAGTCCTTAAAACATTAGCCAGAGCAATCAGGAAAGAAAAAGAAATAAAAGGGTTATCTATAGGAAAGGATTAAGTCAAAGTATCATTATTTGCAGATGACATGATCCTCTACTTAAAAGACCCAAAAAAACTCCATCAAAAAACTCCTAGAATAATCAAGTTCAGCAATGTATCAAGATACAAAATAAACACCAAAAAAAATCAGCAGAGCTCCTATACACTAATAATGAACTCACTGAAAAAGAAATTAGGAAAACAATACCATTAACAACAACATCAAGAAAAATTAAATACTTAGGAATCAACCTAACCAAGGAAGTAACAGACTTCTACAATGAAAATTACATCACTGTGAAAAAGGAAATCGAGAAGGATATCAGAAGACGAAAAGATATCCCCTGTTCCTGAATAAACAGAACAAATATAATCAAAATGGCTTTATTTCCAAAACTAATATACAGATTTAATGCAGTCTTGATCAAAATATCAACAGCATTTCTCACAATCTAGAGAAAACAATCTTTTTTTTTTTTGGTACCAGGGATCAAACTCGGATCCTTCTGCTTGCAAGGCATGCGGTAGAACCACTGAGCTAAATCCCCAGCCCTAGAGAAAACAATCTCAAAATTCATATGGAATTCATATGGAACCAGAAGAGACTGGGAATAACAAAAGCAACCCTGGGTAACAACAGCAAAGCTGGTGACATCACAATCCCAGATTTGAAGTTATAATATAAAGCTATGGTGATTAAACAGCACAGTACTGGCACAAAACAGGCATGTGGATCAATGGAATAGAATACAGGAAGCAAAAACAACCCCAGGCACATTCAGCTATTTGATCTTTGACAAGGTGGCCAAAAACATACACTGGAGGAAAGGTAGCCTCTTTCATACATGGTACTGGGAAAAGTGCCTATCCACATGGAAAAGATTGAGTCTAAGCCCATATATCTCACCATATCGTAAACTAATATCAAAATGGATCCAGGATCTAAATGTTAAAACAGAAACACTTAATCTGAATTGATAATTTGAAATAGGAAAAGGTCCAAAGGTGTAGGGGTGGTGGGAGGGGAAGGGGAAAGGAAAGAAGGGAAAGGAAGAAGTACGAGAAAAGAAAAAAGTGGAAATGAAATCTATGTAAATAGGTAAAGATGGAGGGGGTGAAGGGCGCACAGGTAATGGGGAAAAAATAAGAACCAAGATACATCATGTACAGGTACAAGCACCCAATGATAAATGTAAGCGTATTGTTTACCTAAAATGTACCAATAAAAGAATTTTTTTAAAAAAAGAAAGAAAGACTTAATCTGCTGGAAGATAAAATAGGTAAACTCTTCAAGACATGGGGTAGGCAAAGACTTTCTGAACAAAGCCCCAGTGGCACAAGAAATAATACCAAGAATCAACAAATGGGAATCATATCAAGTTAAAAAGTTTCTGCATAGCAAAGGAAACAACCAACAGAGTGAAGAGACAAGCTACAGAATGGACAAATTTCTTCCAGCTATTCCTTGGACAGAAGACTGACATCTAGAATATATAAAGAATTCAAAAATAGTAGACTCCCCAAAATAAAAGATCCAGTCAAAAAATGGGCAACCAAAATGAACAGACATGTCTCAGAAGAAGTACCAATGGCCAACAAATGCATTAAAAAATGCTCAGCATCACTTGCCATCAGAGAAATACAAGTCAAAATTATACTTAAATACTCTCTTACCCAAAAAGAATGGCCATCATCAAAAAATCTAAGAATAGGGGTGGGAATTTAGCTCAGTGTTTCGACCGCCTGTCTCGCAAACACAAGGTCCCGAATTCAATCCCCTGTACAGCCCCCCACAAAAAAAATCTAAAAATAACAAATGCTGGTGAGGATGTAGGGAAAAAGGAACCCTTTTATATTGTTAGTGGGAGTGTAAACTAGTACAATCACTATAGAAATCAGTGTGGAGATTCCTCAAAATCTAGAAATTCCATTTGACTCAGCTATTCTCCTTCTAGGTATCTTCCTTAAAGAGTTAAAATCATAATATTACAGAGAAACATGCATACCCATGTTTATAGCAGCACAATATATAATAGGTAGATTTTGGAAACAGCCTCTATGTCCATCCATAGATGAATGAATAAGGAAAATGCACCTTTATACACAATGAAGTACTATTCTGCCACAAAGAAACACTATTCTGCCACAAAGAAACTTGAGGCATTTGTAGTTAATGGATGCAACTTGAGAACATAATGTTAAATGATATAAGTCAGACAACCAGTTTAAACATCACATGGTTTCTCTTATATGAGAAACTCAATAAATATATATGTATATATATATACAAACTCAATATATATATATGTATATATATACAAATAAAGATCAAAATAAAAGATAGACAAATAGCAGGTGGGGAGAAGCTCAAATAATTCCCTAAATTATCTACTCTGCTGTTTCAAAAATATTTTAATATACATTCTAATTTGCTTCATTTATACTATTTGCTTCTCTTAGTTCACTGAAAAGAAAGCTTTGTGCTATTATCTGTTTCTTCTTTGTAAGTCTTTGGTCTATGTCTTATACTGAGTAACTACTTAGAAGATGATACACAGTGTATAACTATTGTTATTCTTATTTGTTATGAAATTTCGTTTTTATTTTTTCATGAAATTTTTTAAAAGGAAGTATGCAGGAGAACCCAAAAGAGCCAAAGATTACTCGAAAATTGATTTTGTCTTATCCTTGTTCCAGTATGTCCAGTTTTCACTTGGCCCATGAAATTTTTTCACACCCTTATGAACTTTCTTTATGTAAATACAGCGGTCCCTCTGAACCTATGAGAGATTGTTTCCAGGACCTCCCCACCACCACCACAGACACCAAAAGATTTGAGGATGGACAGGCTAGGGGTATAGTTCAGCAGTAGAGCACTTGCTAGCATCCACAGCCCTTGGGTTCAATACTCAGCACCTCAAAGAAAAATCTAAGGATGTTAAAATCCCTTATATCAAATAGCACAGTATTTGCACAACCTTTAGTATACTCTAAGTCATCCGTAAATTACTTATAATACCTAATACAAAGTAAATACTGTATAAAAATTATTATACTGTATTTTTTAGGAAATAATGACAAGGAAAATCTTCAGTACAGGTAAAATTTTTATTTCCATATATTTCAATCCACAGTTGGTTGGATTCACAAATGCCAAGCACACAGATATGGAAGGCTGACTGTACCTGCCAACACAAGGATGGAGTCCTATTTTTCTGGGGCTTTGTATACAAAAAGAAGCATAGGTACATTCTATTCTACACCTTACTTTCTTTTCTTTTTTTTTTCTTTTCTTTTCTTTTGTACTGGGGATCAAACGCAGGATCTTGCACTTGCAAGACAGGCGTGGCACCACTAAGCTAAATAAATTCCCGGCCCTGCACCTTGCTTTCATTATTACTTAAATCTTGGTAGCCACTTTCTGTCAGTACATAGACAGTTTCACCATTCTTTTTTAAGTAAAATAGTAGTTCGTGGCATGGATGTGAAATAATTTAGGTAATGTTCCTTACTGACAGGCATTTGGCTATTTCCAATGTTTTACTGTTTCACATAATACTGCAGTGAATGACCTGGTACTACATCATTCCATACATGTGGAAACAGCATGTCTGAGAAATTCCCACTGAGTCAAAGGGAACATGCAGATATAATGGTGGCTTGTGCCATTAAATTGTACTGCTTGGGGTGATTTGAACCAAACTCCCATGAAATTGGTAAAAGAGTGCAGGTCCATGTGCTTACCCAGCATACTGGGCCAGCTCCCCATGGCTGAATCAATGCCAAGCATCTCTGGCTTTGCCTTCCCAATTCACTTCCATCCCTTTATCTGGTCATCAAACCCCTTGTCTTTACTTCAGGGGACTGTTCCTCTCCCATGGATAAGGACTCTTGTCATCAAAATCCCCAAACTCTGGCCATCAGATTCATGCTGGCTCAATAACTACTCCCCACTCCACCCCTGCATTACAGGGACTGGCTCAGAGATGGACAGAGGATCCAAGTCAGCCAGAACTCCTCCCTGGGATTTGTCTAACTAGAGCTATGGAAAGCAGCTTTCTTTCCTCTCAGGAGGAAAAGGGGTTAAAATGTTTAGCCCATGGGTCTACAACCATGGACTCAATATCATGGGGACAGATAGCCCAGAGAATGAAGCTAACACAGAGATAAGAAACAGAGAGAGATACCATAGATAGTCCTAGATCCAGCTGTTCCTGAGGTTCCATCCTTTCCACAGATGGGTTACGCCTGCCAATAAATTCCCCTATTTTGTTTGGCTAATTCAAGTCGGGCTCCGTCACTTGTCATCAAGAGTCCTGGCTAACACACTGTATATAAAGTATAATCTCAATGTGGTTATAACATAGAGAAACAGATACAGACACAGTTGTGAATGCATTGTGTGGAAGGGTGTGTTTGGATAGGAAAAAGAGATCAGAAGAAAACATATTAAATGTTAATAGTGGGCACGGTGGCACACTCCTGTCATCCCAGCTACTTGAAGCTCAGGCAAGAGGATTTCGAGTTCAAGCCCAGCCTGGGCAATTTAGTGAGCCCTTGTCTCAAAGTTAAATATTAACTGTGATTATCTCTGCAGCACCCCCAACTGGAACTGCAGATGATTTTTATTTTACTCTTTGTACTTTTTTATATTTTCCACATTTTCTGCAAGCAATGTGGATTTTTAAAATATTATACATATTTCTTTCTTTCTTTTTTTTTTTTTTTTTTTTTGCAATACCCCAGATCGAACTCAGGGCCTTGCACTTGCAAGGCAGGCATGGTACCACTGAGCCAAATCCCCGGCCCAATATACATATTACTTTAAAAGCTCAGATTGCTAAACTGTAGCCCAGAGTGCACTGGAGGAAGGCTCTGAGCATCCATGATGGTCACAGCAATGCAGATGCCCACCTGAGACTGCTCTGCACAGCTGGCACACGCCAGGGCCGCTGCTGCTGTCTCTGAGTGGACTGGCAGGTCACTGAGGGCATGTACTTTGTGGTCACTAAACCCAAGCCCTCCACTCGTGTGGCCCAGGCTCACCTCTCCATACTTTTTCTCTGGCCCCTTTCTGACCTCCCTAAAGTCCCTCACCACCCCATCTCCTGCTCAGAGGGCCCCACAAGGCACTGGCAATCAGCTGTCCATCAGCTGCTCCTGCAGCAGAGGGAAATGTCAGGATGAATGGAGAGCTCCCATGAGGTGGCCCAGCGCCTCAACACCTGCTCCCTCAGCCTGACCTTACCCCAGGAACACATGGCCACCAGTGGAGGATGTGAGCTGGGATAGGACTGAGCCCTCAGGGACCTTCAACTTCAGAACAAAGATGAAAAGATGATTAAGGAGGGAGGGCTGTGACCTCCCTGGAGTCCCCAAGACACACTGGCTCCAAACTTAACATCTCAGTGTTCACAGTCACCAGGCTGGGGCCACTCCCTACCCTACTCCATCTTCCACCAAAAAGATGCTCTCTCTATTTTACAAATTGAGGTTCTGAATTAGATCTGTATGAGTTGATGTTACCATTTCATGGTTACTGTCTATAAGTGTGGAATTCAGTGGCAATCACACTGCTGTGTGACCATCATCGTTATCCGTTTCCAGAACTTTTTCATCATTCCAAATAGAAGCTGTATTTAACAATAATTTTCCTCTCCCCAGCCCCTAGTAACCTCTATTTTCTTCCTTTATGAATTTACCTATTTAAGAGACCTCATATAAGTGTGCTACAGACTGAATGGTTATGTCCCACCAACATCCCAAATTCATAATTGAATTCCTAGCCCTCAATGTGATGGTATTAGGAGGTGGAGTCTTTGGGAGATGATTAGGTCATAAGGACTCTGGAATCGATTTCCTTATAAAAGAGGCCCCACAAAGTTCCCTTCCTTCTTCCACCATTTGAAGACACAGCCAGAAGACGGTGGCCTATGAATGAAGAAGTGGCCTCACCAGACTCATCAGCCACCTTGATCTTGGAATTTCCAGCCTTCAGAAGGTAAGAAATGATGCTTGTCATCTAAGCCATCCAGTCCATAGTACTTTGTTATAGCAGCCTGAGCAGAGTAAGACAAATTGGAACCATACAGTATTTGTCCTTATACCTGGCTTATTTCATTCAGCATAATGTCCTCAAGGTTCATCCATGTTGCAGCATAATTTTATTCCATTTTATGGCTGAATAATATTCCACTGTAGGGACATACCACATTTTGCTTATCCATTCATTGTGATGGACTTGGGTTGCTTCCACTTTGTGTTGTAGTGAATAATGCTGCTATGATCATTGCCATACAAGTAACTGTTTGAGCCCCTGCTTTCAATTCTTTGGAGTATACACCTAGGTGTGGAATAGCTGAATACAATTTTTGTTTACATGAATAATTCCATTAAAGAACAAGTGAAAAGCATTTATTAGTTCTTACCCCATCTCATAGAAAAGAAATTCTCAGGCCACAGTTTGAGCACCATATACATGCTGGATTACATATGGTGCTGTCTCCCTGGGTCTTTCTATGAGACTTCAGGCTGCCCCTCTGCCCTTCTGCAGAGTTATATTTTTGCTCTCTAGGTCAGTGCCTCTCGCTCTCTAGGTCGGTCAGCCTCTCTCTCTCTCTCTCTCTCTCTCTCTCTCTCTCTCTCTCTCTCCCCTCCTTTGAGACTGCTGCAGGGTCTGGCCCTCTAGCAAGGCAATGGTTCACAGAGGGCCAGTCCCACTGTCAGCCAGGGCCCTGTGACCAAAAGCATCCATGCCAGATGACTAGGAGGAGTGGTAATCTGTATTCAAGAAATCCAGACTTTCTGGGTTGAAGGACAACTGCATTACATCATTAAAAGAGGATGAGGAAGGGGTGGCAATGTGGCTCAGAAGTAGAGTGGTAGCCTAGCATGCATGAGATTCTGGGTTCAATCCCCAGTATCAGAGAGAGACAGAGACAGAGTCACAGACACAGACAGAGACTCAGTGTGCACCACAGCAATACAGACCAAGGGAAAGGGAGCCCAAGGAGTGTGTTCACTGGTAAAGCTAGAGGATCCAACCTGCTGCATTAGTGGAGACAAAAGAATGCCTTAACTAGCAGAGGCAGAAGGAGGCATTCTACATCTGGCAGAGGACCAGCAGCTGCACCACCAGCCAAGTTGACAAGGCCAAGGCAAAACCAAGACCGACTAAACCATCAAGGCCAGCTGAGTGAACAGCTGTTGGTTTTTTCCTGCCCAGCTTCCAACCTGATCTTCTGAGAGCCAAATTTCCTTAAATGACCCAACCCTCCTATGCTTTCAGCCAAGCAACTTTATTCCCAGGGCCAAGAGTGAGCACAAAATCCAGACATGGTTAATAGGATATTCTACCCTTTTAGCCAGAGCTCAGAATGGGTGTGTGTCCCATTATGTCCAATATGAGCCATCCCTGGGACTAAAATTATTGAGAAACAGATTCAGCCTTCCTGTTGATGTTGCAAAACACAGAATGTAAGTCTAGAACAGGCATCATCCATGTTTACGGATAACCTATCTGAGGATGAAGCCAGCCAAAGGAACGCAGAGGCTGCGGATGGGGAGAAAGAACCAGTATCGAAGGACACCATTCAAGATCTGGATCTAGCCATGCCTGAATTTGTTCCTCTTGAAATTTCCAGTTACCCAAACCAAAAAGTCTCTTACTTCTTTACATTAACTTGAATCGGGGCCTGACCCTTACAACCAAAAAAGATTCCTGACTAATTCAGATAAATTATGAATCAGAATCAGAAGTACAGTCGTTTTGGGAACCCCTCCAACAAAAAGACCATTTGGCCTCAAACTTTTGTTTAATAGAACTGCAATAAGACAAATATTATAGAACTGTATTTCCAGTGTAATACAAACTGCTTCAGCTCTGGTATGTAAACTGGGGTACCCAACTGCCACATAAGTTTGGAAGCAAGGAAACCTCCCATTGCTAACCCATCCTTCTTTCTCTGGTATTCAATACCAACCACAAAAAGGCCTCAGGCCACCTTGATAGCCTCATTTTCCACCATTGCCCAGAATGAAAGCTACACCACAGTCAAACTGGCATTGTGTTCCCTGCTCCTCCAGCCTCCATTCCCCTGCATACCTGTTAACTAGATTCACTGCCTCGTGTCATCTTTCCCTTGAGAAATCCAGTACAGTTCACATGGCCCACCTCAAGTGCCACCAACTCCACACAGCCTTCCATGGAGAGACCCCTTTTTTGGACATTCAGCTGCTCTGCACCCCTTCTCCAGCACCTGCTCTCCTATCTTAGGCTCACACAGCAAGGCTGGTCTCTCCCTCTGGAGTGCAGGAAGAGGTCTGGTTCTCGCCCTGCGCCCTACTGCCCGGCTCGTCACAAATACAAATGGGAAAATTGGAACAGGGCATAAATGAACACATGGAACATATCCCACTCACTCACAGGACTGCTGTCCATGTTTATGACTATGGAGGGAAAGAGGGCAAAGGCTGCAGAGGCGGCCAAGAGCACTTACCAGAAAGGGAGGCGGAGAACAGAGGAACTGAGATGTGGAAATCAGGTGTCTCTGTTCCCACCACTTGCACCACAGCCTGTGTCTCCTGTCCACATGGCTATCAGCCATCAGCCACCAGCCTTTGTTGACGGCACACTCAAGCCCCTTTCCGGCACAGCCTGTTTCAGCTACCTCTTAATTTACACAGTTTCTGCCTTTGCATCTTGGATTAAATCTCATTAAAATGAATCTCCTATTAAAATACAGATGGCACAGGTAACTCAGGCTGCATCCCAGACCTTCCATTCACATAGAGAAATGAGAATTTTTAATGAGCAAGGATGGCAGCCTCAACAGCCGGGACAACTTTCAGCTCATCCGGGGCCTGAAAGGACACACCCTTCCCCAGGTGGAGGCTGTACCACCCCCCAGCTCAGACCAAGAATGCAAAAGGACAAATGCCCCAGATGCACCTGTCCCGTCTGAAGTTCTCTCCTACTTCCAGTCTCCTCCAGGCTGCATTACAATCCCTTTCATAAATAGCGAAAGCCAACCACAGACAGGCAGATTCCTTGGCCAATGTCACCACATACCAGGGAGAAGAAAAGACAGAAGCTGGCATCTGAGAGAGTTGAGTTTGAATCCCAGCACTGCCATACAAGCTGGGGGATAATGGGGACTCCACCATTTTTGAACCTCAACTTTCTCCTCTATAAAAAACAAAGATGATGCCAACAAGTGCAGGGAATGAAATGAAATAATCAAGGTTTCAGTGCCAGCCTACTGCATATCTGGAGAGGCCTCCATCCAGGTCCCGTCCCTGTCCCTTCTCTCATTATTTCTGAGTTTTTATGCAGTAATGCATAGCCTCACACAATTTCTGTCCTTTTATTTCAGGGTTTTTCAGAAGGATGGGGAAAGAGGAGCATTCAAAAGCAAATGCACAGTTTCCAATCTGCAGCCCAGTTTCTGCCAGGACCCAGAAAGGCTACTGGGACCCCTCAGTTGAATCACAATGGACCAGCCACCAACCAAGGGACATGCAGGGTTGGGCCACAACCCAAGCCTCTGTGTTCAGAGAGTTACCCCCAAAGTTCCTCACCCATGGGGCACTTGCCCCCCAAATAGTACATGTCATTCATTGGGGCCGGGGCAGGTGGCATGGGTGAGGCACAGATGTGGCACATGTGTGGCCAGGTGTGGGGGGCTGCAGTGAACAAGGGGCTGTCACTTAAGGTACAATAAGGGAAGGTAGGCCTTGCCAATACTGCCAGAGCTGCTGATTTCTCAAGAAGAGACTGGAAAACCGATCCATAATATGCAACCTTCCCATTTTAAAATATCCACTGAGGGCCTGGGATTTAGTTCAGTGGTTCTGCCGCCTGCCTTGCAAGCACAAGGTCCTGAGTTTGATCCCCGTTACCAAAAACAAAAAAAAAATCCACTGAAAGGGGGAAAGACAGGTATGTGGGCCAGCACTTTGAAAGGTTGAGGCCAGTCTGGGATACATAGTGAGTTCAAGACCAGCCTAGACTACATAGTGAGATCCTGTCTCAAAAAAACAAACAAACAAAACAAAAGATGTGGGGAAAGTGAAGGGCCAGCTTCTGATCTCTGCCTCAGCTTGCAAATTCCTAGATGTTAGGGTGCTACTGTCCCCACTTTCAGGGTCAGGACATTGTGGTGCTGTAGGACATGACAGTGAAAAATGAGGGAGGAACCTCGTTTCCACACCTACTAGATTCTGTGCCCCGGGCCCTGTCCTTAAACCAGAGATGAGCACTGTGCCTCACTCATGGGGCTGTTACAAGTCATTCCACCTTGTGAATACACACTTGTGACCATAACTGTACCACACAGTGTTCCCTACAGCTGGGAATGATCTTTACATTGAAAATCAAAAAAGGCAGAGGAAGCGGAAAGGAGGAGGGTGGGGTGGCTCTAATCAATAGGCCTGCTCCCTCCTGCCTTCAGAGGCAAACTAAGCCTGAGGCTGGCAGGGTCAGCTGTCTGGGGACACACATGGGGCTGACATGTCTCCAGGGACGTCTCCAGCTCCTGGAGGGCTCCAGGAAGGACTTGGCTCAAGCTCCAGCCTTCATGAAACAGAGTGCTCACAACTGATAAGCTTAAAAGCTAGTGACAATTTTTCAGTCCACCCTTGATCCAAGGACACTGAATAATCACAGCATTGGCTCCAGGTTCCCACTAAGAGTGTCTGGAAAAAGAGAAGGTCAAAAACCCAGTTCACTCGAGCCTAGAAACTACTTTAGGTTCTTTCTTTTTTTCCCCCGTTAAGTTTATTGGTGGATTTTAGGTATACAATACATTTACATTCATCATTGGGAACTTGTACCTTTGCATAATGTATCTTGGTTCTTATTTTTTCCCCATTCCCCTGCCCTCCCTTTGACACCATTCCCTTCAGGGTTGAACCAGGCCTACCCACTCAGAAACTCCAATTTAGGAAATGTGCATGACGGCTTACCTGGGTACCACCAAGATGTACCTAATGAGAACTCCAGATGGTGGGCTGGATTTGACTCTAATTATAACCAGACTATGGAGAGGCATGCAGGAGTCAGCTGGGGCCTGAAAGATTCTGTATCTTTATCTGGATGGTGTCTACACATGCAAACACATACATGAAAATTCATGGAGCTATAATCATAAAATGTACACACTTATTATACCTACGTTATACTTCAGTACACTAATAGTAGGAGCATGCATGCATGCATGAAGCGATTACAAGCCAGGCACTGCACAGGTTCCTATCTCAGGTATTTCTGAACCATGTAATAGTTAAGAGCACAGCTTCTAGAACTAAGTTAAAATCCTGCTCCTCAACCAGGCACAGTGGTGCACACTTGTAATCATAGCTACTCAGGAGGCTGAAGCAGAAAGATTACAAGTTGTAGCCCAACCTGGGAACTTAGCAAGACTGTCTCAAAATAAAATTAAAAGGGCCGAGTGTGTAGCTCAGTGACAGAGCGCTTGCCTAGCATATACTGAGTCCAGCTCCTCCTCTCTGTGAGCCCCAAAACCATGCAGAGGAAGGGGTTTGAGGATGAGCCACAAGGCCCTGGGTTGGATCCCCAGCACTGCAAACAAAAATTCATTAACTGGTAGAATGAAGACAGATAGGCATGTAAGCCCTTAACACAAGGCCTAGAAAATAGTAACCTTCAAAATGTGTTGATTTGTTACAAGCACCATTCAACCCTACTGGGCTAATTTTAACCTGTAAGAAGTGGGCACCTCCTTCAACAGCACTTCCCAAACCTCAGGCATTTTTACATCATCTTCCTAACTTTCCGCAAATCTTAGTACCATCCATTACTTCTCTTAACACTTTTCTTTAAACTGACTCGCAATTTTTGACTTAAACAAAATTTGCTTTTTAAAAATGTTACATAACTGTCATGCATGGAAAACCAGCATCACTTGCCAGGATTCATTTATTTAAATACCTATTAAAATAAAAGCACTTGTCCACCTGAAATCATAGTGCTTACCTCATTTACTTTTTATGGATTAGGTAAGCAAGAAAATTGCTTGCTAGGGGTTGGGGGAAGTGGGAGATGACGGGGAGGGGGAGAAGAAGGGAGGGGGAGGGGAGAGTCCACCTGCTTAAAATGACTGAGAAACTTCCTGGGCCCTTCAGCAGCCCCCATGTGCACAGAAGTGATTTTCATTGGTTGAACCAAACAGGCCTGGCAAGCCCTCTATTTGGCAACATCCTGGTAAGCAGCCATCTGTGTACCAGGCGGGCTCCAAAAAGATAAAACTGCATTTAGAAAAAAATAGATATTGGCTAATGGCGACTGTTCACTAATTCTGACGCCCACTGGCCCCTCTTTGGCACAAATGAAGGGAACCTGCTTCTTCCTATCGGGCAGCAGCCACACAACCCAACACCTAGGGACCCAGAGCCAAGCACACCCTTGGTCCCCAGCTCCAGCTTCATAACAGTCAGAGGTGAGCCCAGCTCCCCCTCTCTGTGAGCCCCAAAACCATGCAGAGGCCAGGAAGGCCTCAGACGATGAGCCAAAGAACTATATCTGTGCATATGATCATATGTATTTTTCTCAAAAACCTCAAGGAAGGAAAGGGAAAGGAGAGAGTCCCCAATCTCAGACAAGGAAAGGGCACCTTGAAGCCTGCACCAGAGAACACTGCAGTGCTAGGAGGACAGTGAGGACACGAGGAGACCCACTGAAACTAGAGTCTCTCCATTCATTCAGCAAGTATTTACTAACCATCTCCTACCCTGGGCAATGGGAAGCAAGTGAGGACAAAGACAAAGTCTCTAATCTCAGTTCACATTCTAGGAGGGGATATAGACAATAAGCCATTTATTACAAACTAGATAACATCAGTTAACAATAAATGCCATGAAGGAAATAAAAGGTAAATCAATTTGGTAAAAACCCTAACTAGTAAAGCAGTTAAATAAACTAGAATAAACTGCTTAGATTGGATGGTCAGGAGAGTCCTTTTAGAGGAGAGAACATTTGAATTATGAATCCAGTGATGAGGAAGTACCTGCCAGTTAAGTCACTGTTGACAGCAGGTGCAAAGAGCCTGGGGCAGGAATACACCTGGCATGTTCCAGAAGCAGAAGGCAGGCCTCTGCAGCAGAAGTAAAAGGATTACAGTGAGTGAGGTGTGAAGTGGTAGGACATAAGATTACTGGATTTCAAGTATAATGGGAAGCCCCCAGAGAGTTTTCTTCAGGAGAAAGGTTTAACTTTATTTGAATTTCTAAAACTCCACTCTGGACACCATAAGAAGAATGAATAAAGGCAACCAGAATCAAGGTTATCAAACAAGAGATTAAAATACTGGCCCACAAGGAATCAGATAAACTCAACTATGCTTCACATTTTGTCCCTTAAACTCCAAGAGTCTAACTCATCAGACTCTAAGGGAGGTTAATAATGGGAAGCTGGTTAAAGAGAGATATTTGTTCTTTAAAGCAAGGACAGCCAACCGAGTGGCATTCAAACATCAGACAAGAGAGGAGACAAGCCCTTCAGAAAGGGCAAGGCCCAGCCACCTCCTAAGAAGAGAACAAGCTGCCATCTGTTCTGGGGCCAGGAGTGGATATGCTCCAACCCCATGCCCCTTCCCACTTTGGGTCTCTGGGATTCCAAGGCCAGTTCGCCTGGACAACACATAGGCTGAGACCTCACAGCCAGCCAACTCACAGAGCTGTCTCCACAGGCAGAACACAAGCCTCCTCCCTGACACCAGATTCATCAGACTGGAAAGGGAGAGGAAGAGAAGGTGGAGGGGGAGGACAGAAAGAGAAAGAAATCAAACCCAAATCTCATGGTGCCTCTAGAACTAAATATCATATTACAGGTAACCCAGAGGACAGCAGAACCTGTTAAATACCACCAAGAGATGCCATCCTCAAAGTCCTGACTGTGGGAAACTCCCAGATAAACAATCCAGGGACTGGGGCTATAAGTCTGTGGCAGAGTGCTTGCCTAGAATGTCCTAGGCCAGTGGTGTCGTACTTACGGCACGTGTGCTGCAACAGGCTGTTTGTTATCATTGAAAGCTCTAAAAGGTTCGCCATAACTGTCCTAGGCCCTTAGTTCTATCCCCAGTTTTTAAATATCACAACATATTAAAAAAGAAGATAAGGGCTGGAGGTTTAGCTCAGTGGCACCAGTGCCTGCCTGGCAAGTGCAAGGTCCCGAGTTCAATCCCTGGTTCCACAAAAAAAAAAAAAAAGAAGAAGAAGAAGAAGATAATCAAATTTCTTCAATAAATAAACTGTAAGGCAAAGAGTTGGAGAAAGAAATTTTACAGATTAAGAGATATATACCAATCACTCATTTGTTTGAATCCTGACTCAGAGAAACGTGAAAGCTTTGACTAGATATGACATTAAGACATTACTCTTAATTTGGAGGAGTATGATAATTATTTTTTAAAAGAAATCCTTAAGACACAAACTGAAATGCTTAAGAATGAAGTGCTCTAATGTCTGAGGTGTACTTTAAAATAATTTTGTGGGTGAGAAGGATGGTAAATAAATGAAGCAAGCTGGGTGTGGCATCACACATTTGTACATCCTAGCACTCTGGGAGGGTGAGGCAGTAGGGTCATAAGTTTGAGCCCAGTTAAAGCAACTTAAAGACTTAGCAAGACCCTGCCTCAAAATTGAAAATGTAAAAAGGGCTGGGTATGTAGTTCAGTGTGAAGGCCCTGGGTTCAATCCCAGTAAAACTCTCCCCTTCAAAAAAAAAAAGAGGAAGAAACAAGATTGGCCATGAGTTGACAATGACTGAAACTGAGTATCACTTTATATTACTCTCTGTACTCTTGTATGTTTGAGAATTGCCACAATAAACAAGTTTCTGTAAAACTTAGGGGATGGGCTTTTTCTAAGAACCCATGCAGGAAGAGCCCACTGGCCATCACACTGCACGACAGAGGGACCACATTTGGTAGAATCACAGTTCTCCGCACAAAGCCTGCCAGCAAGCATTTGCTAAAAGATGAGAGAATCCATATTTTCCTCCTCATAAAACCCATAACTAGAGTTGTCCCAAAATGCCTACCCCTATTTGAGGTGGGTTTCTCTCTCCTTTATGCTAACCGACCTCCAGTTCAGAGTGTCACACCACGGCCACACAGGCTTCATCCACATCTTCCAGAACATACACATTCTGATTATGTTTGTCTGCCTTCATCCTTCCTGCCAATGTGCCTGTTTCCCCAGTAGGGGTAGAGCTCTCCATCGCCCCCTTCTGTCCCCACTGAGGGAGTGCTGTGGACCTCGCCCTCACCTGTCCCACCTAGAAAAAAGCAGGCTCTTCTCAATCAAAGCATGTTAAAGAAACTCTCCATTCATCTCCAGGTAAGACTTCATCTCACTCCCTCCTCAAAATCATGTACAAACCCAACCCCTCTCAGACACCACACTACTTTTGTAGCAGAGCACCTGGAGATGCTCAGATAGGGGCAGAACTTCCAGGGTGTCCCACAATTCCACCAAGGAACTGTCAAAGTCAAAGTTGATGAGCACCACACCCATTTCTCCAATAGGCAAACTGAGCCTGGAGCTTTGAGCACAATTCTGGGAACCTAAGGAGAGTGTCTGGAACTCTCCTGGTTTAGGGCCTATACGAGATACTTGTCTCATCATCCTCCCTGGCATACCCTCCTGCCTCTAATATGCAATCTTTCCAAGTGGCTTAAAGAGAAGGATGACAAGGACCACCAGGACCATTTTAACCTGGAAGGGAAAGAGGCAAGAGTGTTCTCTGCTCCAGCCTGTCAATTAGAGGTGCTGAGAAGATCAATGGATGAATCAAGCCTTCTGGAAGGATGGGGAGGGGCCTGAGTCTGAGCTGGCCCTGTGATGAGAGAGGAGGAAGAAAGAACTCAGCAAATTTAACACTCAGCACACAGTTTGGGAAAGGTTTAAGAGAGGCTGGCAGCTGCAGCCTACTCCAGCCCCACCCCCACCCCCGTGGCCAGCCTGCACCCGCAGAGCAAGGGTCAACAGCGTGCACTGTGCTGATCTCAGATGCTTAAAGACAAAGAAACCCCAGATTACAGCAAGGGAAGTAAAGGTCATTTAACACTAAAATGAAACCAATCCCTCACTCTACTTGGGAGGTTAAGTCCACAGCCAGACCCATCAGGATGGCTGGAGCAACAGAAGAATCAGATGGAGGCAAGCATCACCAATGTCTGCCTACACTGCAGGGAAGAGCACAGTACAACCAGAGGGACAAGATACTGTGAGCCTGGGGCATCCTAGCCCCTGCCAACCCCTCCCTATGCCCTGTTCAGCTCTTCCTGTGCCTTACTGGATCCCCTAGACTCTCTCTCCCCAGGCCCAGGCCCATCTGGCTGCACACTTGGCCCATGAATGGCTGGTCTTGAACATCGTTAGTAGAGCTGTCACCACCAGACATCTTTCTTTGATCACAAAAGGCACCAAGCCAGCAAAAAGAATGGGAGCAGTTCTGATCAAACCCCTCCATCCTCATGTAGCACTTTCGACCTTGCAGCTACATCTTCACCCATTATTGCACTTGGGCCTCACAAGTGCTCTGGTCCCCCAAGTAGAAAATGATGCTTGGGGAGTTTAAATCTATATTATCATGGGCCAGGGATTTAGCTCAATGGTTCTGCCACCTGCCTGGCAAGCACAAGGTCCTGAGTTTAATCCCCAATACAAAAAAAAAATCCATATTATCATTTCATAGTCAGCATATGAGCCAGGGCTCAAAGTTTCAGCTTCCTGTGAAGGTCTTTTCCACCCTACCAGATATTCCATCCTCAGAGTCAGGACCTGGTCGGATACATCTGCCTTTCTGTGAAGTACATTTTCCTTTGCATCCCCTGAAACAGGCCAAGGATGTCTCAAATCAGTCATCCCACACATCTTCTAACTCTAGATGGCCAACGGGTTCACCCCCACTCTACAGATTAGATGCTGAAAGGCAAGGAACAGAAGAAAATCAAAGGCCAGGGACAACTGGTGCCCAGACCTGAAGCATTAGGCTCCAGAGTTCAACTGGAGGTTTTTCTGCTAGGCGCTTGTGTCTCCAACATCAGGCGTTCCTAGGCCACCTGCAGGATTTCTGCCATATTCAATACCACCTGTAGTTTTACTACTTCTATTAAGTAGACTCCTTCTTGTGATTGTATACATTTAAAGCAATGCTTTATATGACTGCCACAAATGGAAAAATCAGTACCACTGGCCATAACTAGAAGTAACTCCTAAAAATAAACTGTACAAAAACAAAATGATCTCCATTCTAGGCAAGCACTCTCTCCCACTTAAAGAACCTGGCCAAACAGCTGCTCTCTCTTAGTTACAAAAAGGAAATTATCAAGTGTTTTGTTTTGTTTTGTTTTGTTTTAAGACCCTAAAAAGTGTTAAAAGGCCACACTAGCACCAACCTGAAACTTTCCCGTTGAAGAAATCATGAGTACTGGTAGAGAACGCAAAAGGGAAGAACTTTCTCACTGGGTGACTCAACGTTATTTCATACTTAACAACCTTAAGTCATTTCACTAGAGTTTCATCCTATGCTGTGGGAAACGTCTTATTAGACTGCATTTTGGGAAGAGGGGGCAAGAGAGATGTAAGAAAACCCTACCACATGGGCAACTCATACTATCTTCTCAAAGTCTCTTTACTGCTCACCGCCACTCACTGGGCAGCCAGCTTCTGGGCAAGACAGGGGCTCTCAGTCACCACTGAGGTATCTCTGGCTTCGGTGTCCTTGTCTTATGCAGAGTGCACCACTAACCACTACAAAATTCCTCCAGAGATTAGGATCCTGCGGGGCCACCTGAAGTTTCAGCAGTGGCTCTCGTGCCCCTCGGCTGAGAGGCTTTGCCGTGTGCCCTAGCAGAAGAGGGAGGCTTGCTAGCATGAGCAGCTTCCTGGGGTCCGGTGGACTTCATCCTGCAGCTGGGGGATGGAGCCCAGGAAGCTGTCCCAGGACCTCCTTCCTGCACCTACAGCCCCACACTTTTCAGCCCACAGGTCGCCCGAAATGTCTCTAAAATAGACCAAGGAAACATCTTCAACAGCCAGGAGCGAACAATTAGGTCAGCAAACCCAAGAAAGACAAGAACCAAAGAGGAAAACCAAACACACAGAAGCGGTGGGGGGCGGGGATGAGCAACCGCCAAACTTGCGCCCCGCCTGCGGGCAACGAACGCAGAGCAAGCGGAGCTCGACCAGTCGGGCACCTCGAGAGCTCAGCCAAGTTGCAGAGAAGCAAATGACAACACCAGCGCATCGAGTAGCTCGAGCTGAGCCAGTGGCTCGATCAATGCTACCCGCGCGGCAGGCTTCGAGACAAGCGCAGCCAGCGGCAAATGCGAGGTCTGGGGGCGAAGGGTTCTGTCGAGGGTCAACCCCGACACTCAGCCGGCCTTCCACTCAGCCGGTGTCCTGCCTCCGACAGGCCAGCGTCTGAGGCACAGCTCCGAACTCGCTCCCCGCGACCCGCCTAGTGAGGCGCCTTTTCCCCACACAACACGGAGCCTAATGCGAGTTGGAAAAGTCCATCCCAGAGAAAAAGGGTTCAGCCCGAAAGCGGAGAAGGGGGAGGGGCGCTGCCAGCTTTACCTTTTTTCTTTATTCTGTTTTCGGGATTTGTGCAGGAGTCCGATGAGCACCACAGCGGCGCGGATCCCCGCCTTCCGGCAATGCATCCTCTCCGCGGGCTGGGACATGGCGAGGCCACCGATGGTGCCCGGCCGCGCCCTCGCCCGCCCGCCAGCCGCGCGCCCCCGCCGCCCGGGCTCCACGCGCTCCGCGCTGCCAGAGCCCCGGTCCCGGCCCCGGCCCCGGCAGCCAGCCTCGCATGGGCTCCGCCCCGCCTAGGTGCGCCCCGGGGGTCAGGTGACCGGGCGCTCACTTCCTGGCGGCGACCTTCAGCGTCTCCTCGGGGCCCGAGGGGCGGCCGGCCTCCGCCCCCCCGGCTCGAGCATTGCTGAGGCTTTGCTGAGGCTCGCGCGGGGCGCGGCCCGGCGCCGGGGCTGCCCCGCTCTCGCTCCGACTCGTCAACCGCGGGACCCGCCCCGGCCCCGCCTCCGCACCCCAGCCGGCCGGGCGGAGGGAGGCGCCCTGGATCTCGGTGCCCGCGTTCCCCTCTGCCGTGCGACGCCCCCTCTGGCCCGGACTCTCCCCAGGCACAGGAGGCAGACACGCTCGCGAGCCCGGCCCGCCGGGATACTTCTCCGATGCTGTCACCGTCTCTAAAACACTGGGAGAACAAACAGGCAGCGGCGCGTCCTCCTACAGGCGAAGCTGCCTCCGCTCACCGCAGCCGTGGGCCTCCCCGCCCCAGGACCCGGCTGCTGGCCGTTCGAGGGGCTCCCGGGCCGGGTGGGGGTGGGCGGCTGGGCCGGGAAGGGCGCTACCTCCTGCCTTCCCCCACCCGGAGTCCGCGGAAGGTCTGTGGTGAGAGGGAGGAGAGACGAGCTGGGGTCAACTCTCTT
Source organism: Heterocephalus glaber (assembly GCF_053883595.1). Lineage (NCBI taxonomy): Eukaryota > Metazoa > Chordata > Mammalia > Rodentia > Bathyergidae > Heterocephalus > Heterocephalus glaber. The sequence goes on along the minus strand of NW_028258351.1, from coordinate 14,633,569 downwards.
GGACATTTGGTTCCCGGGTCCTGGGAGTTTGCCACCACACAAGGTCAGCGATCGACTTCGCAGACACCGCCTCTCCGCTGTGGGGACCTGGTTGCCAGGGAGATGCGGGTCGAGCGCCCTACCCCACCGTGTGCGACCTGCCCCCCCCCCGACCTCCGTGTGCAGACTCCATCTTCGGAACGCAAGGGCGCAAGGTCACACACGCCAGCTCCTGAGGAAAGAGCCACCGCCGGGTCCTGGACGGCATGGGGGCCTCACTCACAAGTTCCCCTCAACCACTTCCATTTGCTGTAGGGCCGCCCAGACCCTCCGAGCTCTGAGGCATAACTAACCGCCTTGTCCCCTAGGGGAAAGGAACCCGGCAGGGGGCTGCGGGGAATTAAAACCAGCCAATTAGTCCATCTTCGGAAACAGTCCTGTTGGGCCCAAAGAGGTCCCCGAGGTAATTTGCCTTGTTTTTACACAGTCTGGTGTTCAGGCAAACAGCAAATCCAGGCAGGAGAGAGGCCCCTCCTGGAGAGGGGAAGGGGCTGCAAATGAATTCCAGGGCCTGAGGCGGCAGCCCTGCCTCTCCAATGGGCGCAGCTTCTTCCTAGCAATAGAGCTGAGATGGAGAGGAGGGAGTCCCGGAGTGGTTCCAAAGTGCACCTGGTCTATTTATCAAGCATCCATTAGCAATGGCCTTGAGCCCTCCTGAGCCGCCTGGGTGGTGGGGGATCACAGATATAGCCGTGGACGTCTATTTATAACCAGATTTGAGTGACTGGGACTGGCAGCTAGGCAGGCTGCAAAAACTACTACCCGTGGTGACTTCAGAACGGTTGGGAAAAGAATGGGGAAGTGAGCATCCTACATCCCCCAGTATCGCATAGTATCTATCGATTAGTTGATGGGCAACTTCAGCTGCATGGCAGAGTTGGCCATGGGTCACCAGCCATATGCTAGCATAGGTGTATTTTATCCACACACAAGGAAGGCTGCATCCCACTGGAAACCCTGTCTCCCTCCCCAGCAGGTGAGAGTGCATGCACCCCTACACACACACACACACACACACACACACACACAAACGATCATCCCAGTGCATAGGGCCTGGTTCCGGTCAAGTGCACAACCACAGTGGGTAGCAGAGCATTGAGATGAGGATTCAAAATCTTTCCACCAAGCAGGTGCCAGCATTCATTCTTGTTCTGGGCTTCCAGGCCCTCTCAGCTTCCTCACAACCCCAATGTGACTATTTCCAAAAGACCATAACCTCTCAGACCTTGATTCCTAAGAGGTCAAGTGTTTCCTGAGTGTGGGACAGCTCTTCCTTCTACCCTGCCCCATAGCCTTCCACCCTCAGGGCAGACACAAGATTCCCCTGCTGGACTCCAGCTTCAACTCCCATGGCCCATCACACCCACTGCCCAGAGAAGAAACACCAAAACTCTTGCAGAGGATGTAATACCCGTCTAGGCTAGGCTTGCCCACTCTGTCAGTGTTTACCAGACACTTACAATTTGTCCAGCCTTGTGCAAGAGACTGAGGTGGGAGAAATGGAAGACCACCCTTCCCCAGGACAAACAGGGCTAACACACACACTGCAAAACAATATCATTTCCAATCTAACGTGCACAGTAGCCCAGTGGTTCCCCAAATTAGGCCATTCCCATACAATCTTCACAATGTTTGATCTTAATGTCATACTGCTCAATTATTTACTTATTATTTTACATTCATTAAATCATCTCACTTTTTTTACTTAATGTTAAAAGAAACCATTATCACCACCTTAAATGAAAATCTATGCTCATTTCCTATCAATACCATAAAAACAAACAGATGTATTAAATTCTACCTCAGCACTATTCCCTGATGAAGGCTTTGAGCCTAAACACCTTCCTTATAAAAGAAAAATAGGCACAAGGATGAGGTGTTAGTGAGACACTTGGACTAAACTAAGACACTGCCCTTGAAAAAAAATCACAGCTTGGAAGCGAACTGAAAGGGAACAATTCTCACATTGGTGACTCGAAGGGGTTCTAGGGCCACAATGTCCATCGGCACTTTGGGATGGACAGAGAAAGGTATACATGTTCAGGCCATAGGAAGCAAGGTCATCGAAGATTTCCATGCTCAGAGAAGGGCTCTTCTTCCGGGCTACAGCCCACCTCACAGCTTATCCTCAATTCCCAGCCCCCGGAGCCCACAGTCCTGAGAACAAAGTGCCAGGCAGCTGCCAGCCTGGGGGAAACCCAAAGGCTTGTGGGGACCTGGGTTCACATGAGGGGGCAGGGATGGGAAAGTTAATCATGAACAGAGGGCAGACAGCTGCACAGCCCACTCCTAAGGGGCCAGTGGGTTGAGACAGACATGCATGCTTGGTCCTGAAGAAAGGGGCCTTCTGTGCCTGGGAACCTGCTCCAAGAGACACATCCATGTGAAGCAGGGAGTCAGCCCTGCTGCCAGCACCCTGCTTTCCGTCAGAGCCTGCAGCACAGGCTCTCTCTCTGCCCCATCCAACCTTGACCTCTGGGTATCTCCATCAGTTGCTCCGCAGCAAAATCATTGCAGCCATTCTGGGTTAGGACTGGGGAAGCCAAGGGCTGGAAATGGACTGGAGAGGAAGAGTAGGGAGAAAAAAAAATGGAAACAAAGTCTGTGTAAATAGGGAAGGGTGGAGGGGGTGAAGGGCGCATAGGTAATGGGGAAAAAATAGGAACTAAGATACATCATGTTCAGGTACAAACACCCAATGATAAATGGAAATGTATTGTATACCTAAAATGTACCAATTAATATATAAATAAAAATTAAAAACTTAAAAAATAATAAAAAAAAGAAAGCCAGATGTCTTCAGAGCTCGCCCTTCTTTTTCTCCAGGGTCCTCAGCCATCCCCTGGCCCACACAGCCTTTGGTTTAATGCAAGAGTTATAAACATACCAACCTTAGATAGAACATGCCAGCACGCCTACTCTCATTCTACCTTATGTATGAGGGCATGCACATACACACACCTGCTCAAGGAAATAATTCAGAAGCCTCCCTCAGACCTCACACTTCCCCACCCTTCCTTACACCTGCACTGTAAAAGCCACAGACTGACATTCTTATCAGGTACACTGGTGCCCCCTGCTGGGCTACAGCACAGTGGCGTCTCTGGGTGACTGCCACAAGGGGGAAGAGTGGAAAGGGAGAGGGAGCCATCAAGGTCATTTGAGGTGGGGAGTACTTTCTACTCTGAAAAGAGAGAACTGCAGGAAGAGTCTTCCGATACTCAAACTCTCCTCCAGCTCCTAACATCCCTGCCCAGAGCTCAACCCTAAACAGGGCCATCTCACTGAGGGTCAGGACATGGAGTCAGGACATCTCCAAGCAGGGATGGGAAGCCTCAAAGATAAGCCTTAAAAATCTCAGCTCACCCCTACAGTCCAGGAGCAACACATTTATTAAGCAGAGGCTCTGATGATAAACAGGCTCAGGATTTGGAAAGAAATCTTGGTGACTTATGTGGCATTTCCAAGCTCCAAGGAAAGGAAACCACACTGAGGAAGCCACAGATCCCACCCAACAGTGAGCATCCAGTCCTTGGGCTACACATCATCTGGCACCTAGAGTCACAGAGAAGAACCCTGCAAGGAATGATATTGATCAGAACTTTGCTGATTTCCTGTTAGGAGGAAGAAAGGAGTTCTTCATGTGTTGCTTTGGTTAATGAAGATATTTTAAATCTCTCAATCTCTCTCTCCCTTATGGATCTTTTTAAATTTTGGTTAAACTGCATGACTATAATTTCCCCCATACTAGAAACATTTAGAAAGATTCTCCTAAGCATGAAATTTCTGATGAACATAAAGAGGTGCCTTTGCCTTTTGCATGGAGGCTGCCCAGGATCACTCCAGAAAATCAGGAGCTCGGGTGGCCAGCAGCGCAATCCTTCTCGCATCCAGGGTCCCCTAGCCTCCACTTCCCTGATTAGCAGACCTCTCAGCTGCTGCCAAAGCCACTTCCAACCCGAGGGTTTCTGGGACTCAGTGGAAAGTCAGGAGAGAAACTGTCTTTCCATATTAGCAACATTGCTTAGCAACAACATCCTTCAAAGCAAGAACCAGCAGACTCTCCAAAACCCTATTCTATTTGGCTCTACAAGGAACAGAGTGGTTTCTCATACATGTATTATTTATATACTATTTTATATGCCCAGTAATGTGGTGTGTGCCTGGCTTCTTTGGGAGATGACAAATTACACTTATGTGAGATTTCCAGACGATTAAGGTAGCAAAACTTTGCATTTGCTTGCTTGCTAGCTTGCTGTTATTGTAACAACCTTGATTAGAATTTTCCTTAAATGTCTTACATAGTGTTGTTCTTTTCAAAGACAGGTTTAATGTAACCTTTTCAGGGTGACTCAGGACCATTATTATCAATATCAACTACTGTAATGAGCTAAAATGCAGTTATGAACTGACAGGCCACTGAGGTGAGAGACCCATTTGTCCTTGCATTTAATGGCCCCAAAGGAGCTGTAGTGAAAACATCACAGTAAGGAAACAAAACCACAGACCCTACAGATAGTCAAGCCTGAGTTAGAATCCCACTCCCAGTTTTCACTCCCTCAGGCTAAGATTAACCTCCTTGTGCCTCAGTCTCTTCATTTGTAAAATGGGGATAACAATAGTGCCATCCTCCCAGGGTTAGTATTGTGAAGGGTTCCCTCCCCCCATACTGGGGATGGAATCCAGGGACACTAGAGCTATATCCTCAGCCCTTTTTATTTTTATTTTGAGACAGGGTCTTGCTAAATTGCCCAAGACTGGCCTCAAACCTCTGCCTCCTGCTTCTGCCTCCTCAGTAGCTGAGATTACAGGCATGTGCCACCATGCCCAGCTAGTTGCAAGGATTAAATAACCATACATGGTTTACATAAAGACTTGCGTGAAAATATGCACAGTGTATTTATTTTACTCAAAATATCCAAAGTCTGAAAACAGTGCCTATCAACAAACTGTGGTACATCCACCCAGGGCATACTTTCAACAACAAAAAGGAATAAAATACTAATATATGTAATATCATGGATGGATTTCAAGAACATTATGCTGAGTGAAAGAAACCAGATCTAAAACATACCTCCTGTATGATTCCATTTACAAGAAAGTTTTAAATAATCCAAGGTGCAAAAAAAAAAAAAAAATAGAACAGTGGCTGCTTCTAGTTGTAGAAGATTTTTCTGGATTATTTCTGGCTCAATGGAAATATTCTATATCCGGATGGAGTGGGGGGGGGTCCGTTTGTTCAAAATGTAGAATTAAAATTTGTGCATTCCAACGCATGTAAATTTTACTTTAAAAGAGCTGAAACTATTAATAACAGTACCAATAATAGTAGAGTAGGGATGTTGAATGGGTAGAGTTATAGATGAAATAAGAATGACAGAATGGAGGGATTATTGAAGTTGGGACAGGGAATTCATTACACTATTTACTTTGTGTGTTGGGGAATTTCCATAATAAAAAATAAAATGTTCATAGTGGGCATAAAATGGTTAATAATAATTATCTCCAGAATTACTGTTATTTTCTTTGTATTTTTCTTCCATTTACAAATTTTACCTAAGATCTAGATATTAATTCTGCAAATAAAAAGATAGAGACTAGAAATGCAGCTTAGTTGGAGAGCACTTGCCCGGCATGCACACAGCCCCCGGGTTTGGTTTCCAGAATAACAAAAAATAAAATAAAAATAAAAAGATAAATACTTAACAAAGCTGTCAAATGAGAATGTGTGTGACAGCGCCTCACTAGTTATCCACAAGCAGCCTTGCTCACCATGCTGTGCTGAGTCCTTGTGTTCCTAGTGACAGCTGTGGCTGTCCCTGCAGCTCACTGGGAACCCAAATAACCTAGCTTGACAAAAATAAGAGACGAGCACATAAAGGGTTTCTGACCTCCACTGCAGAACCTGTCTTTGGCTCCACTTTTTTCCTTCTTGATTCCTGTATGTTTGCAGAAAGCAGAGCCTTTGGACAGACTGGGGTGCTGCTACATGTGTGGATGCATGTTCCCCACAGTCTAAACTAGGATGGGGGTGCTGCTGTGAGTCACCAATGCAGTGCATGTGCAGAGATGGGGGTGCCAGGCAGTATGAAAGCTGAGACTCCATGACCAGGGCCACTGGGCACCTTTGTTTCAACCACTAGCTAATCATTTTGTACACAGCAGACACTGCTGGGAATAACTAGCTCACATGCCTCATCTACTTGAAAATTCATAGGCTGTGCCCCATCTACCTGATTCCTAGTAAATTCTAATTTCTGTTCCTGTTGTCTAAACTCATCTCTTTGATTGGGTCCTGAAGAACTCTGCACTGGGTAGTCCTTTCCAGAGGGGAACCGCCACTATAGATCAAAGCCTTTCTGCTTAGCAGGCAATAGTTTCCTTCACAACAGACGCGGACTCTAACTCATTGATGTGTTAATAGATCTTTTCCACCCTGACACTAAGTCCTTTCAGTCCTAAAAGACAAACACAAAGCTTATCTTGGGTGTTGACACAGACTCTCCGAGCTGGGTCCACCCGGGAGCAGCCGAGCTCTGGGCCTCCCGCTGAGCAGCTGCCTCTCCAAATTGCGAGTTTTCTCAGCCTCCTTGCCCAGGCTGGGAAAGCTCTTCCAGCTGTCCGGGTTGCTTTGTGCTTGCTGTAGTCTAAGCTCTCTTTTTCTGTGAACAACTCTTTCTCCATCCGTAGTTCCCGTATCTCAGCCCTCCCCAAACCCAGAGCAGCTTCAGAAACTGCACCAGCCCCTTCCCTTCACCCCGAGGCTCCAGACGCTGTTTGCACCCATCTATCTCCCACCCCCAGGCTCCCTCACTCACCGAGTGTCACTAGCAGGATCGGGGCTACGTGGAAGAATAAATACCCCACCCCAATAGATTTCTTGGGCACATTTCAAGTTGGTTATTTGAAGAAACTGCAGACCCCCGCAGACCTGGGAGTGGCTCTGAAAAGCTATCTTCCTGTGAAAAGAAATTCACATCTGCGCACATTGGTAAATAACAGATGCTGTAGACAGAGGATTGTCTGCTTGATAGTCCCCCTTTCTGCCTAGGAAGGGTCTCTCTGAGGTAGGATAAAAGAAATAAAGACAGGTAGAAAAGAGACAAGGAAAATTGTAATATTAACGTTGTACTTTTACTTAAAACTACAGCCAGGTGTGGTGATGCACACCTGTAATCTCAGCACTCAGGAGGCTGAGACAGGAGAATCGCTGTGACTTTAAGGCCAGCCTAGACTACATAGCAAGACCCTGTCTCAAAAAAAACAAAAGTGCAGCTTTAGGACACAAACCCAGGAAAAATTCCTAAGGGCCTCAGAGACACTAAGCCTGTAAACTGGGCTCTGGGCCTGTGCTTTTTATCTGTAAACTGCACTTACTCCTACCCAACCCCATCCTCAGGAAGCACACTAGTAAGAGGACAGCATATCTCAGCTTCAAGCATATGTAAATAGTTCACATTTTAACATAGCCCACCAAATGGCCAAACTCAACAGATACTAGAATACACACCCTAGATAAGCCACCTAAGGGACACCCCCAAGTCCTCATAAACATACCCAGCTAGAAGCCACCCCGCACCTCTCTCCCTCTTAAAGGCCAAATTCTATTTCTTTAAGTGGGTACTTTAAAAGTTCTGCCTAATGAATCTTTGTATGCCTCTTACTGATGAGTTCTGAAAATTCTTTTTCTGTGATGGAAGTCAGGGATCCTGCAACCTGCCCAGTGGGTGGGGTGGCTCGAAGTTCCCCATCTCTACCCCTCAGACCCTGTCCATGACATTTCCACAGCAAGAAGAGATTGGGGGTCTGTTACTTAGGAGACTTCATCTTCATCACAGCCTATCCCCTGCCAACACCTCCCTCTGGCCCAGCCCCTTTGTTAAGCTCTATAAGAGGTTTGGCCATCTTGCCCCACACATTGTATGTGTCCGTGTCCATGTGTGTGTCTGTGTGTGTGTGTCCCATACTATCTATTGTCAGTTTATTTGATAGACTAAAATCATCAACTTCAGAGGGAAAAAAGTACATTTAAATCTTTCCTACAGCTACCTGGGTCACAAATGATGGGTCATGGCTAATGACTAAAGGACCAAAGTTGTCTACACTTCCCTTCTTTGAAATACATCCAATCACTTTAAAGATTGTGAGGAGCTGGGTGGGTCTGCTGCATGCACACCTCCATCATACATTTCCTGGCAGGGGACATGGGGAAGGGTGCTCCAAGACGGGCTTCAGGCAAGCCCAGCAGTGACCTCCACGTGCCCCTGCATCCTTGGTGAGAACTGTGTTCTGTGATGCTGGGAAAGCAAAGCTCTTCCTCTGGAGGTTAAATAGAAAAAAATAAAGACAGATAGAAAGGAGACAAGGAAAATCATAATGTTCAAGTTGTACTTTTAAGAAAAAGTACAGCTTTAAGACACAAGTTACTCAAGCCTTTTTCCCTTCCGGGAAACTCACTCCAAAATTTTTTTCCTAAGGGTCTTAAAGACTTAAGTAAACCAATGGCAGAGATTTAGCTCAGTGCTTCCGCCACCTGCCTCCAAGCGCAAGGTCCTGAGTTCAATCCCCAGTACCAAAAAAGACTTAAGCAAACCTGTAAATTGGACTCTGGGCCCCTGCTTTCCACCTGTAAATTGCACTTCCTCCCACAGACTTCCTTCCTCAAGAAAGCCCACTCTTGGGCTGGGGATTTAGCTCAGTAGTTTTGCTACCTGCTGCACAAGCCCAAGGACCTGAGTTCGATCCACAGTATCAAACAAACAACAAAAAAAGAAAGCCCACTCTCAACCCAGCTTCAAGCTGGGTTTGCATTCTAACATAGCACATTCTAACATTCCAGATGGGCAGCCTGATGGGCAGTGGGACCGAACATTCCAGATCATCCATTTGAAGCCACACACAAGACCACAGAAACATGCCAAGCTCCAGACCGTAATGCATCTCACTCTCAGAACAGCTGCACTGACTTCTTTTTTTTTTTTCAGGCTGGTCCTGAACTCACTATGCACCCCAGGCTGGCCTTGAACTCAAAGTGATCCTCCTGCCTCAGCCTCCCCAGTGCTGGGATTACAGTCATGCACCACCATGCCCTGCTGCACTCCCTTCTGAGTATGTACTCGTTTCTACTAAATAAATCCTTTCTGTGCCTCCTACTGATGTGCCCTGAAAATTCTATCCCTCTGACAGCAGTGGGGAACTTACTCTGTGGGTCCAGTGACTAAAGCTCCCTATGTCTCTCTGGGGATCCTCCATGGACCCCATCCTGTGGCACTGTTTTATACCTGGAGCCAAAGTAGCCTCAACTCCACCACTCACCCTGAAAGGCACTAGGATGCAAGGAAGTAAGTGCAGGCAGGACAATTCATTGTGAGCTTAATGTAACTGAGCCACCCAGCAGGGAAACTGTGTGTGTGTGTGTGTGTGTGTGTTGTTTTGGTTTGGGTGTTTTGTTTTGTTTGCTTGTTTGTCTGTCTGTCTGTTTTGTGGTCCTGGAAATCGAACCCACTGAGTTCAATCTAACTTACATCCCCATTCCTTTTTATTTTGAGACAGGATCTCACTAAATTGCCTGAGCTGGGCTTGAATTGGCAATCCTACCTCAGCTTCCTAGCTGGGATCCTCAGCTGGAATCAGAAGAATCAGAGGCACACACCACCAGGACCAGTTTGGAGTGGGGGTGTTTTAAGAGACATAGTCTCACTACATTGCCCAGGCTGGCCTCAAACTCCTGAGCTCAAGTGATTCTTCTGCTCTACCCTCCAGAGCAGCTGGGAGTACAGGCACTGCTTGCTGTCACTTGTTGGCTTCCAATGGGGAAATTAAACAAGCTGCTTTCTCTGCTAGACCTGCACCCAAAAGAATGTCACTTCCTCAGAGAGGCCTTCCTCGACCACTCACCTAATGTAGATCCCCTTGGTCATTCTGTACCACCTTGGCTTGTTTCCTTCCTATCAATTATTCTAGCTCAAAGTTTTTCTTTTTAAATTGATTTATCTGTTTGCTTGATTGCTGGTCTGTTTGCACCTGTGAAATGAAAACTCCATGGGGTTACATAATATGCATGGGGGTCATAATATAAGGGCAGTGGCCATTATCAATCCCACCCATCCCTCACTCATGACAGTGTCTGCCCCCTTTACTCTCCATAAGTATTGTAAGAAGGACAGAAGGAAGGAGGGGGAAAGAAGGGAGGGAGGAGAGAAAGGAAAGAAATGTCCTTCCTCCCTCTGGGATCTGAGTTTCCTTTGCCCCAGAAAAACTGTCCCAGACTTTGTACTTGACAGAACTGGATTGGCCAGAGGAAAGGGAAGGCACGGTATTGCCAACCCAAGTACGGAGACCCATCCTTCACCCTCTCACAGGGTATAAAAAAAAAATCCAATGGGGTGTCTAAAAGGATGCCCTTGTTAAAAGCCACATGAGAGGACCGGGGATTTAGCTCAGTGGTTCCGGCGCCTGCCTTGCAAACACAAGGTCCCGAGTTCAATCCCCGGTACCAAAAAAAAAAAAAAAAAGCCACATGAGAAACATCCATATGGCAGCTGGCACTCACAAGCATCTTTTAGAGCACCCATAAATAACCATGTACTTGGGTCCAGGGATTTACCTCAGTGGTGCCACCACCTGCCTTGCAAGCCCAAGGTCCTGAGTTCAATCCCTGGTACAATAACCACAAACACACTTTCGGGGGGAGATAAACCAAAAATAATGTATTGTTTGCCAACCCTGGAGAGTAGAGTCAAGCCATGTTTTTAAAATAATCTCTAGCCAAATAGAAGCCTGAGAGTGTAGCTAAGTGGTAGAGCCCTTGGCCTAGTATGCACAAGGCCCCGGATTCAATCCCTGGTGAAAGAAAAAGAGGATAAAGGTGTCAGACAGGCAGGCAGGCAAGAAGGAAAGGGGAGGAGAGGGGACTAGCTAGTGACCTTATGGAAATAGGAGGGCTAGTAATTCTACCCCTCGTTGAGGGGTAAACCAGACAGCATGTGTGTATGGGCCCAACACTCAGCACCACCTTCCTGATCGCAGATTGTAGAGAAGACTGTCTTGGATCTACCCAGAGATCAGCTGCACAGGGTGCTGCTAGAAGCCACTGGAAGTGCTGTGGGGTCCCAGGACCAGGAGAGAAGGGAGAAGGAGAAAGGTCATAATCTCTGGGGGCTGGAGGTCACAGCACTTCTGAGCTGTTTGGGACTTCTCAGAGGCCACACCTGTCACTTGCTGTTCTCTGTCTTAAGGGATTTGGGGAGCAGGCCAAAGTCTGAGCCTGAGGCCCAGGCATTTTCCCAGCCAATATTGCTAAAATTTTCCAACCTCCAGAATTTCTACCTGTCATTCCAATACTGCTTTCCTGATTTTTAAAATGTTCATACACCTCTTGTAAATTTGATCTACTTAACATTTTTCTTAAATAAAGTTAATTTTTTGTTTTGTTTTGATACCGGGGATCCAACTCAGGACCTTGCGCTTGCGAGGCAGGCGAGGTGCCACTGAGCTAAACCCCTAGCCCCAGTAAAGTTAATATTTAAATTAAATACATTTTTTAATTTTTCAGATAAAAGCCATACATGGATACAATCATTTCCCATAAATAGAAGGTGATTATACAAGTAAATATAGGCTAGGGGTGCAACTGAGTGGTACAGTGCTTGCCTACCCGTGCGAGACCCTGGATTCAATCCCTACCACCACAAAATAACATAAAATCTAAAATTAAATACTGGGACAGGGCATTGGGGAGAATGAAGAGTAACTCAACAGTGGAGAAAGCTGACAACCACCTCAGCTAGGTAGTCAAGGTCACCACCAGCAGAGGTAAGTCATATTTACTGTGTGTCCCTTTGAGACAATGGGATAAAAAATGACACTGTAGGGCCTGGGATTTAGCTCAGTGGTTCCGCCACCTGCCTCGAAAGCTCAAGGACCTGAGTTCGATCCTTGGTACCAAAAAACAAACAAACAAACATGACACTGTACCTGTGTGATGCCCTTCATCAAAACTCACAACCCCAGTCTAATCATAAGAAAAACAGCAGCTAAATCCCAGGAAGGGACATGAACCAATACACCAGACCAGCACTGCTCAAAACTGCCAAGGTCATCAAAAACAAGCAAAATCTGAAAAACTGCTACAACCAGGAGGGACCCAAGGTCACATGATGACTAAATGTAATATAGAATCCTAGATGGACCTGGGAAGAGAAACGGGACATTATGAAAAAAGTGAAGAAAATCTGAATCAACTATGAACTTTAGCTCATAATATATCAGTTTTGGTTCATCACTTGTAGCAAATGTACCAGACTGGTGTAAGAGATAGGAGAAATGGGAGATGGGTGTATGGGAATTCCTCCATATGATCTCCTTAATTTTTCTATAAATCTAAAACTGTTCTTTAAAAATTGAGTCTACTAAAAAAAAGCAATTCTGAAAAATTAAACAATGTTATTAAGCTCTAGTTAACCAGACACTGTTGCCTGCCCAAGGCCTGAGGCTGAGACCAAATCTCTCTACTAAGAAGGGAGATTAGCAAATGTTAAAGGGGTGTTAAAGACTTATTAGCAGCTAACTGAGCCATTCTCCTGGAGCTAGAGAGGAGAACTGCAAAAGAATTGTAAATTGAATAAACAGCTTTCTCTGCTGATCACTGTGTCTGGCAATGCTGTGTCCGGTGTCAACTAATGGTCACCTCTCCCAGCTTAGTTTAGGAATGGCTGAACCAGCCCTACTACTACTTTCTTCCCTTTTTCTTCTGGGGCTCAGAGCATGAGCAAAGGGCTCGGACAGTCCCTTTGTGAGACGGTACTGCCCCACTCTACAGTCCTCTGTGGAGAGATCACCTCAAACATCCAAAGGGCTCATGGCCCCTGCAGCTCTCCCTCCCCACTGTCCCAGGAGCAACCCCAAGGACAGGCCCTGCTTGCTGGCCTGAAGCAGGAGAATCCCCTTTCGAGATGACCCCACCACCCCAGGGATCAGCCCTGGCCAAGCACTTTCCCCTCTGTAACTCGCCTGCATACAAACACACTGTAAGGGAGAAATAGTGACATAAGCCAAAACCGAATTGGTTTAAAGAAGGAAAAAAAAAAATACTTGAAGGAGGGCCAGGGATTTAGCTCGGTGGTTCCACCGCCTGCCTGGAAAGCTAAGGACCCAAGTTCGATCCCTGGTACCAAAAAAAAAAGGAAAAGTGAAATCCAAGAAAACTTCTAAGTCCTCTCATTGATAAGCTCATTGAAGAAACTGAGTCAACTGAGACCTGCAAGGTCAGGTCTTCTGTTCAGGATCACAGAGCAGCTAAGAGGTGGAGCTTAGACCCATACATAAATGGTCCAACTCCCATAGACACGACTCCCACAAAACCCTAAGTGAAGAGGGCTGAGGACCCCAGGGGATGACACGGCCAGAGACTTGATGTCTGTCCACAGATGCAGCAGAGCCTGCTTTTCTGCCTGCTCAGGACCCACCAGGCCCCTTCCTGGGCTTGACAGCACCTGGACTTCCATTGGCGAGCACCCCGATGGCCCTGTAGGTTCCTGTGGTTGAGGTGGAGTTGTCCCGCTCAGCCTGAGCCTGGCAGCAAGTACATGGTGCAGCCCGACCAATCCATGTATTCTGCCACCGTGACTACTACAAGGATGGGCACGTAGCTAGAGTGAACTAATTTTTACTGGCATCATAGAAAGAAGAAACTTAATACCAGCTGAGGTTTCCAAAGCTGCAGCCAGGAGCTGTGGGTGAGTGCCTGGTAACATGAGAGGAGAAATCCTGTGCATGAAGTAAATGGAAGGGGAAAGGAGAGCCAGGAAACAGGGACACACAGATTGTCTCATCAGATCCTCTGACCCACCTGGATCCAGCCATTCCTAAGCCAAATTTCTTCAGCTTATTGATGAGAAGAGTTAAGAGCCATCTTGGATTTCATTTTTCCTTCAGGTGTCCTTTTTCCCCCTTAAACCAATTTGAATTTGGCTTCTGTCATTAGTAACCCAGTTGAACCATACAGCAGACTTCTACCTTACAGTCAAGGAAGCACATGAGAGAGTAAAATAAAAGCTTCAGGGCTGGGGATTTAGCTCAGTACTGCCACTGCCTGCCTCGCAAGTGGAAGGTCCTGAGTTTGATCCCCTGTACCAAAAATAAAAAGTTTCAGACAAGTAAGAAAGCAACACCCTTGTCCACCCAAGCCAAACATCTCCCAAAAAGAGCCATGGGGAAGCCTTCTCAGGAGCTGCCTCCCCAATACCAAACACAGCCAGATGCACCAACAGAGCCCACAGTGACAGGCTTGGGACAGCGCAAAGTCTCCCAGCCCCACCCAAGGGGAAGGCAAGGGTAGCACAAATCTGTCCCCAGGGACAAAACAGGAATTTCTCCCTTCTCTTTGCTGTCAGAATGCGGGCCATTTGTTTCATCTCTCTTCAGTAAAATCAAGGACTATTCAAGGAAGACGTTTGAAATTTTTTTTTTTAAGACAAATCCAAAATGTGGGACATGCTACAAAACAACTTTGCTAGGTCTGTCTGCTGTTCTATTTAAAGAAATGAGACATGTGACAACTGAGAGCAATGAGTGGACATTAGCAGTAAGTTAATATTGCAATCTAATACACAGTCCATATTCAAACTTGGGAACAATTAGAGGCATTTGGATAAGGACTGTATGTTAGGTTATATTTTCAAATTAATATGATTTTTGTGGGTCTGGTGCTGGGGATCAAACCCAGGATTATGGACAGTAGGTAAATGATCTACCACTGTGCCATACCCCAACCCATGAATTTCCTCACATGTGTAAACAGTATTGCAGTTATTTCTGAGAATCACATTATTTGGGGGAGACACTTGCTGAAAAATTTAGGCATGATGTGTCCTGACAGCTGCAACTTCCTTTCCATATTTTACTGCTATCCTATACAGGAAGAATGGACAGCGGTGGCAAAAAGTCAAATCCAGGGAACTTAGGTGATCCTCTAGGTGCTCACGGTATGATTCTTCTAAGTTTTGTGCAAGTTGGTAATTTTCAAAACAAAAAGTTTTTTTCTAAGCCCATTATTAGCCAGGCATGGTGGCACTCACCTTCCAAGCACTCTGGGAGGATCTCAAATTTGAGCCCAGCCTGGGCAATTTAGCAAGACTTTGTCCCAAAGCAAAAAAGGGCTAGAAATGTAGCTCATTGTGAAGGCCCTGTATTCAACCCCCAGTACAAGGAAGGAAGGAAGGAGGGAGGGAAGAAGGAGGGAGAAGGGAAGGGAAGGGAAGGGAGAAAGGCAGGCAGGTAGGCAGGCAAGCTCACTTTTGAACTGGGGTCGTACTTCAGTGGTAGAACACTTGCCCAGCATGTGGAAGGACCCAGGTTTAATCCCCAGCATCATGCACACAAAAAACTCCATCACCTGCTCTCTAATCTGCATCTACATATGTGCACTTGTGCAGGACCATCATGTACACACACTCACATGCGCACACATGTTCTGCAACACAGCAGGTGGGTGTGCAAAGAGCACCAGCCAGGGGACAGCAGAACCAGCTTCTAGCCCCGATCTGTCCTCTTGTGAACAGTACATCCCTTTCCCAGTCTGTCTTTCAGCTAGAAAATGAGGGCAGGAGCCTCTAACAGACACCAATGCTATATACAATGCTATATACGTGGGTTTCATGGATGGGTAACCAGCTAGGTGGACAGTGAAGGGGTTAATAAGTGAAGGCAGAAGCTGTGATGGTCCTTTCTCAGGAGGCGGGTGTAAGTGACAGAAACCATCTGCAAGGTCAACCCTTCTGCCCCACTTAACTACTTGATTCTAGGCCTGTCAGGGTCTCAGTTCTCAGAACTTGACCCGGGTTTGAGACTGGCAGGCAATACCCCTGGACAGCCTAGTAAGAATTGGCTGACTTCATTGGATCTGTAAAGGAAATGCATTTGGGCTCTGAGCTGTGCTTCCCCAGGGGCGTCTTAAGTATTGTGATGAGGTGGGCATGACAGCACATGCTTGCAATTCCAGCACTCTGAGAGGCTGAGGGGTCAAGTTAGACCCCAGCCTGGGCAACTTAGCAACTTAGTGAGGCCCTGTCTCAAAATCAATAGTTAAGAAAGGACCAGGGAATGTAGTTCAGTGTGAAGACCTTGGGTTCAATCCCTAGTGCTGCCAAATAAATAAATAGGAACGTAGTTCAGTGTGAAAGGTTCAATCCCGAGTGGGGCCCTATGATGGGATGAAAAGGGAGGACCAGTCCCTCGGAATCGGGTTGGGGAAATGATTTTGGTCAGTCCCACCACGAACTCCCCAGCCACTTCTAATCAGTAAAGCTCTCTGGATGCCCAGGGCTTCTGAAAAGGGGAAAGGTGATGATAGCCCCAGCCACGGACCATCCTGCAAAGATCCCAGGCAGTGCAGGAACTTCAGAGGCCAGAAGCCGCCTAACTCCCGGAGGACTGAGCTTGTCTGAGGGCAGCAGGACGCAGCAGGACGAGTGCAGAGGGTGTGAAGTGAGAGAAATACGATCACAACATAGAGATAGGATGCCTCACCCAAGAGAGGAGCAACGGGTATGTTCTTACTAGTGGAGAGCATAGAACTTGGAGGGGAATTTAGCAGTACTGCAAAATGTGACACTAGGTGCGAGGGTGGGAAAATACTAGAAACCATTCAGAGGAGAGACAGGTAAGAAGGGTGCGGCCTCCCTAGGCTGAGCACTGTACAGTGGTTAAAAGGAGGCAGCTAAATGTATGGGCACCTGGGCTGGGGATTTAGCTCAGTGGTTCCACCGCCTGCCGCACAAGCACAAGGTCCTGAGTTCGATCCCCATTACCAAAAAAAAAAAAAAAGTATAGGCAACTATGGCTGCTTAAGATGCATGGAAAAAAAATTTTTAAATAGCTAGAAAAATATGGACCAAACTCTGAACAGCAGCTACTTCGGGGAGGAGAGGAATGGATGGGCATATATGGGTATATTTATAAATTACTTATGTAAAGTTACTATTATTACCCCCACTTTACAGATGAAAAGCACAGAGTTTAAACTAGTAGTGGCGAGCCTATGGCATATGTGCGGTGGCGGGCTGTTTGTATCACTGAAAGCTCTAAAAGGTTCACCATCAGTGGTTTAAACAATGTTCCCAGGGTCCATGGAAAGGCGAGGAGCTGGCCTCCTAGCAAGAGGCTTTAAGAGACTAAACAATTACCTGTAGTCAACAATAATGCATTGGACACTTAAAAAGCTACTAAGGAGGGTAGATCTCACATTAAGCATTCTTCACAATAAAATGAAATACATATGTTTCTTGACTTAAAGATGGGGCTATATCCCAATAAACGCATCCTAAATTGAAAATATCATAAACTGAAAATGCATTGAATGCACCTAAGGTACTGGACATCATACCTCAGCAACACACACACATAAGAGTGTTGGTTATTTCCCCTTGAGATCACAGGGCTCACAGGAGCTTCAGTTCACTGCCGCTACCCAGCACTGCCAGAGAGTATCATAGAGCATGTGGTTAGCCCAGGAAAAGACTGAAATTCAAAATTCATTCGTTCACAGTACTAGAAATTGATCCTGAGCCCTTCATACTGAGCTACAGCCCCAGCCCCTTTTTAGAAAAATTTTTTATTCTGAGATAGGTTTTTTTGGTTTAGTTTTGTTTTGTTTTTGGTACTGGGGATCAAACTTAGGACTTTGCACTTGCGAGGCAGGCGGTGGAACCACTGAGCTAAATCCCCAGCCCTTGAGACAGGGTTTTGCTAAGTTGCTAAATTACCCAGACTGGGCTTGAACTTGTGATCTCTCAGGGTGCTGGGATTACAGGTGTGCACCACTGTGCCCAGCTCAAAATTCAAAGTACAGTTTCTGCTGAATTCACATTGCTTTCACACCCTCATCAAGTTGAAAAATCTTTAAGTCAGACCACCATAAATGGGGGACTATCTGTGCCATAAATTTTACTTTATAGTAAAAAGCAAGGTAGAATAAAATAAAGTAACCAAGCTCTTGATCACTGTGCTACCCACAGACCAAAGCCAAGGCCCTCAACCTGTAGCCATAACCCTGATGAATGACAAAACCGGGCTCTGGCCAGGTCAGTCTCCACCAACAAATAACTCAGAGTGCATGGACAGTAGAATGTAAGCTTAGCATGTGCAAGGGCCCTGGGTTCAATTCCTCCCATACCAAAAATCAAAGTTCACAGGGTAGGGCAGAAGCTTTATTTTTGCCAACTAAAATGACCCTTTCACATTCATGTCTGGTGAGTTCGAAGGCTGTTTTATGACATTCATTTGACCAGTTAGTGCTCCCCCTCAGCCCTGGTTGCCACTGCCAGGGACAATGAGATGCAGGAGGTGAGCTGCGAGGTGAGCCAGGGGTCCTGCAGCAGGGTCCCTCAAACATTCCCTGCTGTTGAGGTCACTACTCCAGCCCTGGCCTTTCAGGGAGAACTGAAGCCACAGGGAAAAGAGACACACTGAGTTGGGAAAAGAGACACACTGAGTTAGGAAACAATCTCTTCCTCACTAAGAAAAGAAAGGAAAAAAAAAAAAAAAAAGAAAGAAAGAAAGAAAAAGAAAGAAAGAAAGAAAGGCCGGGGATTTAGCTCAGTGGTTCCGGCACCTGCCTCACAAGTGCAAGGTCCTGAGTTCGATCCCTGGTACCAAAAAAAAAGAAAGGAAGGAAGGAAGGTAGGAAGGAAGGAAGGAAGAAAAGAGAGAAAGAGAGAGAAGAGAGAGACCCTTCCTGACCCTAACTCACCACCCCCTCACCTGAGCTGCATTAGGACAGGAGCAGCTTCTCCATGGAGCCATGGGAGAAAGAAGAGCAAAGACTGAGCAAGCAAGAAGGTAAAGCAAAGGGAGAGGAAAAGGTATCCAGAAACAGGAAGGAGTTGAGCAAAGAAACACTGAAAACAAGACCCAGTGAAGAAAGTAGAAATCAAGAAACCATGTCATGCTCTTCTGCTAAGCCAGGGCCTCCACACTTGTCGCTCCCCCAGAGGGGGAACCTAGGATGAGCTCGGGCCCCAAGATAGAAACGCAAGGTTAAGGCACTTGTGAGTCCACCTGCCCTCCTGGCCACCGAAAGAGGCCATTCTGGGCCAATAGTGCCACCTGCTGGCCCAAGGGAGAATTGTCAGTGTTCCCAGAGGCCTGTCACCGCGGCAGCCTCCTCACCTTCAAACCTACCACACCTGCTCCCTCCCCATGGACTTCGGACGTGCTATTCCCACTGCCTGGGATGCTCTTCCCCAGATATCCTCATGGCCAGCTTCTCTGGCTTCTAGTCCTCTCAAATGTGACTTTCATGGAGAGGATGTTCCAACCAGCCTCCTGAAGAATCCCACCACCACCACCACCACATCTCCACCCTCATAACCTCACAGTTCTATTTCCTTCCCAGGACTGGAGATTATCTGAAACCATCTGGACTTTTCATTTCCTTCCCATCTTCTTTGGCGCCACTTGAAAATACCATGACCCAAGACAGGGTCTGACTCATCTACTTCTCTATGACTTGAAGTCAGAACAGGTTCTGGAAATGAGTTCTGTTAGGTGAATGGTTTGGTACTCATCCAGCTGAGCTCTCCTGAGTTCAAGAACCCAACTTAAAACTATGGGAATGACCCACAGCTCTCTGCACTCACAGTGAAAGACAACGGTGTTAGCCTCCTCTGCAAACTGGGGTTCCCTCCATAGGACCCACATGACCACCGTGCAGATTCCCCAAGGGTGAAACCCTAGTTTATGTGAGACTCCTTTGCTCTCCACCTGGACCAGGGCCTGAGGATTCCGCCCTCTCGATGCCCAAGTGCACCCATCCAGCCAGCCTGCCTTGGAATTCAGCCCCAGCCCTCCTCAGCAGCACAGCACCATGTTCTTGACCCCCTAATCCATCCTCAGGGCTCCCGAAGCTGCCTCCCCAATCACCAAAGAGACAGGTGGCTCCCACCCTACTCTTTAAGGGTCCCTGTCACCTCTGAGCACCTCCTGGGCACTTGCCTCTGTGTTCTCTCCTGCTAGATCCATCACGGTTTTTCAGACAGTTCCATACACTTCCCCACCCCAGTCTTCATTCCTGCTGTCTCCTTAGTCTGAAATGTTCCCTCAGTTCTCTCCTCCTAAGGGCTCCCTTTCCACCTTCAAGTGCCACCTTGTTCAGGAAGCCTGCCTTGATTCCACTAGGAAAAGCTCCCTGAGCCTCCCTTCTCCGTGGGTGCTGCTGCATGCTTTGAGGATGACTGTCTGCCTCTTCCATAGATTTCAGGTCCATTGGGTGCAAGAACCAGACCCTACTTCCACCTGACCGCTCTGTCTGCACTAACCCTAATAGTCATGGGCACAAACTGCAGAGGCCCATGCTAAATCATACTGTGTTAGGGTCATTTAATTCTTAATCATCCCTGCGAGGTGGAACTCAACATCTTCGCTTTCCAGATGGGGAAATGGGCTCAGAGTGGTTCAGGGCTTTGCCCCAGGTAACCTGAATAGTGAGTGGCAGAGCCAGGACTCAACAAAGAGAACTTAAAACAGCAGCTGGCTTAAAGTAGGAGCTCAATGAATATTTATGAGACCAAAGAACGGCTTCATTTCTCCTGCTCTGACCTCGGTGTTGACAGCTCAAAGGCATGAATGTCAGTGTTCTTGCTTTCTCTGTTCCAATTCTGACCCACTTATAGCAGCAAAATTTGTTCTCCCTTTCTCTCCCTCTTCCTGCTCAAACCGTGAACCAAAAATGACCCTGCTGTGACAGGTGCAAAAATGCCACTAATGGGCGGGGGATGTAGCTCAGCAGTCCTGCGCCTACCTGGCAAGTGCAGGTCCTGAGTTCAATCCCTGGAACTGGGGGAAAAAATGTCACTGATAAGCCTATATTTAAAAGGGAAGGTGGTACGCACCTGTAATACCAACTATTGGGGAGCCTGAAACAGGAGAATTGCCAAGTTCAAGGCCAGCCTGTGCAACTTAGCAAGATTCTGTCTCAAAATAAAATTTAGGGGTTGAGGCTGTAGCTCAGTGGTAGAGTACTTGCCTAGCCTGTGCAAGGTCCTGGGTTCAATCTCCAGCACTACATAAATAAATAAATAAATAAATACACACTTCAAAAGAGCTGAGGATGGAGTTCAGTGGTGGAGTGCTTGCCTAGCATGCGCAAGGCCCTGGTTCACTCTCCAGGACTACAAAGATATTATAAAAATAAGCAAATAACTAAAGGAAAGGTGGCATGACAAGTTTTCAGTGAAACTGGATGCAGTACTGGGCATCCCTCAGAGTCCAGGTTTCTCTTCAGAGCCACCAGTGTCTCCACTTACCTTCTCCTGCTCCACTTCCTCTTCTCTAGCCAAGCCTATTTATTTCTCTCAGCCAATAAAATGGACAGACAATACCCTATTTCCTATTCAATTTTGTTGTGTCCCCATACTGTTTCTTGGAAATTGCTCCACAATTGTTTTGCATCCTTTCTAGCTGCTGTATTGCTTACAGGGCCACCTTCCCGACCCTGATTCCATGAGTATGTGAGCTGAGAGCCTGGCCAGCTCACCTGGAGAGGAACGTGCAGGGCACGGCCAATTGAGAAGGTCCAGATGGTCAACATTATTCTGCTTGTCCCCAGAGCCCCTCCACTGGAGAGACCAGAGTACATACATCATGATTTTGGTGGACTAAGAGTGGATTGTGAGACACCAAGGAAAGGAAAAAAGCAAAATAGTTTCAACTGAATTAGAACCCTAACAGTTTTTTTTCTCAGGCACTTGCAAATTCCTGAATCCACACCATGGGCCAGGGTGTATAGATGTTGCTAGGGCCCCCTGATTGGAGTCGCAGTTCACTCCAAGGAATTAGACCGAGGGTGGGACATCAACACCACTAAGATATCGGGGACATCCTCTCTGAACATCCAGTCTCTAGACCGGAAACTGACATGGTCCCAAGGAAAAGTGGAGCCCACACAACTCCCAAGCAGATAGGACTTCCACAATAGCACTCGGAAATTCCAGGATAAAGTGTAAAGAAAATATCAGAGAGAGCCAGGGATTTAGCTCAGTGGTTTCGCCACCTGCTGTGCAAGTGCAAGGATCCGAGTTCGATCCCTGGTACCA